>NC_081409.1:738652848-738982848 GCF_030272615.1 Cryptomeria japonica
TTAATCCTATTCTCACCCTCTCTCCCTTTCTCTTCTTTCCCTATCTCTCTCCCTCTCTTCCTATCCCCTTCTCTTTCTCTCTCCCTCCCCCTCTCCTTATCCTATGCTCTCCCTCTGCCTCTCTCTGTCTTTGTCTCTGTCTCTGTCTCTATCTCTATCTCTCTCTCTCTCTCCCTCTCTTCCTATCCCCTTCTCTCTGTCTCTAACTCTCTTTCTCTGTCCCCCTCTCCTTATCCTATTCGATCCCTCTCTTCCTACTCCCTACTCTCTCTAACTTCCTCTCCCTCTCTTAATCCTCTCTCTCTCTCTCTCTCTCTCTCTCTCTCTCTCTCTCTCTCTCTCACTCTCTCTCTCTCTCTCTCCCAATCTCCCTCTCCCCCTCTCCTTTTCCCATCTCCCTCTCCCCCCTCTCCTTTCCCTAATCTCTCTCTCTCTTTCTCTCTCTCTCTCTCTCTCTCTCTCTCTCTCTTCTCTCTCTCTCTCTCTCCTCCTCTCTCTCTCTCCCTCTCTCTCTCTCTCTCTCCCTCTCTCTCTCCCTCTCTCTCTCTCTCTCTTCCCCAATCTCCCACTCCCCCTCTCCTTTTCCCAATCTTCCTCTCCCCCTCTCCTTTTCTAATCTCCCTCTCTCTCCCTCCCTCTCTCCCTCTCCCCCTCTCCTTTTCCCAACCTCCCTCTCTCTCCCTCTCCCCCTCTCCTTTCCCGAATCTCCTCTCACTCTCCCTCTCTCCCAATTTCTCCTCTATCTCTCTCTCTCTCTCTCTCTCTCTCTCTTTATCCTTCTCTCTCTCTCTCTCTCTCTCTCTCTCCTCTCTCTCTCCCTCTCTCTCTCTCTCTCTCTCTCTCCTTTTCCCAATCTCCCTCTCTCTCCCTCTGCCCCTCTCCTTTCCCCAATCTCTATCTCTTTATCCTATTCTCCCATCTCCGCCCTCCCTCTCTCTCTCTCTGCCTCTCTCCTAATTTCTCCTCTATCTCTCCCCCTCTCTCTCCCTCCCCCTCTCATTATCCTATGCTCTCCCTCTCCCTCTCTCTCGTTGTCTCTCTGTCTGTCTATCAGTCTCTGTCTCTGTTTCTGTCTCTGTCTCTGTCTCTCTCTCCCTCTCTTCCTATCCCCTTCTCTCTGTCCCCCTCTCCTTATCCTATTCTATCCCTCTCTTCCTACTCCCTACTCTCTCTATCTTCCTCTCCCTCTCTTAATCCTATCATCACCCCCTCTCTCTCTCTCTCTCTCTCTCTCTCTACCACCATCTCCCTTTCCCCCTCTCATTTTCCCAATCTCCCTCTCCCCCTCTCCTTTTCCTAATCTCCCTCTCTCTCTCTCTCTCTCTCTCTCTCTCTCTCTCTCTCTCTCTCTCTCTCTCTCTCTCTCTCTCTCTCTCTCTCTCTCTCTCTCTCTCTTTCCTTCCCTATCTCTCCCTCTCTTCCTATCCCCTTCTCTCTCTGTCTCTAACTCTCTCTATCCCCCTCTCCTTATCATATTCTATCACTCTTCCTACTCCCTACTCTCTCTCTCTCTCTCTCTCTCTCTTTCTCTCTCCACTTCCTATTTGGTTCCTAGTTTTATATAACCCATACGGATTATGCAAAACTAAGACAAAAACTTATAGTTTTGCCTAACTTGTGGTTTCTAAAAAAGTATAATGTTTTCATTTTTTATTATAAAATATAATGTTGCTCAAAACCAGTATGGGTTTTGAGGAACTTTTGATTTTTTATTATAAAAAAATAATGTTCCTCAAAACTAGTACGGGTTTTGAGGGAACTTTTGATTTTTTATTATAAAATATAATTTTCCTCAAAACCCATATGGGTTTTGAGGAACTTTTTGTTTTTTTAATTGTTTTTGGCTAGGCTTGGTGTTACCAAGCCAATAGCGCATTTTTGAATTCCCAAAACACGCATGGGTTATGAGAAATTTCTATTTTTTTTTGCATGTGGCCACTTTTTTGTTCACCATCTTGGTACACTTACCCCACCGGCAGAAGAGATTTTCTATTGACACTTCCGACATGTTTGGATTAGTGAGGTATATTTGATTTCATGTGTTATACACTCCATGTGCATGTTTTGGTCACTTGGTATTGGCTTTGGTAATTGGATACTATCATACACTCTGGTAAACCCTTACTGGCACTGGTTTAAGGCTTTATCGGCAGAGCTTTCATTGAGGAATTATGATAGGATGCATAATTGGTGTTGGTCCAGCTTCTTCATGGATTTCAGGATGCTGAAGATGTTCGTTGATCATGCCTTCAAATGCTTGAAGACTTTTCTTTACAATGGTGGACCCAAAATAGGTTTGGTACCTATCTAGGTTATGGACCGATATCATGCCGGCATGTACTCTACACGTTACCTGGATGATTTGAGATGATTTATGGATTTGTTATTATTGTTTTGGTTTAAAGCTGACATGGCACATCATTGTAAATGGAACTATGTAATGATCTTATTGTAATATCTTTAGCTAGCTGACCCAATTGGTTTAGGCCTTAGGCTTTGTATAAATAAGAGGTAGAAACTCTTTGTAAAGTATCATGGTTTTTGGAAAGGTCATGGTCAAGGAATGTAATGTGCGAATGTTGTAATATCATTCAGGAAGAGGAGTTGGTCGATCATTGGTGCTCAAATTGGATTCAGAAGAGGATTTAGTCTTCCGAAATTGAGCTTAACTAGGACTGTAATCAGGCATAGTAGATCCTATTTCCAACAGTTAACTCTATTGGATTGTTGTCCATTTATCTTGAGAAGGTTGTAGCCTCTCTGTAGTCAGTGAGACTCTTTTATAATGAGCAGTACGCTTTAGGCAGTGTGCCTTCCTGCAAGTGCAAGCCCCTCTTATAACACATACTTTCTGCAGAAGTATCATCTGATTGTGGGTAGGCTTCCCACCGTGGTTTTTCCCTTTTCAGGTTTTCCACATACAAATCATGTCTTATGTGGTATGGTTGCTTTACATTGATTATCTGGTTAATTATTAAGTTTTATTGTTTACCGGTATCTGTTTCTACCAGCATCTGTTTGTGCTTTACCGGTACTTGATTTATTTAAGGTTGTATTGTGGATTAAAATTTATAATCTGTAACAACTGATTCAACCCCCCCTCTTAGTTTTTCACCAGTTATCCTAACATATACAATATAAATTGAATGTTCTACAATGGATCCCCCCTATCTATAGCATATCCTCAAAACTAGAACCAAAACTAACTTAACCACCTATATACATGGTCAAAATTGGCTTAACTGGAATCCATCTAAGCACACTACTAGGTAGGGTATGTGATTTCGTTATGAATTTAAATCAACTAATCACAAGTATTATGATATCGTTGTTCTATATCTCTCTATCTCCCTCCATCTATTTAGTTTTATTTTCTTCTCTTCCCCACTCTCCTATTCATCCCTTCTCTATCTACTATTTATATCCATATCTTTGAGCACCTCTGTCTCCCTATCTCTCTATATATTTATGTATCCCTATTTATCTATCCATATTCCCCTCTATTTATATATCTCCCGCTCTTCTCTCTTACTCCTTATTCCTCTTTGATTCTATCTTTATCTCCACCTCTATATTCCTCTCCCCCCCCTCAACTTTAGATATATCTCCCTCTATCTATCCATCTATATCACTCTCACCCCCTCCCCCTCTTTTTATACCTCTATAACTATATGTATTTTCCTCTCTATCTCTATTCAGGTTCCATATTTCTTCTTCCATCACTCCCTCAATATATATCTTTTTATCTCTCTATTTCTCTCCACCGTTATATCTCTCTACTTATCTCTACCTCTCTCTACAAATATCTATAATTATATTTCTATCTCTTCCTCTCTCAATATTACCCCCTCTCCCTCTATATATTTATCACTTTCATCCCTATCTATCTCTCTCTTTGGCTTCTCCTTATCACCATATCCCTCTCCTTCACCTTTATCTCTCCCTATATCTTCCTCTCTATCTATATACCTCATTCCTATCCCTCACATATCTTCCTCTCTCCTCTCTTTCTTGCCTCCTTCCATTTCTTCATCTTTCTATCCCTCTGTCTCCCTCTGTCTCCCTACTTCCATCCCTATTGTAAATATAGCATGAGTCTATTGGTAATATTTCTTGTTTATATTCCTTATTTAGATGTTTTATTCCATAAATAATATCATTTTCTAGTTTGTCTACCAATTAACCACATATATTCCATAGATGTATGAAAAAGTATACCTAATAGTTTTCCTTGTTGATCTTCAATACCTCTTTGGTATAGAAAAAAATGATTATGAGTATGCCGAGGATTATTAAATATATTATGGGCCTTTTAAGTGCAATGGTAGGGTCCATTTGGCCTCAAAACTGTCTTAAGAAATAGTTTTTTATTTGTCAATGAATCCTTGACTTCAAATCTTCATAGGATTTACCTCTATTGTCTCATTCAAACAAACTAAAAGGTGATTTTGACTTTCTTTTCTTCTATGAAATCAATGGTAAGCTTATAATTTCTTGAGAAATATCCCAAATGAATGTATTATTAAGTGAGAGAAGGGAAGCCACATTGAATAGTAAAACTTATATAACGATTTTCTAATTTTCTAACTCATCAACAAATGCAAGAGAAAAGAATCATTTTCTTTAACAAATGAAATATCTCCAGATTACCTAAAATTTTGTTAACCCAAAACCCATAACTAGCTTTGGAACCATCTCAGATATAGCTATGAAGGCACTCAAGAATCAAAATCACTTAAGGAAAGTAAGAATTTGAAATCTATAGATGAATAATATTAGCAATATTTTTGTAGTTTACTAGCACTCATGAACAAGTTACCTAGTGAACTAGTCAAGGGAAAGGTGAATCTTGTTTATATAACAAAATAGGGGCAAGTAATTTCAAGACTAATAACTCTCAATTGCCCAAAATAGGTAGAGTATAACCTACTCCATAAATTCTAGATTTCATTGTACTGCCTAGTTAATAAAGGACAAATAGATGGTTGAGGAGGTGGCAATTAAATCCAAAACATGGGATGAAACTCAACTACCAAATAGTGGGTGAGAGTTACTAATGTAATTGATGGATTATATCACATTTCCTCATACTAACCATTCTAACATAACTTAAGAAAGTTGAATAATGTGCATAGGAAAAATAAATTTCCACTAACACATGCAAAATAAAAACCTACACAAATAGAGGGGGTACCCGTTGTGGATTTTTTCACCAATATTGGCTTTTCTCTAGAGGAAACTTTGTGCCATGTGATCATTTTCTTTCACTTTTTCTTCATTAGGTTTTTTTTCCTTTCCATTAATTTAAAGTTACATAGTGTTGTGGGTATTTTGAGTATTTAACATAAGTTTGTAAATAAATATGGGGAGTGTTATTTTTAAAATTTATGATTAGTGTATAATTACAATTAGAAATCTAGTTATTTATGGACTAATTTTGAAATTGTATAGATAGAGAAAAAAAAGAATATATTAAAGAAATTATTGAAATATTTTGTCACCAAATTACTAAACACTAGCATCTTCCTATTTTTAGATGAACAAATAAATTACTAGTCTCCTAGGGTTGACTTTTTAGTCACCAAAGTAGTAAACACTAATACCCATCCTATTTTTAGATAAACATATAAATTACTAGTCTCCTAGTATTAGATGTTCTTGTAGATAACTAGTGTCCATCATTAACCATTATGTTCAAACTTGAAAAATATAATAGAATTTTCTAAGACCATTAAACTAGTTTTCTACAACCTAGTTTGGATGTCAAACACTATTGAGCTCTAGCTATAGAGATGGATATTCTCTCCACTCTCTCTTATTTGCATGTTTTCATCCAATATTTTATATCAAAGTTCAATTTAGATAAATAAATGGTAATACTATTTTATAATTATAACTTAAATAATATTTTGTTAGCTTGAACTAATTAAAAGTAAAATAACTTATCCATTACTTTTCTTTACACACTATTAACATAGATTTATCATATTTTATCTTAAAAAGGGAGAAATACTAAGTATCTTCACATGTTATGAGTTTAAAAAATTCTCCCAATTACACATCTTCATTATGAATTTTTATAGACCATAGGGAAATATTTGTTCAACTGTACATGTCTATTATTACATCCACTTACATTCTAGCATTCTTTCCACACTATATATTCATTCACAAAAATAACAAGGCTATAGTTGTTTTGAAGTTCCTTTAAATTGAGAATAATTTTAATTCCATTTGATGTGAGGGATGAACTATTGACCATTTTCTAAATTACTATTTGTAGACGTATAAAAATGACCATATTCCTAAATGAATATTTTATGTTCATTTCTCTATTTGATTAAATCCAATTTAATTAAATTATCCACATTCTTCTATTTTATTAAATAAATTATTGAATTTATTTAAATTAAATTCACTATACCCACTTAATGAATAAATCATTTTATTCAATTAAATCTCCCCTATCTACTTTTAATTAAATTCAAATTTAATTAAATAGTTATCCTAAATTGAATAAATCTAATTTATTTAATTTCTCCAAATGGCAACCAAATTGAATTAAATTATTTCAATTAAATCCTATTATCCCTCCATCCGCTTGCAAAATGCCAAACCCCTTTCTAATCCCTTCTAGATTCTTCTAAACACTTCTAATTAACCTAACCCCTCCTCTAAACTTTGTCACATCCCTAAGCAAAGCTAAGTCACTTCTCAAACCCTCAAAGTCTTTGATAACCATTGAAGGCTTTCAACCTTCAACCACTAAATGGCTCAAAGTCTTTGATAACCATTGAAGGCTTTCAACCTTCAACCACTTAATCCCCAAAGTCTCCAATAACCATTAATGGTTAACTCAAACCCTCCTACATGGTTAAAACATTTGTTTTGACTCAACCTCTACCCAACCCAAGGGTCTCATCAGGCGTTTAATGCTTTGACCATGATTATCTCTTAATCATTTGCACAAAGGTTTATCCTTAGATTAACTCTTAATCTAGTGGGTAATCCTAACTTAGACTTGACCCTTAGCCTCTAGATAACCATGAGGTCTTCTCAGGCCTTTAATGTCTCCAACCTCTTCTCTCAACCCAATCCTATGTTGACACTTGTCACCATTTTATTGGTGCCAATTGTGCACATGGATCCCCAACTTTCAAACTTGGCCCTTGATTAAACCATTCAATCTTGACCATCCATTGCCCTGTTTATGCTATAAATAGAGCTCTCATTCATCCATTCTTAACAATCATCTTTCAAATTTGTAGCATCACACTTATGCTCAAATATATTCAAGCTTTCATTTCATATATGCTCATCATTTAGCCTCTCTTTAAATCAGGAAGTAGACTAAATATGCATGTTTAGATTACTTTCTTTATCATTTTAGCTCAATCATAGATTAAATATATCATGCTAGGATAGTATTCATACTAATCTTGTCATCTTATCATTTAGTTTATTGCATTTCTAGAATCATACATAGCTTAACATCCATTTCATACTAAAATCAATCAAAGCATCCCTCGTTCTTGCATTTGCCATCCCTAAACCATTTTGCTCAGTGATCTGAGAGTAAAAACATTGGTTTGAGGGACATTGTGAGATAGAGAACCATGGGACCCACCTTGGGAAGCTGAGTAATATGTTATTACTCCATAGCTTGCATCAAGAAGTCCTGTGTGTGTGTGTGGATAAGTCATTTAGCAATTTTTCACATATTGAGTTTTATTGACCCACTTTTCCCACATACACTATTTATAGTGCGAATATGTCTACCATGATTCAAATGGATTAGTTGGACAATGTTGCCTCCATAGATGCTTTGAAACCCCCACTTATTATATTTTTTGTTTTTTATTAGTCACAAATCTTTCAAATAACACTATTACACATTTTAAAAATTCAAAACTAACAATCACTTAATCTTACATAAATAAGTTGTAAAAAATAATAAACATTAAAATTATATCAAAGTTACCATATACCCTCTCTTTACTAAGAGAAATATATTACCTACATGTGACAGGGGCTTGAACAAAAAACCCCAATCATACAAGTCTTGTGCTTCCATAAGTTAGAGGCGGTCCTTATTTAACAAGTTCTAAACCGCGAAGCTAATCATAATTTTTGGAATAGTATTGGCAAATATTATATTTTTAGAGACCCGTTGGATGGTAAACCAAGAATGCAGGGCTTGGGATCCCATAATAAACAGAACATAAACAAATCTAAGCCTTAAAATAAAATCTGATAAGAATAATATTTGAAGAGATATATTTTGAGAAGATTGTTTTTAAATTAGGGGGGATTTTTAATTATTACATGTTGTAAATAGGAGATATGGATGATTTTAAAAATTATTTGCTTTTAAGCCAAACTGGGCAAAAAATGGTGTATAGAAAAAGGGGTAAGTGGGGAGTTCGAGTAGTGGTGATTTGTGAGAGAAGTTTTTATGAAGTTTGAGTGTTCATCTCTATGCAAGTTGGAAGGCTGATGTCTTGCTATTGCATTTGAAGGAGAAGGAATTTGTACTCATTGTAATCCGAAGACTTGTAACTTGTCCAAGTCCTTGTAATTGTCGTTGGAGCATAATCAAATATTGGTCACTCAGTTGGAGAGGGGACTGAAGACGTAGCCATATTGGTGAGATCCATTATCAACTCATGTTCTTGTCTTCTCTCTTCCTTGTCTCTTTGTTAATTCATCATTTTATTGTTGTTGTGTTCATTTAAGCATTTCAATTACGTTTTTAAGACCTTCAATTTAATCGTTGTAATAGTTAATCATACACGTGCAACATTCATAGATCCTAACAATAGATCAAGTGGTATCAGAGCCTGTTTGACTAGTGTTTGCAGAGGTGGATTTTAACGTGATATAGGAGCCAATGAGGTGAAGGCACACTCGCAGAATACAATCCTGAGATCAAAAAAAGAAGGATTTTCTCACATTCAAAGATGGCAGCTGAAGAAGGTCAAACTGAGTTCGATGGGAAATCCTTATAGAAGGCATTTATTGATATGAAGTCAATGGTTGAAGTTCTTTTCTAGGAAAGACAAGAACAACAGAAATGGGAGAAAGGAGGCGCATCAAGACCGAAGGATAAAGGCAAAAGATCAAGAGGTGGTGATTCCCCACCAAACACTCCTCCTTCTCCTCATTCTTCTCCTTCTCCCCCTTCTTCTCCATCTTCTTATGTTAATCCTTTTAAGGGTATGCATAAGCCTATAATCAAACTTGATGTAAAATTTGGATTGCGTAAATATAGTGGGGAACTAAGTGCTAAAAAACTTGATGATTGGATACAACAAGTAGACGTTTACTATAGGATACAGGGCCTGCTAGAAGATGCCTCTAGGATATAGTTGGCTACTCTCCATTTAGGAGGTACTGCTCTCATCTGGTGGGAGAGTAGGACCGAAGAGAAGCTTTCCCATCATGGTAGAGTTAGGATGTCCAGGATGGAGTTTGTTGTCACTCTAAAAGAGCAATTCTATCCTTTAGGACACATGCAACAACTAACTATGCTTTGGCAAACCTTTAGGAAAGAAAAACGCCAATCACTGCAGGAGTACACCCACGAGTTTATAAAATAGGCAATAGAATTGAATGTACCTTTTTATACCCAAGATACCGTACTTAAATATATAGGTGGTTTACATTCCTACCTCCGACACACTATGCTCATGTTGAATCCTAGTAATTTAGACTAGGTATGTGTCCATGCTACTCATATCTAGTCTAGGGGTAAGAACAGTTTTAGTGAAAACTTTGCTAAGAAATCATCCAAGAAACCACGAGAGAGAAAATAAAAGGATAAAGGTAAATGGAAGAAGATAGCTACAATAAAGAAAGAGGATGCTAAGCCTATGTGCTCTCATTGTAAGAAAGAAGGGCATGAAGATGCTAAGTGTTGGAAGTTACATCCGGAATTAAGGCCAAAGTGATACGAAGGTAACAAAGGTCCGAAGAAGACTACTACGGTGATCCAACAAGATCTTGGATCTGATTCTGGAGATGAAACTTAGATAGTTGCTACTGGGATCCAAGGTACAATGAGAGGTAAAATTCTCTCATCAGATGCAATTGTTTCTAATGCAAGTACAAGTAAAGTAAATTTTCCTCCTAATGTGGATAAACAAAGGAATGAACCTTTTCACATTCGTGTGGTAACTAAGCACACTAAGATTGATACTCTATTTGATACTGGTTCACAAGTCAACTTAATCTCAAAAGAGGTCAAGTGAAGAAATTGAATCTAACTACTACTCCTCATCCTAAGCCCTATCCACTTGGATGGGTATGTAATGATTCACATTTGTAGGTGATAAAACAATGTAAACTACATTTTGCCATTATTTCTAATTTCATTGATGAAGTAGAAGTGGATGTTGTACCTCTGGATATTTATGGGCTTGTGTTAGGAAGTTCATATCTTTTTGATAGACATGCAATCTTTTACAAGAGGGAGAATAAGTATTATTTGTTCAAAGATGGTAAAGAGTACATAGTTATATCACATAAAATCAAAACTAATCTTGCATTAGTAAATGCTGGTCAAATGAAAAGATTAGTAAATGCAAGTAAAAAATCTGTACTCATCCTTGTAAAAGCTAAGGATGATGATAAATCCGAGGCATTTAAAGTGTGTAAACCAAGACATATGGTTGGATTCGTTAAAATTGTATCTACATATTATGACATTTTTCAGGGACCAAAGGGGTTTCCTCCCAAGAGAGAGATCCAACATGAGATACACTTGCAGTAGGATGTACCTCTACCTAACATTGGAATGTATTGATTGTCTTCTCTTCAAAATGAGGAGATTAAGAAACATGTGCAAGAGTTGGTCCAGAAAGGAGTAATTTGACCAAGTACTTCCCCATGTGGCTCGCCTATTGTCCTAGTGCCGAAGAAGGCTGGGTCCTAGAGGATGTGTATTGACTACCGTGCCTTGTACAAAAACATGGTAAAGAACAAGTATCCTCTTCCTTGTATTGATGATTTCCTTGATCAGCTAAAGCACACAGTTTATTTTACTAAGCTGAATTTGCGAAGTGGTTATCATTAGATTAGAATTGCAGAAAATGACATTTAGAAATCTGCATTCAAGACTAAGAAAGGAATATACGAATGGTTGGTAATTCCTTTTAGGTTATGCAATACACCAGCCACCTTCATGCATGTAATGAATGATGTATTTCGTCCTTTCATTGATAAATTTGTAATAGTCTACCTAGATGATATCCTTGTATTCAACAAGTCTTGGGATGATCATGTAAGTCACATAAGGAAAGTGTTTGATGTTTAGAGAAAAGAAAAACTCTATGTAAAGATGTCAAAATGCGATTTTGCAAAGACATATCTAGTGTACTTAGGCTATGTCATAGGAAATGGTTAGTTGAAAGTCAACCCTCCAAAGGTTGAAGTAATTGTAAAATTGCCTAAGCCAAGTACAGTAACTGAAGTCAGAACTTACTTAGGTGCTTTTTAGTACTGAAGAAAGTTTATTTTTAACTTCTCCTATATAGCATCACCATTGCATGCATTAACAAGTGCAAAGACAACTTTCTAGTGGAGAGGACCTCAGCAAAATGCTTTCAACACTTTGAAGGAGAAGTTGAATACTGCACCTGTTTTGACTCTGCCAGATTTACAAAAACCATTTGAGATCGAAACTGATGAAAGTGGGTTTTCCATGGGAGTAGTTCTAATGCAAGGAGGTAAGCCGGTATGTTATCACTCTGAAACTTTCACATCTATAGTCAGTAACTATCCTACTTATGATAAGGAACTTTATTCACTATTTCAGAGTGTTAAAAAATGGAAGCACTATCTAATTGGAAAATAAACAATCATCCACAGTGATCACCAACCATTACAATATTTGCATTCACAATCAAAATTTCAGCAAAGTAGGCACTTTAGGTGGATGGGATTCCTTGAACAATTTCACTTAGTAATTGAGTATGTCCATAATAAGGTAGCAGATATGCTTTCCATGACTCCTGTCATGAGTGTTTTGGTTATCCTTCAAGGAAGTTCCATGGTTCACAAAAGTTTTCAGGAACAATATGTCATGGATGAAAACTTTAAGGATATTTATACAGCTCTAATTACATGAAAACAAGTAGAAGAAAATAACTAATATGTGAAAGATAAAATATTGTATCATTTAGGAAAGTTAGGCAGTCCTAAAGGTGAACAAGAAAAAGTAGCTAGAGAAGCTCACACATCATTGATTGTTGGACACTTAGGCATTAGCAAAAAAATGAATCAGTTGTAGAAATATTGTTATTGGCCTCACATGCAGGACACTATAACTAAATATATCAAAGGATGTATAATGTGTGCAACAAGTAAACCAAGTAACAAGAAGTTAGGGTTGTACACACCTCATCTTGTTCCATCTCAACCTTGGGAAAGTGTTTAGATGTATTTTGTTGGAGGACTTCACATTTCTAAAAAGAGATATGACTATCTATTTGTGCTAGTTGACAGATTCAACAAAATGTGTGTTCTAATGCCTTGCAAGAAACAAAACACAACTGAACTGACAACTCATTTGTACTTCCAATATGTATGGGTCAATTTTAGGCTCCCTACTTTCATTGTATCAAATCGAGATTCTCTATTCCTAGGATAATTTTGGTCTGCATCGTTGGATCTCATGGACACAAAGCTAAAGAAAAGTACAACTTTCCATCCTCGGACCGATGGACAAATATAGGTGGTAAAAAGAACAATTGTAAATTTTCTTTGAGGCTACTGCTTAAAACATCCCAAGCAGTGAGATGAGAGTATACATTATGTTCAACATGCCTACAACTATGCAACACATTCTTCTACGAAAAGGTTTCCATTTGAGATATGTTTTGGATATCTGTCGCAAACACCAATGGACTTTGCCTTTGGAAAAGATGATGTTGAAGACGGTCATCATGATTTGGAGGAGACTTTGAAGTTCATTCAAAAAGTCCAAGCAGTTTATCAGGTAGTAGAATCTCAGTTGGAGAATAGCCAAGACAAATACAAGGCTCGACATGACAAGCATCACATAGATCATCATTTTCAGGTTGGTGACCGTGTTTGGTTACATATCAGCAAGGAAAGAATGCAAGGTGAAGGTAAAAAGCTTAAGCCTATTAGATATGGTCCCTTTGAGATCTTGGAAAACATTGGTACCAATGCCTTTCGACTTAATCTTCCTCCATATATGCAAATTTACTTAGTTGTAAATATAGAAAATCTGAAGTTGGATGAGCCTTCGATGATTATGGATGAAGAGGTTGATCTCCAGGTCATATCAGTTGATGACCTTTCACCTAAGTATATGTCCAAGTTGCTAGAGGATGTCATTTTCGATAGAAATGTCAGATCTTCAAAAAGAGGTGATATTAAGACCTTAAAGTATGTCATAAAGGGATGCATCCTAGAAAAGAATAATGGATGGATGTTGAAAGAGTGAAGGAGTTGTATCCTCACTTACTTTCCAAGTAATCAAGCTTTCAGAGGTCCAAAAGCTGTCAAATGGGTAGGATTGATCTAGGTGGATATGTTTTCAACCAAAAATTCATAATGCTCCACGAGTTTCGACGAGGGTTACCAAAATAGAGTTTATGGGGTTCAAACCAAGAACCACCAATATATAAGTTTTGTGCTCCACCATTCCACCACGGAATCTCCACTACCCTAAATTAGAGGCAATCTTAATTTAACAAGTTACAAACCGCATAGAGAGGATCGAGGAGGTTTTAACCCCTGACTCCCTCTTTTCCATTTGTCTCTCCAAACCCCAAGCCACCTGTAATTTTCAGAATGGTATCAACAAATATTATATTTTTAAAGACCCGTTGGATGGTAAGCCAAGAATGGAGGGCTTGGACCAAACCCAAGACCCCCCATAGTAAACCGAACAGAAACAAATCTAAGCCTTGAAATAAAATCCAATAAGAATAATATTTGAAGAGATATATTTTGAGAAGATTGTTTTTAAATAAGGGGGGATTTTTAAAGATTACATGTTGTAAATAGGAGATACGGATGATTTTTAAAATCATTTGGTTTTAAGCCAAACTAGGAAAAAATGGTGTATAAAAAGAGGGGTAAGTGGGGAGTTTGAGTAGTGGTGACCTGTAAGAGAGGTTTTTATGGAGTTTGATTGTTCATCTCTATGCAAGTTGGAAGGCTAGGGTCTTTCTATTGCATTTGAAGGAGAAGGAATTTGTACTCATTGTAATCAGGAGACGTATAACTTGTCCAAGTTGACGACCTTGTAACTGTTGTTGGAGCATAATCAAGGATCGGTCACTCTGTTGGAGAGGGGCCTGAAGACGTAGCCATATTGGTGATCTCTGTTATCAACTCATGTTCTTGTCTTCTCTCTTTGTTAATTAATCATTTTATTATTGTTGTGTTCATTTAAGAATTTCAATTATGTTTAAGACCTTCAATTTAATCATTGTAATAGTTAATCATACACATACAACAATCAAAGATCCTAACATTAGATAATTAGATGATCTCATAGTTTATAAGATCTTGATTATGTAAGGATATGAGCCCTCTCCCCCATTTTACTTATCAAATTTTTTTTAAACTTAACATTATTATCTACAAAGATTAAACTAAGATAATTCTACAAAGATTATTATCTATCTTAGTAAACTTAACATTTGAACAAGTGTGAAAAGGGCCTAACTAGGTGTAAGGGTGAAAATATTAGGGTTTCTACCATTAGATGTAAAAATCCATAGTATTTGGACTTAGGGACCATTACATTAAAACATGGATGAACCTAATAAATATAGCCTCAAATTAACAAGGATAGGGCTAATAATTCTTATTCGATTGACCTTGGGGGTTAATTTGATTATCCTATTTAAAATTGAATTGAAATAATGCTAAAATTAGGGTAAACATGCTAGAATTAAAGTAACAACATATGATCAATATAGTTGTCGTTTCGAGCCACAAACCCGAATCTGGTAAATATATGAGTATTTGGATCTATTCCTGGAAGGAGCTCTTGAAATGTAGGGACCAAAATACCTGTCACTCCGTTCCTTCACACTTTTCACCGTCCAAAGGGGAACCTATTCATCTTTGTAAATGAAGTCAATCCTAAAGATCACAACTTCGTACTTGTTCCCATGCACACTAGAGAAGGGAAATAGGGGTTTTCCTTAGTTCAAATCCCAATTTTGAAATTAACCATAAAATAGAATTGAAATGTAATTGAATTACAACAATGGAAATGTTCTCCTTTTGAGGAAACTGTTAAATAATGATTAAATCACTAATGATATATCTTTTAATAGAGTCTTTTTTTTGTCTCCACAAGGAATTAGGGTTTCATGAAGTCTTCATAAGCATAGAACATGAATGTCAACTCCAATGCCTGAATCTTCACCTTACTTCTACTCCAATGATTGAAGCAAGACTGATTGATTTCTCACTTGAATTTGAATGAATGCTTGATTGCTTGATTGAATTCTTGAATGGGATTGATTAATCAAAATAAGAGGGGTAGACCTCCTTTTATACATGGCCATTGAAAAATAACTTAATTTTTCAAACTGACCCAAAATAAACGTAATCAACCGAATTTCAGATCTGATCTCTCACACAAGCTGTGAGAGTCACCTCACTATTTTCTATACAAAGAGAGTATAAGTTAAAGGAATAGGGAAGAGAGGTCAAGAGAACAAGTCATTGTCTCTATGCTGATTGTTTGCGGTGCCCGTCTGGTTCTATTTCTGTAGCTTTGAGCCTCCATACTTTCCAAGTAGCTCCTGAAACCTACGTGCATAAAAGAGTAGCTAGATCCAATGGATCTAAGCAATGGCTAATCATTCTTAACCCCTATCACATGTGCTAGTAATATCTGCTCTAGGTTTGTATAAAGAAAAGAAAGGTCATATCAACATGTATCCCATGAGAGTCAGTGGTTTGGCTAATGAGCTTTCTTCATGTATAGATTCAGGTGAATTATATTCATTTCAAGCGTGTGGGGTAAAATGGGCTCCCACAAGGGTTGAGCTCAGCATGTGTGGTTAATCCAATGATGCAATAAGTCATGCCCGTCTCCTATGGTAATCATAATCAATTGATGCATGTCATTTATGGTAGCGTGTTGATAAGAACATGATGGCCTTGTCAGCATATGGTCATAAAGGAAGGGCATCCATTAATAGAAAGTATCATATGAAAGGACAAGGGTGGTTGCATTTTCATAAAAAAAGAGCTTATCATTCAAATATGCCACTATCATGTGTGGAAGAAGAAATAATATTAGATGCAGATGTGAATTTGCAATGCAATAACAGTGAAATAGAAAAGAGGATCTGCATTTAATAATTTTCAGTTGAGAACTTCATATGTGTTTGAGTTATGAATAATGACAACATTGCCAAAACCTCAATGAAAGCAGCAGATTGTACAAGTTTAGTCTCTCATATTTGTGTTCACTTGATTGATGATATCAACATTTGGACAAAGATACATAAGTATCCAATGCTATCAGACATTGCTATGCACAAAAGAGCAGTATTCAAAGGAATATTCACAATTTTTAGGAGCTTAAAAGAAGCCTTCAAACACTAATGAAATTTCAAAGCACAACATTGGTACAGGAGCACTAGGACATGTGTCTACATAATTTTAATTCATTATTATGTTAGGAATAGAATGTACAATGTATGTGGTTGGAAGGCCTATTGATTAGGTCTAGACAATGTAATAAGATCTAAGGCTCCAAGGTGTGTCAACTTGGTCAAAGGCCTTGTATGGGAATTTTATATGTATTTTTGGTGTTTAGGGGGCCTAAAATGTGTGGTAGGTTCATTCTTGGCCTTTGGTGTGATGGCAAGACCAAATTGTAGAAAGTTCACAAAAGTTGCAAAGCTGCATTATTGTCTTAAACAACTTTTCTTGCAAGATTTTGAAATGTGGTTATCCCAATGGTTATTTGGTTTATTGTATGCATTGGAGGTAGTTGGAGGAGCTCCTTGGTGTGATATAAGCCTAGAGGAATGATGCCTACTGGTTAGAATTGACTTGAATGAATTTCTTGTCTTCAAAACAAAACGGTTACTGTGATTTCCAGTATTTTCCTTGAGTTTTTTGTTCTTGCATGATTTCTTGTGAATGGTGGGCATGAATTAAGCATTTAGAAAGTTTTAGAAAAGGTTAACCATCCATTTGGAGTTTATTTAAGCTATTGAAGCTTTCAATTTTGGAAGGAATTGAATTTTCTATCCCACTGGCTTGACAAAACCCTCAAAACTAGGGTTTCGATGCAAACAGGGTCACAAATCAACATCTCTCTATGGGATCAACCAGAAACCTAGGAGGATGTTGATTTGATGTGTATACTAGATGTTCCTAGTGGTTTTGGAGGTAGGAAGTGTCAATTTCCTTTCCTAAGATGAAGCCCTAGGCTTTACATCGCTCATGTGGCAAGCCTTTGCAGTAGGAAAAGAGGGTGGAAACCTTGAACAATAGATAGAAGGCTGGTCAAACTTGGCAAGAGAAGGATCCTTGGATAGGGTCAGACCCTTAGCAAGTGTCATCCTTTCATTATTTTGTGACTGGTGAATCTTTTGAGAGCTTAAACCCCAATACTGGCTAAAAGAGGCTAAATAGGGTCAATAGGGTTTGACCATCCGTACTCAAAACCTAGATGCCAAAGTTTGGATTCTTGTATAATGCCAAAAAGGGTATTAGAATATCAAATTTATTCAGGGGGTTGTACAAGTAAGCTGTGAGACAAATCAAGAAAAGTTCGAATGGAGGGCTAATTGCTTGTAGCCCTATTTCCTAGGTCCAAAAGGGGGAAAGGTTACAAAGAGATAATAGAAACTCATCTAAGGGGTCAATATCAGTAAAAATACTATATAACATGTGTAAACACTCACATAGGTTAGATTCTACCTTTTCAGTAAAGATCTTGTTGCTTGGGGTTTGGGATTGTTAGGTGTCCTTGGTTGAAGGGTTAGAACTTTAGGGGTAGGAGACTCCTTGAAATTTGTGAGTTATCCTGAGTGAATTTATCCTTGGGAAGGATCTAGGGAAAGATATAAAATCCTTAAGTCAAGCTAAAGACATTGGTCCATTAGGCGATACTAAGTGGAGACCCTTTTGATTAACAAAACCAAGAAATTGACATAACGTCCCAAATCCTCTTCATCATTTTGGTATCAGAGCTATATAAAGGGTGGAATAGTGTATGCCAGACTCAGAATTTGGAGAAGAGGCTGCTATAATGCCTCCTAAGGCAATGAACCTAGAGGCCATCTAGAAGATGGTAGAGGAGTTGCTTGAAGAGAAACTCAAAGAGATTGGACAGTCCAAAAGAAAGGACAAAACTTGTGGTTATGAATCAGAAGAGAAGACTGAGGAGTAGGAGGCCATCCCTCAGAATATTTCACCTGATCATTAAATATTCTTGGATGCCCTGAAATCAGTAAACAAGGATAATGTGGAAAGTCTACCTATCTATAGTGGTAGCTTCAATGGAGAAGAGGTGCTTGAATGGATAGAAGCACTCAATAACCACTTTGAGTACAAATAGGTCCTAGAGGAGAAAAGAGTGAGTTTGGTAAAGTCTAGACTCAAGGGGTCTACCTTGTTGTGGTGGACAGTGCTATAGGAAGAAAGGGTGAACATAGGAAAGAAGAAGATATACTCTTGGGAGAGGATGAAGAACAAAATCAAAGACCAATTCACACTAATAGACCATGAGGTTCAGATGTATAAGAAGCCGTAAAATCTTAGACAGAGGGAGTTGGATGTGAATGCATATACTAAAAAATTTCACAAGCTAGGTCTTAGGTCCAAGAAGAATGAAGAAGAGGTGGAGAAGGTGGATAGATACCTGAATGGGTTAAGGAAAAATATCCAAGATGAGATCAGCATCATGGCTCTAGACACTATGCACAAATGCTTCCAATTGGCATTGAGGGTAGAAGATAAGATAAAGATGAAAGGAGAACAAAATAATAGAGGAAGAGGTGGCAGAAATTTCAGAGGTAGAGGAAACTTTGGAGGAAGGAATACTCCTTTTAAAAATGGTGATTCTAACCAGCAAGAGTTCAATGGAGAGCTCAATAATAAGAATGGAGGATTTAGAGGAGGAAAAAGACCTTTTGGCAGGGGTAGGAAAGGACCTAATGTTTTCACTGGTAAATGTTACAATTGCAACCAAGTGGGTCACACTATGAGTAGATGCCTGGAGAAAGCTTCTAGTTCACATAGACCAGACAGAAAGACTCAACTTGTGCAAGAATATGATGGACAATGTGTCAATTCACCCATGAGAAATGCAGGTACCACCTTGGATGGAGAAATACTTATGATAAGGAGAACATTATTGAAGGTAACCCAAAGAAAAGAGCCCCCACAAAGGAAGTCACTCTTCAAAACTACTTGTAAATCTCATGGTAAGGTTTGCAAAGTGATTGTTGATTCTGGATCCATAGAGAATATTGTTTCTTTAGAAATGGTAGAGAAGTTAAAATTGAAAAGGTTGCCTCATGTGAGTCCTTATAGAGTATCCTCACTTAATAAGGGACAACATGTAGTAGTAGATGAACAAACTTTGGTAGATTTTGAAATGGGGGACTATAAGGATAGGATCTTGTGTGATATCCTTCCCATGGATGCTTGTCACCTATTGTTAGGTCGCCCTTTGTAGTATGATGTGAAAGCACAACATGATGGTGAGAAAAATGTGTATGTCATTACCAAGGATGGTACACCGTTTAGGATGGATCCTTTACCTTATCAAGGGGAAGAGAAGATTGTTAGTCCACATGTCATGTTGCTTAGTGGAAAGGATTTTTTGGAAGTTCTCAAACAAGAAGAGATCCAATGTTATGCTCTAGTCTTACACCCAAAAGATGAGACCAAGCAAGGAAGTGGTGAGAAAGGAGAGATTCTTAGTGAAGTGCAGACCATGTTGGATAGATATAAGGGAGTTGTGGCCGAAGACATGCCTAATAACTTGCCTCCCATTAGAGAAATCAGTCATCAAATTTATTTAATCCCTATAGTGACCTTGCCTAATAAAGCTGCCTACAAGATGACTCCTAGTCAGAATGAGGAGATAGAAAGAGAAGTGCAAGACCTTTTAGATAAGGGGTTGATTAGGAAGAGTGTTAGCCCATGTGCTGTACCCACTATTTTGGCACCAAAAAAAGATGCAATGTGGAGGATGTGCACTGATTCTAGAGCCATCAACAAGATCACAATTAGGTACCGGCTCCCTATGCCTAGGATTGAAGACCTAATGGACTATCTTGGAGGCTCATGCTACTTTTCAAAGATTGATTTGAAGTTAGGTTACCATTAGATTAGAATCAGGCCTGGTGATGAGTGGAAGAGAACCTTTAAAACCAATGAGGGCTTATATGAGTGAATGGTGAAGCCATTTGGCCTTACAAATGCACCTAGTACCTTTATGCGCCTCATGAATGAGGTATTGGCAGAATTTATTGGAATTTTTTTTATTGTTTATCTTGATGAAATTTTGGTTTTTGCAGGTCCAAGAAGATTCATTCAAAGCATTTGGGTCAGGTTTTGAGTAAGCTTCATGAGAAGAATGTTGGCTTGATGATGATTGTAATGTATTCATCATATGTTGTCATTGATGAAACACATACACACACATATGTTTATATTGTCTACCAGTATGACTTCAAAGTTGTTTATACTACAACCAGTATAGTAGAGGGTTTATTTCTAACCAATACTTGGTGGCAACTGGTATATGCATGGACATAACCACTTGGTTATATATGTCTTAGCATCAACATGAAGATCCAGTGAAGACTATCTCAGAAGCACCAAGGACAAGATGTTTAACTATAACCGATATAAAGTGTTCCAACCAGTATTCATTGATTTTGTGATGAGTTATCACCACTGACAATTTTTGGTAGTATTTTTGTGATCAGTTATGATCACTTGACTAGATACATTGCACCTAGGAAATTGTATTATGATTTCTTGTGGCTGACATTAAATCTAAATGTCTATATATCAACATCACAATAAATTATTTTTGGAAGAGCGAAAGTGATATGTTGTGTGGAAAAGATAAAAGTGTTAAGTTCTAGAGCATGTTGAAGAGCAATGTTGAATACACTTAGAAGGATCTGATTAAGAAAGTATTGTGCTACTCAGACAGATCAAACAAATCCTGTTGTCTTCTAACAATTATAGTAGAATCAAAATCCCTTAACTGGGTAAGCTCTAACAAGCTTCACTGTTCAAATCCTCTAACAAGGTGATCCAATAGTTTGGATTTAGAAATCCTCTACCGAGGTTACTCCTAATAGGGTACTACCTTTCACAGGGTATAGCTTTTAATCAAGCTTTGGGATCTCTAACAAGATTCACTCCTAGCAAAGCACTTTGTAGACCTTAACCGGTTAGTTATCTATTTCTGTAGATAGTTAACTTGTGAGTTCCATCTCACCGTGGTTTTTACCTATTTTTGTGTTTTCCATGTATAAATACTTGTGTTATGGTGGATGTTTTACTTATTGTGAATGTTGTTATATCATTTTCAATTGCATGCATTGTGTTTAAAATATTTGTTATGTTCATCTACCGATTACTATTTGAAATAGTTTTGTTTTCAGTGTCACTGATTCAGCCCCCCCCCCCTCTCAGTGCTTTTCAAGTCCATCAGTTAGTATAAGAGCCTAACTTCTTTGAAGCCTAATCACTTCAAAAGAAGCATTGAAACCACCATGGGGGACATGAGCTACTTTGAAATGACTAGAGAGCTTGAAGCTAGTAGAAATTAGCTTGAAACCCTAATGGTCAAACTGAAAGCTTCACAAGTTAAAAGGAGAGAGCTAACTGATCAGTGTCTTACCGGTTAATGGAATATTTGAACTTATTTATAACTTTGCAACCCAAATTAATGTATCGGTAAACAAGTAACAATGCAGTAAAGAGAATTAACAGAGACAACATAAATACACACTATAACACAAGATGTTTTGGTGAGGAAACCCGGTAAGGGAAAAACCTCGGTGGAATTTGTGACCCACAATAATTACTCACTAGCCAATATGAATGAATATTACTTACAATAGGGGCCTGCACATGCAGGAAGGCCAACAACCTAGAGCTCACTGCTCAACAAAAGAGTCTCACTGACTACAAAATGGATAATTAAATCCAAGACAATGTACTGCTCAAAATAGCATCTGCAATGCTTGCTTCAGTACTGGTTTAAGCTCTATCAGAAACCATAACCAAAAACCTTGCTAGTGAATGAAATTCACTCGCATAACCTATTTGCCTTATTACAAAATCCTTTCACTGTCTTCTACATAATACCATATCAAAAATGACCTATTAGATCTCATACATATATGAGTCTTTACAATAAATCATGTCGGCTTACAAATAATTAATTACATTTACAATATAAACAAAACTTGTCTTGTGTCGGCCTGAGTGTCGGTATGCTTTATTGTTGGTGTAAACTAAATGCTGATGAATGAACTTGTTGTGCCTGCCGGTATCGGTAATTGATGTCTGTGTTGCCAATTAACCTATAGAATCCCGTTATCAGTTGGTTGCCATCAATGACAACATCAAACATTCTCATGTGAGTGTAGAATGCACACAATCTCCCCCTTTGGCATTGATGGCAACACTCATGAGAAAAATCAAAAAAATGTTGTCCAAAAAAGAAGTCCAAAACTGATCCCAAAAAAATTGTGCTCCCCCTGAGCAAGTGATTTCTTCTATGCATTTTCTTCTATACATTTTTCTCCATACTACTCCCCCTTTGACATCAATGGCAAAGGATGTCAAAAAGAATCAAAGAATACAAAAATTCTACGTCATAGCCTATAACCGATTGTGTACAATTTGAAAGATATTCGCCAAAATTAGATTCAGGCTCTGCATGAATTTATTACTATCTAAAACAATGGTTTCTATTTGCTTGATCATGCCGGTCAGATAATGCATCTGTTGCTTCGGTGATCGGTCTCCTTGAATTGTTGCTTTAGATAGCTCAACCCACTGAGTTGTAAGACTATCCAATTTTGGACCAAGTTTGTTTTTTAGTTCCCGGGCCTTCAACTTTATCCTTTCTTTTTCCTACTCTAGTTTCTCTATCTTTTCCTCAAAAATTGCCATCTCTTGTTCAATGACTGAGGTAAGTTCCTAAGAACCTATTATATTGTCTGCTATATCATCTATCTCCTTTTGTGTTTTCTTGATCTCCTCATCAATATCTTTAGTTAGGTGGTGAGGTTTACAAGCTTCCTTATACAATTCTTTGTATTCCAAAATTGTTGAATTAAGTACCGGTAATAAGGAATCAATGTGCTCAGTATAGTCCTTGATAGTTTTCTCAAAGAATTTACCTTATTCTTTATTCACCTTTTCCTTAATGGTTTCTTCATTGATCTTATCTATAGTTAGAATATTTGAGGCAATAAATTTGGACAATGCGTCCAATTTACCCAAAGAACTATCAATATGGTCTACCTTACATGCCGGTGCAATCATTTTGAAAATAGGCAATATATCATCAATGGCCTTAAATGCTAAGGCGTTGCAATATGTGATCCTCCTTATTGAATCCAAAAGAACATCTGTTACATTTGTAGGTCTAAAATCTGTAGTGGATGTGCTCAGTTCTGCAATAAATTTCTTTTCCATAGATACTTGACCAATTACCTTAACAATTTCTTCCTTGTTACCGTCATTTATTTCCTCTTTATTTACAGTTGCTATTAGTTTCTCACTCTGTGTTATTACCTCTGCTTCTACTGGTTTCTCAGTTTGTGTATGTACTTCTGCATATGTCGGTTTCTCAGTGTCAAGCTTCTTAGCTTCTACCGGTATTTCAATGTTCTGAGAGTCAATAGTGTTAACCAGTGACTCAGAGATTTCAACATTCATATTATCAGTTGTCTTTACCTCTGTAGTCTCTTTATCCACAATAATATTAAAATCCTATGTATCTACATTCATAGTAAAAATAATTTCCGATTCTGGATTAGTATCATCATGAGTTGTTTCTTAAGCCTTATTATCCAGTTGACTATCTATATGTACTGGTGTTTCTGCTGTTATTGGTGGGGTGTCCTGTACCAGTGGAGAAAGGTTATCTTTGACCTTTATAACAGGTACAATACCAATTCTACCTTTACCTTTTTCCTTTTGATATACCTTTGTAAAAGACATCCACTTTATGTCTCTCCCTTTCTTCTTTCTTTTCTTTTTCAACAAAAAATATGTCTCATTTGTCTGTAGTTTCATCTGCTATCTCTTTCACTCTTCCTGTCATTAGACTAACCTGCCGATGACCACTCACAAAAACTAATTGGTTGGCTTTAGTAATCAACTCATCAATCTCCTCCCTGGAATTAATGGGGTGAACAACCAACAATGCTTCAACCTTTAACTTTTTATCCAATTCCATTACTGACATTCATTTAGCCTCTAATCTTATGTACAAGTCATTAGGCAAATCATCTACAACCTCAATCAGAACTTTCTTATAGATGTCAAGATGCAAAATAATGCTTTCATCTATTGTCTCCTTGTCAGAATCCTTGAAAGAATGATTAAATTTGTTTACATTACTAAGATTACCTTCTTGTGTTATTTCATTTATCAATTCCTCCGGTGTAAGGGTATCTAGTGCCTTAGGTTGTTGTTTCTTCTTTGGAGTTAATTTCTTCTTGGGCTCTCTTACATCCTACTTCTTTTTCCTTAATGTTCTTGTCCTTTTAGGAGAAGGAGAAGGTACCGGTGAAGGTTTCAACTTCTTCCTTTCAACTCTCTTGAACTCTGCTACCTTACCACTATCTGTATCTGAAGAAGTGACAACCGGTTAAACATGAGCTACTGGTTCCAGTCCTTCCAGTTCACTAGCAGAAATACCACTTAAGTTTATTATATTTTACTTAACTTCTTTAGCCATTTTGGATGCATCTCTAATGATTTTTTCTCTTCTTTTTCTCTCCTTTTGCATACCAACTGCCTTCTCAATAGTGTTAGCATTGCCAAAGATTTCTTCAGAGGGTTCCCTAGGTGCATCAAGAAGTGTCTGAGCATAAGCCTTAAGAATATTTAGATCAATTTCATATCCCATCTCTGTTATCCAAATGGTTCTAGGAGTAACAACTTCCATCCATGTTTCATCTCTTTTGCTTACAAAAACAAAATTTTCTTGTCATACTTATCCACAATACTCTACGGTATCCTTTTTCTAGCCTTCATCTTAGTTTGAAAGTTTTTGAAATAGTCTTTTACCATGTCATCGTTGTTAGCACCAATGCCGGTAATAGCTTCCATGATCTGTCTACCTACCGAGATGTCATATGCAAATTCCTTGTTACCAATGTCAAGTATCTCCTTTCTAAAGTAAAGCATTAAACACACAAGTAGATTCCCAAAACAGAATGTCCCCTTCTTGTAACCCTTAATCTTCTTCACGTTATCTACTAGTTTATCCTTAAGCCATTCATAGATGTCAATTTTAGCATTGTTCTTAACCATCTCATATGCACTATGAATACACAAGATAGAAACATAATTTAATCTATTTGCATGAGTAACTCTGTATCCAAATACCATGCTCACATATTTCACATTTGCATCATTCATATCATTAACCCTAAGAGATCTGTTGTCAAATGTAGCTCCAGTTAGGTCCATAACACCCTTGTTTGGTATCTTCTTCTTTTTGTCAGGTCTAGTACTGGTTGAGGGTAAACCAGTAACTGCATTGATTGCCTCCTTAGTGATTTTAAAAATAGAGTCTAGCCACATAAAGTCCCCATGAACTCTGCTCAGCACAAGAAGATGAAGATGCCATTTTGAAAGATAAATACCTTTTCTTCAAGTGAAATCCTTGAATGCCCTAAAAGATCTTTGTTGCTTCGCCTTTAGAATGCTTTTGCTCTCTCTTTGCGCTCTTCGAATGCTTGGATTCTTGGTGAATTGAATGAGGGTTTTCCGGTGCTTTATAGATAAAATGTTCTCCAACAACCGCATTAAATGCTTGTTGGTTAAGTGAAATCTTAACATATCTGCTAGTAAAGAAGAAATATAACTTCTTACCATCAACCGATGGTAGAATGTATGATTTTCAATTTTCTGCCATACCCCCTAAGGATTATTCCTTAGTTAGATGAAGAATCTCCTCCTGGTGGAGGGTTACTCTGTTCTATCAGTGTAGAGATAGATACATCAACTCTCTTCTTAATCCATTGTTTTTAAAATTCTTGCTTTATTTCGTTTACTTTTTCTTTTCCCTTCTCATTAGATCCTTTATTGTTCTCTGGTATAGTCTTGCTTCTACAAAATTTTGCAATATGTTCAATCTTGTTACATGCATAACAAGTTACATTATTCCTTTGAATAGCTTTTCTATAGCCTTGTCTGGTTTGTGTTCTGCATTGATTAGATAAATGTCCAAATCTACCACAAACATAGAATTTCACATTCATTCTGCAATTTTCTGAGTTATGACCAACTTTATTGCATTTGAAACATTGACCGGTGGGTAAATTTGTATTCTGATTATTTCTAAATCTGCACTGATTTTCTCTATGACCAAATCTGTTGCAATTAAAACATTTCCCATTAAATTTATAAGCATTAGGTTGTCTTACTGGTTTACAGTGATCTTGATTATTTGCAGTCCTAGAACTTTCTCCATGTTCAAATCCAAGTCCAATTGTATCTCCATTAGGTTTCTATCTTTTCAGCATGTCATCAAGACTTTCTGAACTTTTCTTGAATTTGTCTATGTTCATTTGCAATGATCAACTCATTTTCCAAAATCCCAACTTGTCTCCTAAGCTCCTCTTTATCATGTTGCATGTGAATCAAATCTGTCTTAAGCATATCATTTTCATGACAAAGTCTCAGATTTTCATTACATCCATCATTAAGTCTTCTAGTCAAGTCTTCATCATTCTTCTTCCTATCTTCAATATCCTTACATTGCCTTATGGTTAAATCTTGCATTTGATTCCTCATGTTACTGTTCTCATGCCTCAACTTCTCTGCAATATCTCTAAGAGTTTCCTTTTCATCATCATGTTTCTGCATTTGCTCATGAAGTTCCTTCCTCTTGTTTTGTGCTATAACTAGGTTCTCCTGAAGTCCTTTAATAAATTCCTAGGCAGTCCTCAGATCATCTTCAATTTTGGTATTCTTCAATTTTTCTGCATCAAAATCTTCAAGAGCTCCTTCCAACTGTTTTCTCAAACTCTCCATCAGTACCAGTTTCAGAATCTTTCTCAAGCTGTTAGGATTTTCCAAATAGAGGACCAGGCTTTGATGCTAATTGTTAGATGCAATGACATCCCCAAAGACACTGAGAGGGGGGGTGAATCAGTGTCTTACTAGTTAATGGAATATTTGAACTTATTTATAACTTTCCAACCCAAATTAATGTACCGGTAAACAAGTAATAATGTTGTAAAGAGAAATAATAGACACAACATAAATGCACAGCATAACACAAGAAGTTTTGGCGAGGAAACCCAGTAAGGGAAAAACCTCGGTGGCATTTGTGACCCACAATATTTACTCACTGGCCAATATGAATAAATATTACTTACAATAGGGGCATGCACATGCAGGAAGGCCAATGGCCTAGAGCTCACTGCTCAACAAAAGAGTCTCACTGACTACAAAATGGATAATTAAATCCAAGACAATGTACTGCTCAAAATAGCATCTACAATGCTTGATTCAGTACTAGTTTAAGCTCTATCAGAAACCATAACCAAAAACCTTGCCGGTGAATGAAATTCACTCATGTAACCTATCTGCCTTATTACAAAATCCTTTCGCTGTCTTCTACATAATGCCATATAAAAAATGTCCTATAAGATCTCATACATATATGATTCTTTACAATACATCATGTCGGCTTACAAATAATTAATTACATTTACAATATAAACAAAACTTGTCTTGTGTCGGCCTGAGTGCCGATATGCGTTATTGTCGGTGTAAACTAGATGCTGATGAATGAACTTGTTGTGCCTACTGGTGATGATAAATGATGTCTGTGTTGTTTGTGAACCTATAGAATCTTGTTACTGGTTGGTTGCCATCAATGACAACATCAACCTTTCTCATGTGAGTGTAGAATGCCAACAAATCAACTATTGGAGATATCTGTTAACAGTTTTTTCAATGAGGCTAATATTGATTCTATAGCCGTAGAAGTTGAAAAGTTAAACGGTGAGAAGCTAAATCTGAGAAGAGAGATAGAAATTTTAACTATCCGCATGAGTTAGGAACTGGAAGCCAAAAGGACAGCTGAAGATCTTATCAAGGTAAGAGATCAAGAGATTGCCAAGATCAAGCGGCAAAATGTCACTATGCATGAGCATTTGGATGCAAAAAGGGAAGAAAAAGGGAACTTTATCTTGAACTAGCATCATCTTGTAGAAAGAACCTGTCAAAGCATAATGAAGAACTCACCAAGTAGCTCACCGAAGCTAATTAGAAACTGGAAAAGTTCAATAAGAGTTCTACCTTGCTATATGAACAAATCAAATCACAAAGGATGAAAGGTGATACCTCTGGACTTGGGTTTAATACATCTGAGAAAGGAGAATCTTCTAGTAGAAAGAGAAACATTTATAAGGCCAAAAAGCCCACTAGTAAGAAGGTTTTCAAACCTATTTTCTTTGTTTGTTTTAAACTTGGTCACACTATAAATATTTGTATAAACAAACCCAATGGAAATGCAAGCTACAATTCTAATGCTAGGTATGTGTCTAATAAATTTGAAGGTAATTTATTTACATGCAAAATGTATGGACATAGATCAGTTGAATGCAGATATGTAGAAAATAATCTTGTACCTCACATGCATCCTAGACCAAATGGAAACTGTATGAGAAATTATGATAATTAGGGAAACATGCACTAGCAAAGACCCTACAACAATCGGTTTAGTCCATTTGAGATGGAAAAGGTAACTAATGTCATATGCACCATCTGTAACAAATTTGGTCATGTGGCTATGAATTGCAGAAGAAGAACTGGGAGAGGTAATGTAGGACCCTAGAGATCAACTGTTATGGCTTGCTATCAGTGTCATAAACCAGGACATATGGAAAAATTCTGCAGATCTAGGAAGAACAAACTGATCAACCATTGTAAAGATCAGAAAGGCAAGCAAAAGGTCAATATTGAAGAAACAAGAGAAGAAATGAATTGAACTTGGAAGAAGAAGAGTGGTGATTCACTTGGAGAACAAATTATTCCTTCACCCAGTGAAGAGAATCCTACACTGGTGAATTAAACTTTTTCATATGGCTAAAAGGAGCATAATGGTAAATCCACCTCTTGACCCCTTGAAGTGAATATGTGGTAAAGAATTTGAAAGCATGAAATTTTGATAACTTTTTGTCATTTAGTTATCAACTGGTTTTTCCTTGAGCGGTGTAATTAGGGTTTGTAACCCTAACGGTCGAGCATTTATTGCAGTTGGTAAAAAGAATAAAAGTGAGTTTTCACTTCGTTATTTTTACCCTAATGTCTTCAAGAAAATATTTTTGAGCATTTGCAGAGCTTAGAAGAGATTGTTAGCTAATTTCAATTGAAGTTGCATTAAGATTTGTGTGTTCGAGCTGATTTGAAGGTTGGAGAAGACAAAACTGGTGTGCACTTGGGTATTCAATTGGTAATCGAGGCAGCTCGTGTGAAATAAGGTATTTCTTGAGATTATTGTTGTGAAATCTAGTTTATCTAGAATGACATCGTCTTCAAAGTCAGTAGGGAAATTGATGATCACGTCTGAACCTATCGAAGTTGTAAAAGAAAAAAATATTGTGTCTTATAATGCTTTATCACAAGTTCCTAGTGGTGTCGTAGTCAAGGGAGATTTGTCCATCTATATTGACTGCAAAATTGAGGACTTAGGATCATTGTCAATATATACTTAGTTGAAATCACTTTGTGATGAAAATAGGAAAATTCAAACTGAGTATATTAGGGTTTTCGAGAAAGGTTTTCATAACGTGGCTTACTTTCTTGAAGATTTTGAAGAAGAGAATATCCAAATTATCTTGAGTCGAGTTCATGGGGAGAACATGTACTTAGAGAGGAATCATACAATAAGCAAGGAAGCCATTCAGGCTGTAACTGGTTTTCACTCAACTAGTGAAGTACCTCAGTTGAGACACATTTTAAAAGATACAATAAATACTGTAACTAGTTAAACCTCTGATGGTCATGCCTTCTCTGTTAATAATATTAGAGACCCTGCGGTAAAATTGGCAGCTATGGTTATAGGCTACTGGGTATTCTATTCTAGTAGAATGAATAGTGTTCCATCAACAGTAGTGCATACTGCTTACAAGATGATAGCTGAAAATGTAGATTATGACCTTTGTGAGGCCATAAGGAGCCAATTATTTTTAAATCTATAATCTATCAAGAAGGACAACAACCTAAAGTTTAAATATGGACAGTTATTGATCAGGCTATTTTGTATTTTTAGAATTTCCTATCGGGAATCAGTGATATTGAATGGTCTAAGGATCTACCAGTATCCGCCCAGATCAAGATCAACATCAAGGTTGTGAAGAATACTTTCTCTGCCGCTATGAACAAATACTTCAATGAATTTTAGAAGAAGATGAGCATGAGAGTAAGATTTCCTGAGGATGTGGTAAAACATTTTGCTAAAGACATTATTTTTATAGTTACCACTGATTTTTGCTTAATGGAAGCAATTGTGCATAGAGAGGAAGAAATGGAGGATATGAGTTATGAGGTCAACTATGACTTATTGGTTGGCTATGCCAATAACCCGTTAGCATCTCTAATAGATAAGAAGAGGGCAAAATTGAGTTCAGTTAAAGATCAAACTGCACCAACTGAAACCAGTGTTGCTCTGACTAGTACCAGAAGCGGTAAAGGTAAGGAGAAGAAATCTGAGGATGTACCTCTGGTGATGAAAAGTACAAGAATCACAGAGAGTGTCCAAGACAAAAAGGAACCGGGAACCTAAGGTGTATATGAAAAAGGAGACAAATAAAAGAGGTCAGAAGTTAATTCTTCAAGAAGAATCTGAAGGAATTGACACTAAGGAAGAACCTAAGAAGCTGAAAGCACCAGGTAGAACAGTTAAGAAAAATGTGCCAAAGGCAACTGTGCCTATTGATATTTCAACTTACAAACCTGAGACTGCATTTGAAAGGACAACGAAGACATTAGGGAGGAAGAGATTTGAAAATGTCAAACAATATTTTGATTCTTTCACTGAAAATGAAAAAGAGCAAATCATTCAATAGGTAATCAATCATTTGTGCCATTATAGTAGATTACCTCATGATATTGAAAAGGATATCTCTAATTCTTTTTATACTATTCTTTTGAATAAATGGGAGGAAGCTATAAAGATGGAAAAAGACATTATAGATGACATTTTTGTACAATATTTCTCAAAATTGTCCAAGGATGAAATAAGTGCGTTAGTTGATCAGTACAACACTCGATTTTCTTTAAAAGAAAGAAGATTGAAGCTACTGAATGGGAAAAGATAAATTATTGAGATATAGACTCATCAGATAGCCTGTCACATTCAACGGATGGAAGAGCTCATACATTCTTCTCAAGATGAGCAAGATGATGATAATTTACCTAAAATGGATAAAGATGTGCAAGCTAATGAACTAAAGGATGACACTATTATCCATGATGTTGATGATATTCACGACACAATTGATCTATCTGAAGACATCATTGCACCCGATATGGAGCCACTTGCAATCACTAATTTGCAGATTACTTCAGTTAAGAAATCGGCTACTCAAGTAGGAGTGGAGATTTCTCCTACAAAGGTTCAAACAGAGAAATGCCAATCCCCACCAGTTTCACATAATATTTAGAAAGAATATATTTAAAAAGTTGCTACACAGATCGAACTAGAAACAAAGAAAAATCAAGAGAAAGCAATCATTAAGGTAACATCTTCTGAACCGGCAAAGCAATTAGTCTTACAACAGAATGATGAAGCTAAAGATGACTCATTAGGCATTTCAGGGCCTATAAACATTGACAACATGAGTGCATCTGAAATGATGAAGATTTCAAATGTCATGCAATCTAGAGCGCACAAGAAGAGACTTAAGGAACAAAGGATTGAAGCAGAAACCATTCAGAAAGCAGTAGACATTCTAACAACTCTGCTATAGGACACCTATCTATGCCTATCAGCAAACTTGGTCAATTAGTCACTGATGCATCTGACCAAATTACATCACTTGAAGAAGCAGCCCATACATGTGCAGAAAAGAGTTATAGGAAAAAGCATGGAGAGCAGATCATGAAGGAAATTGATACTGGAAAACTGGCTCTATCACTTAATAAAGATTTATTAAGGCAAGCTATTGGAATAGGTGGGAAATATCTTGCCTCTACTTATAATATTTCATTCCTTTTTGCTGATATCAATAGCAGGTGTACTGAAACTGAGCAAGAGTTAGAAAAGATATGCAAAGCATATGTTCCACATCAAGACTCTGTTTTTGCTTTCAGCAAATCTGTGGATGATTTGCACAATAGGTTAGATTCCTATTATCTTGAGAAAGCCAAAAGACTCCGGTCACTAAAGGAATTGGAGTCAACTCACAACACAAGTGGACATCCTATAGAGAGCCTACACTAATGAAGAAGCTATTTTAGATACCCTAGAAACCTATTCACTGGATTCCATGGAGAAATTTCATACTCAGATAATTTCTATGCTTGAGTTCACTAAGAATTTGTTGGAGACATGGGAACAAGATTTATCTCAGTTGAAGAGGAATTTTAGTGCAATTTTTCTAAGGATTGTTAATATCTGAACCTTGATTCACCTTTTTTCAAGTTGTATATGTTGAACACTTTGATACAAATTTTCTATATATATATATATATATTTTTCCTTTTTCAATTTGGCATTTTGGTCAAAGGGGGAGTCAAAATATGTATATGTGTTTTGAAAATTTTGTATAATGTATGTAGTAAGGGGGAGCATGTGTATGTGTACCTAAATTTTTTTTTAAGCACACTTAGTGGTATTGTTGTAAAAATTTTCTAAGTGTTACCATCAATGTCAAAGGGGGAGATTGTTGGCTTGATAATGATTGTAATGTATTCATCATATATTGTCATTGATGAAATAGAGACACACACATATGTTTATATTGTCTACTGGTATGACTTCAAAGTTGTTTATACTACAACCAGTATACAAGAGGTTTATTTCTAACCGATACTTGGTGGCAACCGGTATATGCATGGAGATAACCACTTGGTTATATATGTCTCAGCATCAACATGAAGATCCAATGGAGACTATCTCTGAAGCGTCAAGGACAAGTTGTTTAACTATAACTGGTATTAAATGTTCCAACTGGTATTCATAGATTCTGTGATGAGTTATCACCACCGACAATTTTTGGCAATATTTTTGTGATGAGTTATGATCACTTGACCATATACACTGCACCTAGAAAATTGTGTTATGATTTCTTGTGGCTGACATTAAAACTAAATGTCTATATATTGACATCACCATGAATTATTTTTGGAAGAGCAAAAGTGATATGTTGTGTGCAAAAGACAAAAGTGTTAAGTTGTAGAGTATGTTGAAAAGCAGCGTTGAATACGCTTAGAAGAATTTGATCAAGAAAGTATTGTGCTACTCACATAGATCAAACACATCATGTTGTCTTCTAACAACTACAGCAGAATCAAAATCCCTTAACTGGGTAATCTCTAACAAGCTTCATTGTTCAAATCCTCTAGCAAGGTGATCTATTAATTTGGATTTAGAAATCCTCTATTGAGGTTACTCCTAATAGGGTACTACCTTTCACAGGGTATATCTTTTAATCAAGCTTTGGGATCTCTAACAAGATTTGCTCCTAGCAGAGCACTTCATAGACCTTAACCGATCAATTATCTATTTCTACAAATAGTTAACTTGTGAGTTCCATTCCACCGTGGTTTTTACCTATTTGGGTTTTCCACATATAAATACTTGTGTTATGTGGATGTTGTTATATCATTTTGGATTGTGTGCATTGTGTTTAAAAGCTTTGTTAAGTTCATGTATTGGTTACTGTTTGAAGTAGATTTATTTTTGGTGTCACTGATTCATCCCCCCCTCTCAATGCTTTTCAAGTCTATCAGAGAAATTGGTAATCAATCTAGAGAAGTGTGAATTCATGAAAACCGGGTTGGTGTATCTAGGCTTTGTAGTTTTAAAATGGATGGTTGAAAATGGATCTTTCAAAGGTTGATGCTATTGTAAATTGGCCTACACCTAGGACAATAGGTGATGTTAGGAGCTTTCATGGATTGGCTACTTTTTATAGAAAGTTCATTAAGGGATTTAGTCATATTTGTGTTCCCATCCTTAACACTATAAAAGGAGGAATCAAATGCAGGTTTGAATTGATAGAGAAAGCAGCCCAAAACTTTGAGATTTTGAAGAGGAAGGTTGTAGAACTTCCCACCTTGAGGCTCCCTAGTTTTGATCAACTTTTTATAGTTGAATGTGATGCAAGCAAGAAAGAAATAGGTACAGTCCTTAGTCAAGAAGGACATCCAATGGCATTATTTTCAGAGAAGTTGAATGAGGCTAAACAAAGGTATTCAACCTATGATCTTGAGCTTTATTCCATGGTAGAAGAACTCAAAAAGTGGCGCCATTACCTACTCGCAAAAGAGTTTATTGTTTATACTGACAACCATGCTTTGAGTTTTCTAAATAGGCAATAGAAGTTGAACCAAAGGAACATCAAGTGGGTTGAACAACTCCAAACTTACACCTTTACTACCAAGCACAAGAAGGGTGTGACTAATAAGGTTGCAGATTCTTTGAGTAGAAGAATCCTCACTATCCAAGAAATTCAGTTGCAAAGTGTTGGTGTTGATTCCCTTAAGACCATGTACAAGGAGGATAATGATTTCAAGGATGTATATGATGTATGTACTAAGTTTGTTGACTCTTTCAATGTTGATTTTTCTGATTTTTTGTTGCAGGATGGATTTCTCTTCAAGGGGCATCAACTATGCATTCCCCGATATTCTATGAGGGAGAATATCATTAGAGAGAAACACAATGGCAGTCTTGGAGGTCATTTTGGTTTGGACAAAACCTTAGAGAAGGTATCAAGGTTTTATTTTTGGCCTAAGATGTAGGCAGAGGTAAGAAGATTTGTAGAGCATTGTCCTATTTGTCAGAGGGAAAATGGTGTTTCAACCAATGCTGGTTTGTATCAGCCTTTACCGATTCCTACTAGGCCTTGGGAAAGCCTTAGTATGGATTTTGTACTTGGATTGCCCAAAACTCCTAGGGGGTTTGATAGTGTCTTTGTAATTGTTGATGGGTTTGGTAAGATGGCTCCCTTCGTGCCATGTAAATGCACAAATGATGCATCTCATATTGCAAGTCTATTTTTCAAAGAAGTTGTAAGGATACATGGATTACCTCTCAATATTGTCACTGATAGAGACTCCATGTTTGTTGGTCATTTTTGGAGGACTCTCTGGAAGAAATTAGGTACCAATCTATCATTTTCATCAACATACCACCCTCAGATTGATGGACACATTGAGGTGGTTAATAGATCCCTTGGCAATCTCCTTAGATGCCTTACCAAGCAGCATAGACAAAGTTGGGATTTAGTAATTGGACAAGCTGAATATGCATACAATGACTCAGTCAATAGGAGCACAGGGAGAAGTCCATTTGAGGTTGTGTATGGCCTACATCCAAAGGGAATACTTGAACTCGGAGATCTTGGAGGTATGGACAAAAGGAGTGCCCAAGGAGAAGATTTTGCTGTCACCATGAAGGAGATTCATGAACAAATTAAGGATTCACTTCAACAAAGTACTGATAAATATAAACTTCGAGCAGATGTTAAGAGGATAGATGTTCAGTTCAAAGTAGGGGATTTGGTGATTGCTTACCTAAGGAAAGAAAGGTTGCCTATAGGCCAACCTTCTAAACTGCTCTTGAAGAAGATAGGTCCCCTCCGGGTGGTTCATAAGTTTGGCAACAACGCATATGAAGTTGAACTTCCAACAGTCTTGGGAATATCTCCCATCTTTAATGTATGTGATTTGACAGCCTTCAAAGGATCCTTGACAAACGCAACACCTGATTCATCTCTTGAGAAAGAGGATATAGAGGATGAAAGATCTACCACCTAGCAAGCCATTGGAATTGGAGTGCATTCTTGACTCCGAGGTGATGAAACAAATAAGGAAAGGTGTGTACAAAGACTATCTGGTCAAATGGAAGGGGCTTCGTGAGTCTGAAGCTACTTGGATGAGTGAAAGTGATATCCTCAAGCATGGAACTACAATCAACCGGTTGGCAACTCAAGGGACTTGAGTTTTCTTGTCCAGGGGAGTATGGTGTAGGAGCACTAGGACACATGTCTACCTAATTTTGACATGTGTCTACATCATTTTAATTCATGATCATGTTAGGAATATAATTTGAAATGTGTGTGGTTGGAAGGCCTATTGATTAGTTCCAGACAATGTAATAAGCCCTAAGGCTCCAAGGTGTGTCAACTTGGTCAAAGGCCTTGTATGGGCATTTTATATGTATTTTTGGTGTTTAGGGAATCTGGAATGTCTGGTAGGTTCATTCTTGACCTTTGGTGTGAAGGCAAGATCAAATTGTAGAAAGTTGACAAAAGTTGTAAAGCTGCATTATTGTCTTAAGCAACATTTCTTGCAAGATTTTGAAATGTGGTTATCCCAACAGTTAGTTGGTTGATTGTATGTGTTGGAGGTAGTTGGAGGAGTTCCTTGGCATGATATAAGCCTAGAGGAATGATGCCTATTGGTTAGAATTGATTTGAATGAATTTATTGTCTTCAAAACAAAATGGTTTCTGTGATTTCCAGTGTTTTCCTTGAGTTTCTAGTTCTTGCATGATTTTTTGTGAATGATGGGAGTGAATTAAGCATTTGGAAAGTTGTAGCTGAGGTTCACCATCCATTTGGAGTTTATTTGAGTTCTTTAATCCTTTGATTTTGGAAGGAATTGAATTTTCTATCCCACTGGCCTGACAAAACCCTCAAAACTAGGGTTTCGATGCAAACAGGGTCACAAATCAACATCTCTCTATGGGATCAACCTGAAACCTAGGAGGATGTTGATTTGATGTGTATAATAGATGATCCTAGTGGTCTTAGAGGTAGGAAGTGTCAATTTCCCTTCCTAAGATGAAGCCCTAGGCTTGACATCGCTCATGTGGCAAGCCTGTGCAGTAGGAAAAGAGGGTGGAAACCTTGAACAACAGATAAAAGGATGGTAAAACTAAGCAAGAGAAGGATCCTTGGATAGGTTCAGACCCTTAGCAAGAGTCATCCTTTCATTCTTTTGTGACTGGTGAAGCTTTTGAGAGCTTAAACCCCAATACCGGCTAGAAGAGGCTAAATAGGGTCAATAGGGTTTGACCATCCGTACTCAAAACCTACATGCAGAAGTTTGAAGTCTTGTAGAAAGCCCAAAAGGGTATTCTAATATCAAATGTATTCAGGGGTTTGTATAAGTAAGTTGTGAGACAAAACAAGAAATTTCGAATGGAGAGCTAATTGCTTGTAGCCCTATTTCCTAGGTTCAAAAGGGGAAAGGTTACAAAGGGATAATAGACACCCATCTAAGGGGTCAAGATCAGTACAAATACCATATAACACGTGTAAACACTCACATAGGTTAGATTCCACCTTTTGAGTAAAGATCCTGTTGCTTGGGGTTTGGGATTGTTAGGTGTCCTTGGTTGAAGGGTTAGAACCTTAAGGGTAGGAGACTCCTTGAAAGTTGTGAGTTGTCCTAAGTGAAGAGATCCTTGGGAAGGATCTAGGGCAAGCTCTAAAATCCTTAAGTCAGGCTAAAGAAATTGGTCCATTGGGAGATATCAAGTGGAGACCCTTTTGAATAACAAAACCAAGAAATTCACATAATGTCCCAAATCCTCTACATCAAACATATATCAACAATAAAAAAGTAGTGTGTAGATTTTAGCAAGATTAAAGCCAAAAAAATATGTATACAACTATGAAATGCACTGTGACCACTTTGTACAAGGAATATGGCTGAATCATGTTCTTTTCTACAAATTTTTTTGCATCATGTATCTTATGAGCTCGAATATAGAGCCATATCCAAAATGCAACAAACAAGATAGGGTCATGAGGAGGTGAAGCCCCCAAATCCAAAGATTCAAGATTTCTACAAATGAAATCAGAGTTTTTCTGCAAAGGTTCAAAGTGAAAAATGACAAGCATAAGGGTTTTGACCCTCAAATATACAAAAGGCCGTTTCTTTCTAACAAATCTGCATAAAGAATGCTCATAGGAAGAAGTGCGATGAATCTCAAAAATCGGTCCTATGAGCCTTTCAAAACCCAGGTGACAAGATGTGAAGAACCCCTTTGAAGGTTTGAGAGAAATGCAGATCGAAACCCCAAGGTTTCGAGGTAAAGAACAGAGCATAACCCCTGCATAAAAAATGTGGAGCATGTGTAATGGTGGGACCATGGGTTTTACAAGAATTTTGGTCGAAATCTTTGGATTTCTAATTAAAGCATCATGACTTCATGGACCCAGTCATAAGGAACCCAGTCCTGGGTTGTTATTCTTTCAAATCCTCAGCTACAAAGCAATGTATACACACGAAAAGGCCACAACCTCAACATATAACTATCATAGATCCATAATTCTTAAGAAAAATCATAACATTTAAAGATGTAATGCTACGACTTACCAGAGACATCACAAAATAAAAATGACAACATTATACATTTTGATATTAGATTGATGCTTCAAACTACAAAATCTCCATATGCTTGCTCATCACGTCTTAACAAAATGGAGAACAGAGAAAAGAAAGAATGGTCGCAGCCTTCATTACACCTTTACGTTTCCAGATCTATGCAAACAAAGCAAACAGAATCGCATCATATGAGGTAGAGATCAAACATGAATAGCCATTGCCTATGTAAAGAGGTTGAGACCAAGGTGATGGCGGCTCATACCAAGCTCGTGACAACGCCAAAACCTCCTTCTTGTGGCTTCCAAGCCCTTGTCATGTCGGCACCCTATGTCTCCAAAGCAGTGTTCGAATTCAAAGAGGTGTAGATGTGAATGTTTTAGGGTTCGAACCCTAAGTCTTTCCCTATGCTTTTGTGGAAATGATAGATTTTCATTTTTGCTTTGCATTCGATTTAAGCCAAGTTTAAATGATACATTAATATATTATTCTCAATATATTAATGTATTGTTTAAATTTAAGCTCAAATTTATAAGATTATTCTATGAGTAATCATTGATAATTTATATCATTAATTGTTTTTTTGTAAATCAATTGATGGTATTAAATTTTAAAAGAAAACAATAATTATATGTTATTATTGCATAATTCAAAGTTTGTAAATTAATATTATTGATTGATATTCTTATAAATCAATCAATAATATTAATATTTTCAAATGCAATAATTGGGGGAATGATTTTCAATTTGTAAAAAAGATGGGGGTGAGATATTTTTGAAAAAGTAAAGAGAATTTAATGAGCTTTTTTTGACTCATTTAATGGTTATTAATGGTGCATTTAATGACCATTATGATGGCACATGGGGTGGCTTGACTTTCAGCCAAGTGCATCCCCTTTTAGACCCGTTTTAGGGCCTAAAAAGGAGGATTTTGGGATCTGCTCAGCTAAAGGAGATATTTCTGGTATTCATTGCTTGCTTTTGAAAAAGCATATATACCTCCTTTCTTCTTTGTTGGGGGTTCTTCATTTTTGGCAGACTGTAATTTTGGAGTTCCTTCTGTAGAAGTGAATGAGTTTGTAACACACTTGTAGTCTTTTTGTAATGCCTTGGAGCTTAATGCAGCATCAGATTTTGGATCTACCTTGTGACTAGTATTTTGTGTGTAATTTAGTGATGGATGTCAATTCTTGTGTTTTATTTAAAAAACCTTGATTGTATGTCTCAATTCTGCACCTTATTTATGCCAGTATTTGTCTTCCATAGGTCATAATTAGTGTAAAAAGTGGAAATATTTCAGTTGTGATCAATTCCTTCTGATTTTGCTTTAGTTTAACAGTTTTATGAAACATTGTTATGCAAGGTTACCCCTTCAATGTTTTATTCTACAATTTCATGTTATTTTGGCTCCATTGTGCATAAAAAGAATAAGATTACCTATTTAGTTCGGTGTATCACCTTTCTGGTTAATCCTTCTTTTTTTTTTTCTGCATTTCCTTCTCTCCTTTTTCTTTGTCAAGTTTAGTTTAGGTGATCCCAAGTTAGGAAGCCGGCCTTATCCAGAGGTCTACTCTCAAATAGGTCACCCACAGCTTGAGAGTATTCCCATGTTACTTCAAAATTAGAATTCCCATGTAATTTCTTGATTTATTTTATGACTATTTGAATTCAAGATTGATTTTAAGTTCTATTTTGAATCTAAGAAATTAGAAAAGATCTAAGAAATTAGAAAAGAAGGGAAAAGAATCTTCAAACTCATAATAGTAGAAACGAAGAATAAAATACAGTGTCCAACCTTTGGATTGGTTGTGTTCTATAGCAAAGTGTAAAGTTGTCTTGAAGTCTGCACTATGAATTTCAAAACAATCTGACATTATTGACAAGAATTCATTTATCATCTTTGGGTTGCCCTTGATTGCTTCCAAATGGATTGCACACCTTCCATACTTATCCTTCTTTTCCATTAAACTCTTGACAAACCTTTTATGAAAAACCTCGAACTTAATTGTTTGTTTAAAATTTCACTCATAATTTTTGTACTTCCCTTGTGAACAACGAAATCGAATGGAGTGGCACCATGGACATAATGAATAATCAGATTGAGTTGCAAAATATTGCAGAAACTATTCCTTTCAAGTATCGACTTTATTATATCTGCAACATGTAAATATTGAAGTTAATAGATTAAAAAAAGTAATAATAAAAAATAAAAAGAGAATAAGATAAAAACTAATATTATGATAAAGGAATAAAATAAAAAAATTATTATCTTCATTGAATTTAGGAGGATTTATCTATTATAATCAATTTATGAAATCTTAAGTGATCATTTTTCTTTCATAGTAATTCAATTTTAATAAGATATTATTAATTTTATTGTCTGAAAATTTTGTATATCTATGTATATGTATGTATATATATGTGTACATACCTACATTATATTTATGTAGGTACGTACATACATACATACATACATACATGCATACATACATGATTGTTTTTAGATGTTAGTATTAACAAAATTTTATAGCTTTTATAAATTGAGGGTTCTATTAGAAATGGGTAAGCTTAAAACTTTAAGCTCTAAAATATAGTCTCACAATTTTTTAAAGCAATTGTAATTATTCAAATTAATGAAATTAAAAAATTGTCTTTTAATTTGTTATCTAGAATCTAGATGAGTTACACATGGCACTAAAATCTCTTGATTTGGTGGGGAAGAATTCAAGTTTTAATTCCAAGAAAACTTTGAAAATTTAAATTCTTAAAAATTGGAGCTCCTATTTTTATGATCAAGATTTTAATTTTTCTTATAGAAAATATGTTCATCTCATAAAACCTCCTGCTCACAAATTTAGTTCTTTTTTGAAACAACTTTAAAATCAATTAATATATAGATCATCTAAATACAATATATTAATTATAGATGTAAAACTACTCTCACATATCAAATATTTCCTTACTAATATACCGAAAGAACCTGAAATCTTCTTAAATAAATAACCAATTTGTTTAAGGACAATCTATAAACTACCTAAAAGAATTGTAGATCTATAGCTCGATTCCTAGTTTGGTCTTAAAGGCAAAGACTTTTCGCAGAAAATTTCCCCTACTTTTGCGCAGATTCTGTACTATACATTATTTAAAAGATGGTAAAATTTTCTGTCCGTGTTGCTTTCGACAGGCCCGGTGTTGGAAACGTGTAATCTGTGATCACTAAATTATTGTAAAATTGAGTGGGAGTGATGTTTGGGTTTACTGTACAACACGCAAATGTGGTCCACGAAAAGGGCCTCCACACTTTGATTATGTCTTATATAAACTATGGGATTGTAAATCATAACAGATATTAATGAGATTTCTACTGATTTGATCTTCTTTTGATTTGATCTTCTTTATCTATCTTCTCAATATTGTAAAAATACGAAAAATTTATTGAAAAACAATTATATTATACAAATTTATATTTTTGATCAAATGTTATGTTATATAGAGAATAGCCATGACTGATTGTCATTGACCTTAGATAGTTTGATATTATTTGAGTACAGCCAAGACAATAAAAATGCTCAATGCCATTAAATCTTTAAATGTTTTTATCAGCTGTTTGGTGTTTTATGCTCATCAACAGCGGGAGTGAACTTGAAGTTGCTTTTGCCCATTAACACCAAGTTTGAAGAGCAAGAAGGCAAGTGCGTGGTCTCTAAACGCAATAACACCAAATGGACAATCGGCATGCCCAACATTCTCTCTCTGCACATTTTAACACTCTCTATACGAGTGTAGAGAATAAAAGGGTATTTTTTTAAATGTTATTTTTGTGCGTATATATGTATGATTTAAAAAATTTCAATTTTATTATTATAGGTTATTCTAATAATAAAAATTATTTATTTGTAATATTTCATAAGTTTTAACATAGTCATACATTATATTAATTAATTAAACATATTCCAAAAGATGGTGGAGAGTGGTGGGAGACGAAGGAGATGGCAATGGCGGTGGTGAGGATGACCACGTTGAACGCAATGGTCTAAGTGCCTCTATAGTAGAGCACTCTAGTGTGGGACGTTTGGAGGTCTCAGTGGCAATTTAGCCTCATTTTCTCTTTGCTTTCTTTTGTGTTTTGACTTCTTTTCTCTACTCCCTTTTTGTTTTGGGGGATTTTTGTTTACGGGTTGCTGTTGTTTTGTTTGGGACATTCGAGTTCTATGGCTTTCTTTTGTTCCCTAGTTTTTTTGCTCTAGTGTGTTTGGCTTTTTGGATTGCCCATTTTCCCCTTATTTTGGAGTGTGGGATGGGTACTCCCTATTTAGACACTTTTCGCTGATCTTTGGGTGGGGTTGTGTAGTTCCTTTGCTTTTCATTTTATTTGTGTGAGACTCCAAGATAGTATGCTTTTGCTTTGGTCTAGTTACTTCGACTTTGGTTTTTGTCTGCTCCATACTATTGCTTGCTTTGCTTGGGCCTTTGGGGCTAGTTCGCGGGGTTAGTTTTTGTACCCTGTCTTTATTCTTCCCTTCTTTGCACCTTGCCCTTTTATCTTTATTATTTTTTACTCTCTAGTTCCCCCCTCGACTGTTGGGTCCGGACTTGGGTGTGGTTTTGTCTTTGCAAGATGTAGTAATTTGGTGGGTGTCTATTTGGAGAGGGATTTTTCTATTGAGTTCTCCTTCGATCCCAATGCTAGATGGGTGGTCTTCTCGAGGACTTGGTGGGGTTGTTTTTCAAGAGTGTTCTTCTAATCACTTCTGCCTGAATATTCTATTGTGTCTTGTATCTAGAGGGCCTATTGAGGTGGTCCAAGAAGGTGTGTTTGTTGTGGTTCCTTCTCGGTTAGGGTTGGGCTCCCCTCTTGTCCCTTCCCTTTTTTTGAAAATTGTCATTGGTAGTTCATGGGCTATGGTGGCTACACATTTCCTTATGGATGACGGTACTCTTCTCAGTATTGGATGTCATCCGACAATTATGGGTTGGCTTTGGATACATGTCGAAGGCTGGTTACCCTACGGGTGATTAACTAGAGAGGGCTCCATATCCTGCATATCTCCTTTCGCAAAGCTCTTTGGATTCCTTTAGAGGGGGTTGTTATTCTCTTATCTCTCCATATGCCCCCTGCTCCCCTTGAGGTCTTCTTTGCTCATGGTTGCTAGAGGGTGCCTCTAGACCAAAGTTCTTTCCTTTAGGGTTTTAGGTTCTTAGTGGTGCCACTAACAATAGATCTGTTGAGGTGGTCCATGTTGTTTTGTTTGTTGGTTTCTCTACCAGTCTAAGGTTTATGGATGCCTTTCAAAACCCTTTAAATTTCTTTGTGCTAGCCCATTCTTTCATGTTTAGTTTTATTAGAATGGGTAGGTGATTCTATTACCACAAGGTTTGTAGGTGTCTTCATATTTTTGTGGTCTTCTCCTTTGGCTTCTTTAGCTCTAGTACAAAGGTTGTTTTAAAGAGGATGCTTGTTCTATTTTCTGAGTTGTTCTATTTATAATATAAGGGTTATTGTTTGGATGATGGTTCGGGGTTCTCTCCTAACACTTATGTTATAATTATGTAGTCTTGTGGGTTCGAGACTATTGTTCCAACTAGGTCATTGCTTCAATCAAAAGATCCCTCATAAAGGGTTTATTGGTTTATTGTTCCAGCTATAGCCTCTTTTAAAAAGAAGGTCGGTCCTTTTTTGGGTCTTTGTAGTCTCATTGCTTGTGAGTCCCCCCTTTTATGCACCTTGTGGCAGTTTTGTAATGGTTTGGGCCTCTCCCAATTTTATCTAATCAAAATATGGTGACATGTTATTTAAAAATATATTATTTTTTAATTATTAGTATTTGAGCTTGAGTAAGATGAAAATAAATTTTAAATCTAAAAATTCTTATATAGAAAGTTCCACTATATTTCTCTGCATCATAGTTATTTTTATTCTCTTAAATATCACTATGTTCCTAGATAAGATCACATCTCTAAAAAAGATTCTATTGTGTTTAAGCCCCAAAAAATTATTTTCTCAAGTTATTGTTGCTTCAAGTCTATAATTCAAAATCCAACTTCAAATTTTATATATTTGTCCTTTATTACAACACTACAATCAAAATTCATTTTATATAAAAGTAAAGACACAAAAAATGTTTATCCTCTTACTTATATTCTAACACATGTTTAATTTTAGTCTAAATAACTCACTTTCTATGCATTTTCTTTCTATTTCTTAACTAAATTTGACATTTTTATTACATATATTATTTATCTTAGATATTAGCTTAAAAAATAACAACAATGTGTAAGCAAGTTTTTCTTTTCTTTTAGATTAGAAAACCAAGATAGAAACCAATTTCTTCTATCCGTTAATCAACTTTTTCCATCTCATCATAACTTTTCTTCTACTTAATTCTTCCTCCTTTCTTCATAATCTTAGAAAAGGAAACATTATCTAATCACATCGAATCTTTTTTGATAATATTTTCATGTAGTTGATGAGTCATTTAGTGGCAATAATTTTGGTATTTAATAGATAAAGCCCTTGATAATTTCATTTCAATGAAATCTCCTTCTATGACTCCATGAACATCTATTTGTCAAAGATTAATCAAATTGATTCATATTCTTGTTTTTTATAAATAAACATTCGCGACAAAAAATTATTGTGTTCATCTTTGACCTAATTTTTGTCAACTATAATCAAAACTTTTTATTATCATTTGAGGTGTTGAAAACCCATCTTAGATCCTTGGTTACATTCTTAAATTTACAAAAATGTTATTCGAAACAATAAAATTAATTCAAATGTGTCACAACTACCTCATTATCATATGATCACTCATACATAAATTATGCACAACAACAAGCAAAGAAAATAAGTATCGTCATTCCTACTTTTAATCCTCCTTCATAACCCTTTGTTCTCCCATATCTTTATATTACACACCATTTTGGTAAGGAGTATGAGCTTGCTGAGAAGCTTCGTGCTATTTTGGCTAAGATCTCCGTTTGGGAATTAATTCAAACTTCACTTACATACCACCAGATGCTCCAAGAGGCTCTACAAAAGATAGTTGTCCCACCTATTAGGCCAAAAGATCTTGCAGCATTTTTTTATTGTATGCATACAACAAAGATGTATATTGTATTCTCACAACATGAGTTAACTTGTTTAGAAGTTTAAAATAACATGAACCACTCATCATTATGGTCATCATTAATTGACATAGAATAAAGAATACTCTAATTGATAATGTATTACACCTTAATGTTTGTAGCACTAACCTATTTTGTAAGATTAATGTATATACAATTCTTATTAAATATGATACCAATTCTATTTGTGCCCTTGATAATATTGGTAGATAGTCATTAGCTACAATGACACTACTAGTTTAGGTGCACCTATGACTTTACCTACACCTATCAATGTCATGCCCAATACTCTTTGGGTTATCCCACAAAAGTCAACTACACTTTTGGTCACAAGGAAATCTGGTCAGTGGTAAAAAAATGGTTTCAAAACATTTGAATGAATATAATCCTTCATTCAAAGGTATGCACCCCCCTTCAAATGAATATTATTACACTAAAGGGTTCGTTTGAAGTCATTTTCAACCAATTTTTTATTATTTTATTGGGGTTTGAATTAACACCACTTTATTCAAAGGAGTCGAGGAAGGTTTGAGCAAAGGAAGATTAGTTCTAACTCCCTTATTTTGCACTTGTCCCCCTCCATTTGTAATATTTTTCATATTTTTTTCTTTTAAGGCTCAAGTTGAGGATCAAAATGGAATCAACTTGACAAACCCAATTTTAGTATCATAGTTCTTGAAACGAGCTTTCCTACAAGTATATTTCTAATATATTTTGGTTTATATTACACCTCACTCTTAAAAAATGGTGTTTACTTTTAAAAATTACTTATCAAAGGAGATGAAAAAAGAAATTCAATTTGATCCTAATATTTTTTAAAATATATATATTTAGAATCTAAAGTCAAAATTTTACAAATCACTAATTCACATCATCTTCAAATTCCACGTGGTTTAGCAGCTATAGGTATCAAAAAATTGAATATTTAGTTGAAAATGCCCATTTCAATGTCAACTTTGGCCAAAAGATGTAACCCACTATTGTGAGATCACCCCTTTTATAAAATCTTCTTCTTGGTAGACCATGAATCATCCATTCTATAGGGACAAATTCCATCTACTCTTCACTTCAAGATAATGTTCATATACAATAATAAAATACATGTAATTGAAGTTGATAAAAATATACAAAGTCACATATAAGAAGAAGAAGATGAATATTGACCTCTTGTCTAAAACACTTTCAGTAACTTGGTTACTTCTTTAGGAAAATATGATCCAATATTGTCCTTTGCTAATAACACTGATTATTTGAATAGGGCTCTTTGGTGATGATTAGGGTTCATTAGATTTTACAGCCTCCTTTGGACAAAACAAAGTCTCACAATCTACACCCAAGGCCTTGAGGGAATGTTTTTCATCATTTGTGCAAGCGTCTTCTAAATTTATTTCATCATCTTCTTCTTCTCACACATGTCTTGATGATGATTGAGACTCGTTAGGTTTCACCTCACATAGATTAATTGAACCTAAGATTGACCTTTCTCATCTTGGCATCCCAACAATAAAAAAGGATGTGCATTTGTGCAAAAGAATTGACCCTCCTCTCATGTCAACTGTGCTACTATTTATACATGTGATTTAGAGACATGTCATGGGCTTGATTTAGGGTGCATGGAACAAGGAGTTAAGGCTCTTGTGAAACATACACTACATTCTTTTAAAGGGGGTTTATATTTCCCGTCTTTCCTTTTTATTCATCCCCCCCTCCATTGGTTAATGCCTCTAGGTTTTCTTGTTATGAGAAATCAAACCTTTCTCCTCAAGAGGAATGATTGCTACTCCTCATCTTCTATGTAAGCTCCTAATCTTCAATCTAAACAAGAGTATGTTTTGTTGAGGCTTCTCAAAACCCACTTTTTTACTCATCCTCCTCTTTTAAAAGTTTTTTTATTAAAAAATTATTAGAATACATACCAATCATGATATTTGTAATCAATATGTTAGTTGTTTAAGCCTTCCTTTTAAAATAACTCTAAAACCTCTAATCGATATGCAAGTCATCTAAAATACATTACATTGATTATTTACATGAAAAATTACTGCCCACTTGAATAATAAATTAGGTATACATTTTAGTATTATTTAAATATTTTCTTATTAAAATAACTTTAAAGCTTGAATTCTTCTCAATATTTAAATTATTAAGAATCTTTAGAGTACTGCCTTTAAACTGCGGCTTTTATTCTATAGTATTTACACCCGTTACAAGGAGAGACATAACGCTATAAATGTAACATATGTAATAAAACAATGTTATTCTGCTATCAAAATAAAAGAGTGGCACAAAAGAGTGCATAAAACATATTAACTATGGGAGTCCCAGAATAGATTTTAAAGTGATGGGATTCGAAGTTCTTGGTGGTCCAACAAAACTCTTACTGCGTCCACATGACCCTGCTCTTTCTGAAGGCAAGAACGTATTGGACAATTTATCACATGCTTTTCTGCAGATTCCGTATTATACAATCTGTAAAAGGTAACCTACTAATTTCTTTTTCCCGTTCTTCTGGATATGTTTTTATGGTAGAGAATTTGGTTCTAGATAAGTTGCTAAATAGTTTAGATAATCTTCTTCTCTATATTGAACATTTTAGTGAAGCCAACACTTTTTACATTCACATATATTTTATGGTCTTTAATTAAATGCATTCTTTGTCTTTGTGATATTATTAATAGATCATTAAAATTTCAGTTAAGACAAAACTTTATTTTCTTTTATAAAAACCAGAATTTAAATAAAATTTTTCTCTCTTAATGAATATTTTCCATCTTTTCATCATTTTCCTTCTACTGCTTTCTCTTCCACTTTTCATCTTGCTAAGGAAAAAAATGAGATCGCATGTTTAGGGATGCAAATTAAGATCTCAAATATCCATGGAATATTATTAGAACATGAATAGGCTCAACTATAGTCTTGATATGAGAACCAAACACTAACAATTGTGTTCCTTTGTTGCAATGGAGTTGATATTATGAAATGTGTATAATATTTAAGGATAATGATAGAAAAATGATAGATTTGAGAAAATAACAATAAATTACAGAAAGAATGTTATACTTAGTAGATTAGATATCGAAGAGAGATATAGAGAAGAACCAAAGATCTAGAGAATGGAGTACAAACTATGAGAAATGGGTGTTGGTTTCCCCAGTATGCATGTGTCTAAAACTGGCAAATAGGAGGAGTGTAGTTAGGAGTTTTTTAAGATCCATCTCTATGAAATCCAACCCAAAATAGCAAGACAATGGTGTTCGACACCCTATTCTAGGTGTATGCATCCATTCAAAATTTGTTGCAACCTATAATAGTCTACTTTTGTGCTCTTGTACCACTTTCACTATTAGATATGAGCATACACACTTAAAACATGGGGTAGAAGGGTTGGGTTGTATTGGATATTGACTAAGTCAAACCCCTTGTTGGTTTTCACTCCTTTGCAACAACTATGATGGTAAAAAGAGTGTGTGTCGTCAATTGGACATAGCCTAAAAAATAATAGAAATATTGAGTTCATAAATATTACCTCAAAAATGAAAACCTTGGCATGAAGTCTCACACGCGGCTTGATGTAAATTTTGTACAACATGTGAGTGCATATTTCTATCATACAAAAAATTAATGTAGTTTATTATGATTGTTGTAACAAATTTGTATGCTTGAATGATTTGATCCTTAATTGTAGAATTGTAATCGAATCACTTGATTAGTCTTGATTGGAATTAGAATGCATTAAGAAGAATTTGAATATAGGAGTTTGACATGAGATTATGATTTGTATTTTTTGCTAGTTACACATTTTTAAATTTAATTTTTGGGGAAGGTGAACACCCAAGGGAAAATTATCACTTTTTGCACTGTCAGCATTCATTCTTTAAAATTTGTAATCAAAGCACCTAGATAGCGATTCTCAACAACCCAGTCTTGGGAAAATAATGAAAAAGTTCATGAGTAAGGTAATGGACAAATTTTATGGAAATGATATCAAAACTAAGCATAATTAGGCATAAACTAGGCACAACTACCAATATGGCTCTAAATTGAGCGTGAAATTGTAAAGGTGTATAATTTATGACAATATATTTAGCCCCCATTTTAGCTAAGTATGACTTATGCTCATAATCTTGGTAAAGTATGAAGAAGCCACAGATTCATTCATAAAGATATTTAGGAGATGAGATAACTCCAAGCTCAACAAGATGGTATCCCCTACAATAGAGGATCTTATCAATATATAATATCAAGATAAAAGATGAAGCACAAAGTGACTAATATGATCATTATTGATAACATACATAGAGAATGCACAAAAAAAATGTTGACATCTAGCATTAGTAAGATCTATATCCAAAAAGATAAGGTATGACATGTAGGACTAGTGATATCCTTAGATACTTACTAGTAGAGATGTTACTAATACATAAATGAATCTAGGCCAACAAAGAAAAAATGACTTTAATGTAGTAAACATTCAGAGATAGGCATCTTGCAACAATGAAATGTCCCCAAAAATAGGCAATTCAAGGTGATATTACATATAAACATAAGCATGTAAGAGAACATAAGGGATCCAAAGATCTAGGGTCAATATTTGTATAGGATAAATAATGTATATCAATATATATTTAAAATCGACGTCATCCCCCAAATATAGTCGAACTAAAAGTTCAAATGAAGAGGAGTGTGCATAAAAGGGAACAAAGGGATTTTGGGTCAAGATGGAAGAGATGAAAAATTCCTCAACTATTTCCATCATCCCCAAATGACAACACAAAATCTTATTTACTACAAAAGAACTTTTACAGATAACATATATATGACAAATAGAGGAATGTAGGTAGATATAGAAGAAGTTTGCAAGGTTGGTCCCTTTGTATCCTTGTGCCAATGGAGCATCAAGGGTCACCCAAAAATATCTTAACAACCAAAAGATATGCCCAATAGCACATCACTTGGAATCACATTACATGAAAGAAAAAACACAAAGACATAGAGGTACCATGCATAATACCACTAACTAGCTTCTTATATCTCATTTCTTATGTCATATTTTGTCCATCGCTAGTTAGAATAATGTATATTATCATTGAGCATTCTTTTTCAAATTATATATATTTCTCCCCATCTTTTGTATCATTTGAACTTGTGTTAAAAAAATAGTACATTTCATCATCAAAATTTTAAAATGATTTAAAAAGTCTAGTTAATATCCACTTAAAGGAAATATTAGTTTTTAACACTCTATTTAGATAGATTCACCATCTTTTATTGGTGAAAAGGGATAAAAACTATCATGTAATGGGTATTCCATACAATTTTCAACAAAGATAGTTTACTATGTTTGCACTTAGTGGTGGATAATACTATGAGACATGAAGAAGATGTGAATAGCACAATTAACAAAGTCTCATAATTACACATCTCAATCATGAGGCCATTTCAATCATTCATAAATATTTGGCTAACATATATACTCCCTTTCCAATAGTCTTCTTAGCTACTTTATCTTCATAGCCTCTAATATCATTTTCCCTACTAAAATACTTTCATGCCATATTTTTACATTCAAAATCATCATAATAAATATTGTACAAATTGAAAAAAGTAACCTAGACATGGTAAAGTGAAGCTAGACCTAGACCTCCTACTTGGATCAAAACCCAATGAATTTATGTACATTTCAATTGGTTCTTACATTAGACACTAAACATATCAGCTCTCCAAATAAATATTTTATATAAGCATTATTGAAACACTTTTTAAATACCATTCATGGTTCTCTACGAGATACTCTTTTTGATACATAGAAAATTACAATAATCTAAAGAAGAACCTTGGGGTTTTGTGTCTTAAATATAACATACTTTGTGATATAGCAAGATCCTTATGCTATAGTAAATAAAAAATTATGAATAGGTGTATAATATTTATAATGTGAAAAAACACTCATAAACAAAATTAATATTTATTTGGTTTATTAGAGTCCATGCATATTGGTTTTATATTAATCATTTCATATTGAAAGAAAAATAATCTAAGCCCACTTCATTTTGTGTTAAATAAGATTTACTATGAAGTGTTATATAATAATTTAATACAATGTGAATAAACAATCATAGAAAAAATACTTTTGTTTAAGAATACTAGACTTTAAATATTATATATTTTGACAATTAAATAATTGGTAATAATTTTATAAATCATGTTTTATTTTTCTATTAAAATAACAAATAATTTTTTCATTTATACCAACCATAGATTCTTGAATTGTAAGTAAAAACATAAAAAAATATTATAAAAACAAGTAGAAATTATAACGAGTATGAGTTTTCAATAGTCCATATAATATCAGAAGTTCGTCATTGGTGGGAGCGAGCATGGACACAATGTAGTGTGTTTGAATTGTGCTACTAGGGTTTCTTATTTTGGCTTGACTAGAGATAAGGGAGAAGATTTTGATGAAGATGATACTAATGGAGGTTTGTTTGCCTAGGTGTGGCTTGGGCTAGGCTTAGACTGTTTAGGGGTTGTTGTAGGTTTGGAAGCCACTTGTGAAGACTTTATTTTCTCCTCTAGTTGTGGTGATAGAGTTTGTTGTTGTAGTTTCTGGGTACCCTGTTTTTGTTGTTTTTCTCTCCCATATGCTTGCAAGGGTTGATGTTGCAGTTGATGTAAGGGGAGAGGGTGTTGTTGGAGAGGATGCAAGGGATCTTGATGAGGCTTACAAGTTTGGTCATTGGAGCTTTTGGCTCTTTGGGGTCATGGCTACTTCTACTGGGGCTTGCATTGGTGTTCCAACAATTATTAGAACTTCAGGAGTTTCATTGTTTAGGATTGTCACTTCTTTCTTGGTGCCCTATTATATTGTTTGGACCCTTGGTTTTTTTTGTGGTGACTTTGATCCTCATCTTCCTATCTTTTGGGTTACCCCGTTTTTGTTTCTCTATGGTTGTTGGATAGGTTCTACCCAATTGAAAGATGCTTTCTTGTTTATGTTGTGCTCTATTGTGTTCTTTTGGTGTGGGATGGTTGTGACAAGGCCTTATTGGTCACTTCTCTGGGTTCTTTTTGCCCTTGTGACTGTTCAAATAGTTTTTGCTCTTTGTTGTTTTTGGTTAAGCGTTTGGTCTCCCTTTTTAAGGGAAAAGTCTTTTCGTGATGAGGGTGAGAGGTTCTTGTATGCTGTTATTTCCCTTATCATGTGGAGGATCTCTGATTCTTCTTTCATGACAACTTGTTCTTGCTACTCCTATTGAGGTGGAGAGGCCCCCTACAGAAGTGTAGCTCCATCACGTGGTGTGGGTGGAGTTGTTCCTTTGGTAGTTCTTCTTCTCTTTTGCTTTACTTATTAAGGTGGAGTATGGTTGTGTGGGGAGGGTTGGTTCGGCTATGAAAAGGTTTTTTCTACTCCTCAACCAATGTTTGGTTGGAAGGGAGTTGATGCTACCATTATTTTGTTTCCCTTCCTTTCACTTCTATTGAGGTCGTGACTTTGCTTGTTAAGGAAAGATTATGGTCGTTTCTTCTCAATGTTATTTCAAAACCTATTTTGTAGGTTTTGGGAGCCTACTCAAAACCCATGTGATTATTTGTTTAGTGACTTTGGCCTTTCGAGTCCCCCTCAAAACCTATTTGTAAAGGGTTTTGGGTCCCTTCAAAACTTGTTTGATCCTTAATAAAAAATACACAATATAGTATCTCAATAAATTATGTAGTGTACGTTTTGTAAATCAACATTCCAGTATTGCTCATCAATCCATGATCAATCTCGCTCTCTTGATAATGAATTCTTGAAGGCAATAGAAAATGTTTATTTATAAAAACTTAAATATTTTATTGGAAAATGCTACACTTAAGAAAAAAATTGTCTTTAAACAATTAAACTTAATCATATTAAAAATAAACTTAACCCATATATTAGCGCTAAAGTCCTAACAATCCAATCTTAATTCAACTCAAAGTAGGTAAACAATACAATATTAATCTAGCTCAAATAATCTAGCTCAAACAAGGCAGAGAATATGACTAATTGACACCAAAGCCAAAATGTATGAATTTGTACTGTAAAAAGACGATGGAGGAATGAAGATAGATCACAGCTGGCAAAACTTGAATGATTGTCTATCGACATAGTTGGGAGTAGTTGAGAAAGTAAATAAAGAATTATGTTCAGAGACAAAAGCTGCCCACGTGAATTTCATTTTTCCATTCTATCGTTCAGCAATCAAGAAGGATTTGATAGAAAAGACATAATGAAGACCAGCCGTGTAATTTCTATCTCTTTGTATTTTTATATGCTGTAGTGGAGAAGAGGACGAATTATCTGTCTCTTCTGAGTAGATTGTGGAAATCCTTGCCAGTATATTTCTTTGCCTTTAGTACAGATGTAGATTGTGGAAATCCTTGCCAGTAAAAATTGACCTGATATAGACTACTTTAATAGCTTTAATATGTTTATTTCTGGCCAGCTCTAGTATAGATGTGAAGAGTGGGGTGTTTCTTTCGGGGACTTGTTATATACTTTACTGTTGTGATTTTAAAATTAATTTAAGTCTATTCAAAATCTTCGTTTAATTTTTTAATTTAAAGTAGTTCATATTTATTAAATTATTTTTTATTTAATTTATTTATTATTTATATTAATTCTTAATTTGTGAGATTTTGTGAAATTCATAATTGAAAGTGGTATTTCATTCTTTTATTAAATTTAATTACAACTTTCTCTTAACTTTGTTTGTTTTGTACATACCACACCCAAAATTAGATGTAATATTTCATTTCAGAAAACCCAAGTCTTCTACCCCTCATTTATAAGATACCTCACATATAATTTGATGTGGTAGTCTGCTTGTCCATTAAACTTGCTAAGAATTGTATCCCCTCTTGTTTATTGACCTACACTTCACATAAAAATGGATGCAATAACTTTCAAAATTAAACATGTATTATGTTTCATAAATTTGGACATGATTCTAATAAGATTTTAATATTAATTACTTGAATGACTCATTTTAATTCCATGGTTGCCACATTTTCCTTACATTATCCTTTATGCTGACCAATTTCACATAACAATTGTAAAGATACAACTATAAAAATTCTCATTTGACTCAAAAGTTAACTCTCAAACTCATGCCCTTTATCATGTGGTTAAACATTCCTTTTCATAACTCTATAGTAAAGAAATCCCCTTTTATAATGATATGTTATTTGTGTTCGTGTTCTGTAAAATGATTTTATTTCTAGAATATGTTGATGTAGTTGAAAAATGAGATTAGCAATTAAATTGACCTCTTTTTCAACACTTAACAAAAATCGTATTTCTTATTTGAACCAATCAACAAATTAATTTAATAATATAAAAATTGAAGCTAAAATATCCTTTAAACCTAACTATATTGATTAATTTATGTTCAAATTTTGACATCCCCAATTATAATCATATTCAATGAATCAAATATTTGTCTCAATAGAATGTAAAATTAAAGCTAATTTCTTTAGCTTTTTTTCTAAAAATCTTTGGATGATTGTGCATTAACACAAAGGGGTGGCATTCTTCTTGTACCTAGCATAGTTTTCTTCATCTTGCTAAAGTTGAGTTGTGTGGTTGTCATAACCCTCCTTTACCATTTTGAATTGCTACTACTATTTTTAGTTCTATTATATCATTTTGAGGTTATGTTAGAAATAAATTTATTGAATATGATTATAATAGTGAACACACACATAGAAAAATAATTTAAATAGAAATTATTAAATTCCTCGATTTCAAATAAGCACATGTCATAGGAGAAATCGAAAGCTTCTAGAGGGAATCTTCATCCTCCATTTTCTTGCATGTAACTCCTCCATTTAGTGATCAATCAATTTTGCATGAGGATAATTTAGGAAAAAGAATCTCATTTTCAATTAATTCTATTGATAGTGGAATTGAGGGATCTTTCTATATAATGTATGCAAGTTTTCGAAAGGAGGGGGTTGATTCATTTCTTTGAAGAAATTTCTCATGATTCATGTTGATAGAAATAGGATTTCTTTTGTAATCATGTTTTATTGGTAGAATTGTTAAAGTTTGTTTGAAGAAAATTCACCAAGTTGCAAGGAAGGACAGTGAGAAGATTGGAGGGGATTCAACATCAAGCTTCGACAACCAGGTTCTCTTCTCTCGCTTTCCGTTAATTACATATGGAAGAAAATTGTATTATTAAAAAAAAATAGTTTCTATCGTTTCTTTTAGATCTTCAAGTATATAAATTTTTTAGATTGTTTAAAAACAAAGTAAATTCCTCCTTCTTTCCATTAAAATGCATGTAAAAGATATTTTTATTTTTATTTATTTAATTTTCTTAGAAAAAAAAGAGATAAGAGAGAAAGAAATCATATTTTTTTTTATGTTTTTTCTTTCTAAATTCTTTTCTTATGAGTACAAAAAGAAAACAAGAAAAAAAAATTCATATATAAATTCATCTCTCTGTGATTTATTGAATAATGTCTCCATATGAATTATTGAAAAATTGCCTGAATATGAATCTTGTTCCTTCTTCTGAGAAATTAGGAATGTAAACTCTGTGATTTTATGATGATTGCCTATGTATCTTGATCTTTAATAGATTATTCTGTGAATTAAACTAATCTCCCTCTCTCAAGATGTGTTTTTCAACATTGAGTGCAAATTTTTATTTCTTTAGCTAAATCTTAGAATCAAACCTCTTTGAATATAAGTTGATCCTCTCTACATGAATTTTATTTAATGTTTTCTTGTGAGCAACAAAAGAATCAATAAAAAATTCATGCCTCTCTCTCTCTGAATGTAGATTCGATCATTATGTATATTTGTCTTACTTCCCCGTGAATGTATATTGCCCTTATGAGAGAAAAGTTATCATGAAAATTACAATTATGTCGAATGTATGACAACTAATTCCCTCTCTGTAAAATCTTATTCATGAAATACATATAATTTCATCTCAATAAATATAAATATAACTGTGATTCTCTCTGTAATCAATCATTGTGAAATCAAAATAAATATATCTGAGATAATTTATTCTCCTATGGAAATCTATCACCGTGAAACTCTACCCTCTATTTTTCAAGCATTATGTGCAAATTTCTTTTCTGTGGAATTCTATTCCTCTGAAATTTATTTCTCTTTTCTTTGTGAATCTCTCTTTTCCTTGTGAATCTCTCTTGTGAAATCCACTCTTGAGAAACTATAAAAATATATATATATATATATATATAAAATAGTTGGTTTTCTCTGTATCTGTTCATCTCTATATATATTAGAAACAAAACTCTAAATCCTTGTTCAATTTATATTTTTATATCTTGTAATATAAGTATAACACAAATAATTTATTAATCCTTTTTTATTTTGTGGTTGCAAATTATTTATATATATATTATTACATAAATATGTTGATAAATTTAATCACAAAAAAATTAAAAAAATTAAAAAAACCTTGTTGTTTCCATTATTGAAGTTCTTTATTTAGGAAGATGAAAGATTCTTTATTGAAAACATTCTTTATTTGATAAGAAGAAAAAAAGTCTTTTTCATGGGAAGTGGGTGGGGAAGCCTGGGGCACACTCCCCACTCCCCGTTGAATTTAAATTGCCATTGATTTGGCATTTACTTATATTTTGAAATATTTTAATCATTATGAAATTCGATTTCTATAATGTTAATAATATATTAAAATTTGATTTTTTTAAATTATTTGTTTAAAAGATGTAAAATAATCAATATAATAAATGATTAAGTGGTACCATAAGCTAATTCAAAGTAAAATAATAGTAATAAACTTAATTAGTAAATACATGAAATATAATCTGGATTAGATGATTTATTTATAATTTAAATAGAGTTTGTTTATAAATTTCATTGATTAAGTTATAATTTGGATTTAGTAACCTTAAGAAAATTATAATATGAAATTTATTTGACTATTTATATAGTTGATATTGTTAACAAATTAACATGCTTGTTTATACTTTCAATTAAAATTTTATAATTTGGAGTTATCAATAAATAATATATTTAATTTATTTTCGAACTACCTGTTAATTAATAATTTGAAAAATTTGCTTGTTGACCAAATTATTATCGGTAAACTTTTACTTGGTTACAACCAACTCGTAATTTGGAATCATTTGGTTAGATTAGTTTTATTGGGGTTGTTAGCTGGCATTTCAAATTCAATATGAATTATTAGTATATATATCGCTATGATTGTCAATCTAAATTTGATATGTTCATGCTTAGATGCATAGTCTTCGACCAATTGACTACTTCAAGCATCATGCAAGTTACATAATTAATGTATCACAAAAATTAGAAGAAGCTAGATATAAAGGCCATTCTCAAATTTGGATAGTGGTCTCTTAGTAGTAGTAGATTGAAAATTTTAAATAACCATGTCATTTAAATTAGTCAAATCTAATAGTAGTCAAATTTATCTCCTAACTCTAAGGGAACATAAGATTAGTAAAAGGAAGAGCAACATTTAAGGAAGAGGCAAATTTCTTAGTTGAACTTCATAGTAAAAATCTATTTTGTTAGAATTTTAATATTAATTGGGTAGTGGAGAAACTCTATTTGAAAACCAAAAGTTTTATCAATCTAGAGTCATTTAACTACAATTTTGACTTATTGCTTGAACCTCAAATCAAATACTCAACTTCTATTGTAAGTTTAATAGAGATTAGCTTTGAAGATAAAATGAGTTATGATTGTTATTAGGGAATCATTACCTTAATATGTGCTTGAGAAACCTATTCCATGATCGCTTAGTAGATTATACAACTATTTTAATTGAGATAACCTATGAGAAAATCTTAACTTTCTTCTAGGAGTTTGTGATTAATAAGTTATTATTTGTAGAGAATGTCCAAGGGATAAATGGATTCAAGTGGATAGTTATCTCCTTCTAATATTGCATTAATTCAAGAACCACTAGAAGAAGATTTCATTTATTAATTGGGATTATTTAGAAACCATAATCATATTGATTAATTAAAAAGTAGATTTTTGGGATCATCTAAAAGTCATGTTCATATTGGTTAAATGAAAATGAATTGGTTGGAATTAGAAAGGAGTCTTATTCATAATCATTGATTGAAGGTATATTTATTTGAAATATTTAATTGTCTTATTCACATTGGTTAATAAGCAGTTGGTTGATTTGGGATTATTCATATTGGATTCTCTTATTTTCAACATTGGTAATAAAAACCAGTGTGGATATCAAGGTTATTATTTAAAGATTTCCATCAAACATGTTAGTAATAATTTCATTTCCAATGTATTATTATTTGATGATTTCAAATTTCTTCAAACAATTATTAGGACTCATATTTAAAGAAATGATTATAATGCTTAAGAGAATTAATTTTTATGTTACTCTAATTGGAATAATTAGTTGATTTAACGATGATGTGATTATTATTAAGCTTATCATTAAATAGTTATTTTTCTTCCTTCAACAAATAAGTGATAAATTCATTTCCAAAGTTTCGTTGTTTAATCATTTTCCTTAAGTAATCTAATACCTTTAAAATATTAAGAGTTGTACTCAAGAAAAATGGATCTTCCAAAATAATTTTATATTACAAGTGAATTCAGATTCTTTTCATAAGTTATCTTTTAGAAGTATTAAGCAATTTGTACTTCATACATATTTAATCTAGCCTTAAAGTTTTAATTATTGTTTCTTTTCAAGAAAATGCTATTCCAAATAGTTGATTTGTTTATGCTCCTTTCAATTACTAAGTTCAAGCATGAAATAGTTCATTTCCATTATTATTGTTTCTCTTGATATTCACGAATTCAAAATTAATTTTGAGTTAGACAACTAAACAAGAGGAGTTGGAAACAATAAACCTTAGCAGTGTTTGGCATCTATGGTGCCTCTAGGTCACTCTTACGGGTAATGTTGTCGTGTTGAACTACTGCACCTAACGCCTAATAAAGCTGCATCAATGATGTCTGTGGCAACGTCCCTATAAATCGTCGAGGATTAATAAGGGACACTCAAAAGTTAAAATCCAAGGGGCGGGTGATCCCCCTTGGATCGATAAACTAATAAGATAATCTTTAAATGAATTTATATCTACTAGATAAACTTTAGTTAACCCCGTTAGGGTTGTTTGAGTGAGATGCTTTTAAAACTTGGCTTGAGCTTGAAGGTTGTTTAACGATTTGATAATTGGATCCAGGATGACGTTTATGATAGGTATTAAGACCTAGTTGTTTTAGGCCATGAGAAATAGGCCACCTCGAGCCTTTGCTAAAAGCTACCATCGTGGGTAGCAATCCCAGAGAAACTGTTTCGGATATTGACCCTAGAAAGGGTTGTGTACCCACCAATATAGTTTACATTAAACCATAGATTAGAAAATAGATCTCCATACTTTACGCCTTGATCCCGTGCCAAAATGGGCATGTAGGCAGTCTAGGGAGGAAGTTGTCCCTTGTACTTAGGCATTTGGGGATGGGTTCTAGGATTTTGTAAGTAGATGGATTGCAAAGTATCCTAATTTTAAAGATAAGGGATAAAGTAATTCAACGCATTTTCAGAAGGAATCCCGTATGGATTCGCTTGACTTCCTGAGGCTTAAGGCCAAATTACGAGGTTGAATTCAAGCTTACATTATGCTATTTTATTTTCTCCTAAGGACGGCGACCTCGGTACACCCCTATTAGAGGAGTGTAGTTCTTAGTGAGTGACTCAGGACCCGAATGGTACCGATGAGTCTAAGTCTTTGGCCAGAGCACCTCCTATCCCAAGTTGGTTAGATTCCTACCCTGTTTGGGTAGATGCCTATCCCGTATTGGATAGATGAAACCTCCTATCCCGTATGGTTAGATGCTCATCCCGAATGGATGAATGCCTAATCCAATTGGATAGATGCCCAGAGTATGTGATTGAATCATACATAGATGATTAAATAAATAAATTAAAAAAAATATTGTCAAAAATTCTTAGTTTGAACGAGCTCCAAAATGGAATTCCCTCGTAGCGATGTACTGGGTGGTTTCTCCTTCAAAGGTATCCCCCCATAGATTTTGGGGTTCAGAGCCATGCAAATTTTGAATGATGCTATTATAGCCTTAGCAGCATAGAAAACTTAAGGATTTATCCTGGTTAAACCACCCATTTAAGTCTTCTCTGCCTTTGTAGTAAATAAAGATGGATTGTACGTTTGTATATCCAAAGGAAAGGACTTGCTACAGAATTTTATAGCTGCTAATATGCCATACAGTATGCAAAAGTTGCACCACAATTTTCTTCTTGTTTTCCTTTTAAGGGCATGATGTTGAGAATGAGAGACATGAACACTAAATTATTTTAGATCTCAGTGGTCCTGATATTTGAGTTTATACAGTTTTCCTTCTGGTAGCCCCTAATTTTTTTATGACACACAATTGTTGTTCATGATAGAGATTCCACACTTCATTGATGGATATCAAATCCTTTCCCATAAAAAATGATCTAATAGAGGCTTTTGTGTGTGTGTGTTTGTGGTGGCATTTAGTGGTATTTTTTTGGGGGTGGTTATGGTTTTTAGGGTTGTTATAATTAAGACTTCTATTCAATATTTTTTTTTTTTTATTATTATTATATTAAGTGGAGAAGGATCTCAGCTTGTTACAATTTCAAATAAAAAATTATTAAAAAGATATGGTGAGCAAGTCTACTAAACAACATATATTAACAAAAGTCTAGAGACAACAAAATAAGAACAATATAAAACACTAAACAAAACAACACTAAAAATAGGGATACTCTAAGAAATGTAGCCCCAATTGTCCAACATTTGATCTAATTTTTCTTCCAAGGAAGATGAAGCATTACACTTTTTGCCCTTGGCCCACTGGCTCCTATTTCTTTTTCTTTGTTTCAAAATATTTAATTAATTATATATAAAAGGCTAATGAACTACTTAAATATTATCTAATTATTAGAGAGAAAATATCTTAATTAATTTATCAAAGTGATTTATAATTAATATGGATAGAAGAATTAATTAGAATGTGACATGATGAAAATGCATTAGATACTTTTAGATGTCTACAAATAGAAACATATGTGAACTTGCTAGACTTTGAAATGGAAAAAACAGTTGTATTTATATGTAACTTACATCTTTTAATTTAATTTTTGGGAAGATCAATAATAGAGGGTAGTTTTTTCCATTCACAAAGTTGACTTTCATTTTTCAAATATTGAATTCAAATTGCTTTGATAAGGACACAAACCATGGAAAAATTCATTAATAGGATAATGCACCAAGTTTATTGAAAGGGTCCCAAAACTAAGCTCAGTGAAGTATAAATTAGGCACAACTATCAAAATAAGTCTAAACCAAATGTGAAATTATAAAGCTATACTATTTATGGCATAAGACAATAAGCAATAGTATTTTCCATTCAATAATAGAAGCAAAAATAGAGTAAAACGAACATGTTACACTCATTACAAGGAGAGACATAATGTTATTGTATTTGGCATAGTTTTTTTCTACACTAAAAAGAAAAGGTGGTATTAGGATTGCATAAAAATATATTTAAAAATAGTAATTTTAGAAAAGATTTAAAGGTGAGGGATACAAAAATGATTTGATGTTTAGTGGCCATTCCTTAGCAAGAAGATGATATATAGGGTAAGGGAATCACCCATATTCCAATTACTATTCAGTCTTTGTTCACCCAACTTCCTTAATTACTAACTTTAAATAAGCAAAAAATATGATAACTAAAAGTCCATTAATAAACCTCACATATACTAATAGTTGACAATAGTTAGAATTTTTGGACTTTAATTAGAGTTGAGAAACTTTATTGGTACCCATAGCGCACGATTATTCGGAATATTTAAGTAGGTATTAGAATGTACTTTGAAATGACTAATTTTTTACCCTTGCATGCATAACGGATCCCATGCTATGCATTGATGTTATCCAAAAGCCATAACAATAGCTATAATAATTTCAGTCACATACAAAGACAATATTATTTTTGTTAAAATTCATAACATTTAGGATTTATGGGTGCACAAAGTTAAATCGTGGCTCATTTACCAAGCCAAGGACCTATTGTAGAATTTATCACACGATTGTTTTGTAAATTTCATATTATACAGTATGTAAAATGTAACCCACTAATTTGTTTCCCATTCTAGATATGTGATTACTAAATTGTTGTTTGATACAAAAATGTTAAAAGTACTTGATATTCGCTACCAATGAAGCTTTTAGGAAAAAAGAACTACTAGTTGAACATGTTTCAATGACTTTCACCTAATTATTTGATTTAATGCCCACACTTGTGGATTGAATGCCCAATATTTTTGACAACATTGTACTAATAATTGCGACTGTAAATTTGTTATTATGATGATAGCTACCCATAATTGAATGAATGTATCCCTGAGAATTAAAAATCAATGAATCATGTGATGCCACATCGGTCCATAAGTATCAGCCTCACTTTTTTGTTTTGTTCTATTTTAGACACCTTGGAAAAAAGCATGTTGATGTGGCGAAAAGAAAGGAAATTTACAAATAAGATGATGTAAATAATTGGGAGTGATTTCAAAATTTCATGTAAGATTTTGAGAAGTGCAAAGTTAGGGTGCTCAACTATTGGATCCTCTCCCCTATTTTGCTCCAAAGGCATTGAATAAGATAAATTTATTTTACTTAAATATTCTATACATTGTTGAGAGGATTTTCCAATAGATGTACTACTCTTGACAATCTTTTTTTTCATCTTTAGGGCACATCAATAATCAAATCCTATAATTTAAGGGGAATATTTTCACTATGTAGTGAAAATGATCAAACCAGATGTCCGCTCTCATAACTTGTTGGGTAAAATCTTATAATCCTTTTTAATGGGTTCATAAAATTTGTGTCAAATATTTTACTTTTTCTTTTTGATCAATCACAGCCGAAGTGATATTTTTTTTATTGAAGCTATGAACTAGTGAGACCACATTTTTGAGGGGCCTCATCCTCATGTTGGTTCATAAATAACACTGTTATATCTCCTTGTGCCATCCTATATGCGATGTCCAAGAGTCACTTTATCTCTACATTACCTATGTGTGGGACAAATGGACCTCGAGTAGACTCGAACTCAAGACCTCCCATGTAAGAGGTTCGTAGATAACTATTGTGGTGTAGGGTCATCCCTCGAAAAAGTTTATAATATATATATTTTTTGTTTGGTAATGAGCCAAAGTTTAATCATCACCTTATCTCTCCATTACCTATGTGTGGGACACATTGAGTTCAAGTAGACTTGAACCCAAGACCTCCCATGTAGGAGGCTTGCAACTAACTATTGCATGGTGGGGTCATCACCAATGTCCAATCTTTTATTGTTGTAGTTTGAGTTAAATAAGAAAAAAAAAATGTTGTATCACTTAAATAATTTAATTTTAATATGTTAATCTTGTTGACTCCAAGATACATGGTCTTCCTGTTGTCAACTAATATTTTGTAGGCTCCCCTTGACTAAAAACCTCCATCCATCTTAATAGCTATGCATTAGAATCCATCTTATTTTTTTTATAATGCACATCGTCTCACTGTTTTTATATTGATCTATAGCCTATTAATGGAGGGCCTTAGTCTTGCTGAACAATTCTACTTTTATGGCAATGACTTGATCATGTTCATATCTATCTCTTGTATGAGATTTTGAATGGATCTGTTTGAATACAAATAATGTAGTGTAATTTATTATTATGTAATAAATGATCTTTATGTCAATGTTTTTTTATTTTATTTTTTAAAATTAATATTTTTTAAATTCTCTTAAATAAATATATTTAAAACTTTTATATTAATATTAAAAATATTTAAAATCAATAAAATCACAAAAAAACTATTCAAGATGTTTTCTAACAATTTAATTTTTTTAAATAATCTATAAATATAATATCTCAAGCTAGTTTGTTTGGACCTAGTTGCTGTAACTACCTTAGGAAACAATAACTCATCCATTGCTGACTAAATAACAAATAGCACTTTAAAATTTATTTTTTTCTTCCTTAAGTTGATCCTTTTTGGCTTGAGTTAATGTAAAACATAGTTTGTCGTGCAAGTTCCTTAAACCCATTTTCTTCGAAGTCCCACATATCTAAGGAGAGAGATAATAATTTCATTTTTATTCACCACAAAGCATGTTTATGTTGGGTGACACTAATGTATGCTATTATCTTCTTTTTCAAATAGTAAAACTCTATTATAGAGAACAAACAAGGAAATCTACAATACAAAGAAAGAAAGTAGGAGATAAACATATGTTACATCATATTGATAAGAATAGGATAAAAACATGGTAAGATAAGGATTTTGATTTAAGATAGAAATCAAATGTGATAAGATAAGGATAGCCCTTGTTGATTCTTGGTCTCCAACATAAACAATTGTATCTGCATGGGAGTAATTAAATCGCTTATTCCAAGAATAAGACTTTCATGTTCACAAAAAGTATTGTGAATTATTTTATCATCTAGTTTAAATTGTTTTAAGTTTAATATGTCTATCCATTTGTCTCCAACTAACATGATTAATCTCAATCAAAGATATAATTATTTTCGCTCTCAAGTAATATTTTGTTAACCATCCTTGACTCATAGACTTCATCCATTTAAATAGTTGTTTTAAAATTAGTCTTAGTGTTTCTTCTAAAGCGCACCCTCTCACAATTTTTATATTGATCAATAATGTATTGATGGAGGGCCTTACTCCTACTAAATAATTCAACTTGTGTGGCAACCAATTGATCATGTTCATCTCTCATCTCTTGTATGAGATGTTGTGTGGATCCATTTGGTTGCAACTATAGTGTATTGTATTATTATTGAAGGTAAATATGTATGATGTATGTGTGTCATTGAATTTTATTTTTCTTTAATTATGTTGTTGAGATGGCCTCAAGGTATGTATGTAAGAAATATTTTGTCATTAATTTTTTTCTAACTAGCATGTTGAGATACCTCTATAAAACAATCTTGTTAAGAATTGTGTACACTTAAAAGGAAGATCTTATACCTATTATTACTTGATCAATCTTTATTTGTTATTTAAAGATGAGTGTCTTTTATTAAGGAAACACTAGTTTTTACAAGGACTCAAAACCACTGAGTTTACAAGCTACATAAAATATTCAAACAAAGTTCACTAAGAAAGGAAAGCTGCATAATAGACAAAAAAGGACGGAAGCAATGTGCCAGAAGTCAGCAAAAAGCCAACACCAGACATCTAAAGCTAACCTAAGGAATTTAAGGTATCATCAATCTCAGCTTCAAGGTTATTCATCTCCTAAGCCACCTTCTTCAGCTACTAAATCTCCTCAAGCACAAACTACGATTTTCCTTTTAGGTTGGCTCTAGTCCTCTTTGAGGGGCTGAAATCCTCTTTTTGGCTTTTTTCTTTGTCAGCTGCCAAGTTGACAAATAGGGGCCCCTTTTGGGGTTTTTCTATCTTATCCACCAAGGTGCTCATTGTAGTAGAATAATTCTTCAGAATTTTGTGTCTTTGCTTCATGATGGAGATCATAGTTTCTCAGATTTTGCCATTTTTCCCTTCCAAATGCTTTATCTTTTTCTTGTTTTTGTTCTTCATCTTATCCATTAGCTCGACTACTATTTGAAGGCACTCAACCATCGACATCTTCTCTTCCTTGGTCCACAAAACCCCAACAACATTCTGAGGTACCCCTTTAGCTTCCATTTCATCCAACTTAGTAGAGATAGCCCTATTCTTTATGCTATGGTTCTTTATCTCATGAAAAACCCACTTAATAATCCTAAACTAGTCAACCCCCTCATTTCTTGCTATTGCCATAATGTCGTCAAGAAATTTCTAGTCAAGCTTGGAGTAGTGGTCTTCAGGTCTGAGATCTCCAGGGAATCGAGACCTATTTTCTCTATTGGTGGGAGGGTAAGATGTATGGGAGCCATCAGTAAAATCAGGGGCATAAGAGGAATCCACTAGAGAGTCCTCAGAATAAAAAACCATTTTTTTCTTAGGGATGGCTTTTTCTTTGTTTTTAGCTTTCTGAGCAGAGCTTGTGAGGGTTTTCATAGAGGTGACTTTTTTATCCAATGAATTTCTCTGTGACATTTTCTTTGATACCTTCTTGAGGGTGGGAAGACTCTTCCTCTTCCCATTCAGTGTCCCATTCACCTTCATCCTCAGACATACTAACATCAATATTATATCCTTTTAAGGTCAAAGCCAAAATGGGGTTAGATAGGGCTGACATATTTTCAAAATGCTCATGGATTAACTAAATAAGGCTAGCATGCAAAATATGATTCTTCCTAGAGCTTTTTCAGTGTTTCTTAATACTAAGTTTCAAAGAGAAAAACAAGTAGTAAGGAAATGAAATCATCACCTTGTGTTGAATATGATTGAGGAGGGGAAAATGGTAGTCATAGACTTTGGTAAATCTGCTATCCATCGCAATGTATTCCATGATAACTATGAACACCTCGCTCCATAACATCTTTACCTTCCCAACATCAAAATAATTGTTAGAAATTTTGACCAGCGCCTCCCTTTCCTCATCAATTTTGGGAAATTTGATGACTGATTCATCTAAAAACTTTCTATCATGAAATAACTTCACCCCCATTGTGGAAAGCCCAGTAATTTGCCCAATTATATTCTCATCTATCTTTACCTTCAATTCCTTCATCCTTCCAATTTTTAGCAAAATACTTAGTAATTTTTGGGTTAGCACCATAGAGCTTCTCAAGGAATGGACTTAGCCCCCCCTCTCAATATGCCAGCAAACATTCAATTTTTTCTTGTGCTATTCACAATTGTTTGGATCAATCCTCTTTCTTCTTTCCCCCATCTTCTCAAAGACTTCTCTTCTTTTAGTAATAGAGCAAATGAATTGCCCAAAGAGCCAAAAATAAAACCAAAGCACCCACAATACGTGCCAACCCTTACCACCCATAGAGATAATTAAGACGCCACCACCACATGAAATGATGACCTAGTACCATTCTGTACTTTGTTTCATCATAATTAAAAATGACAACTTTCCCATGAGTGATCGAAATCAATTAGGGCTCTAACGTCAACTCCTAGTTCACTATAGGCCTACCACATCTGTCGGCCCATGTGTTTGATCCCTTCATTGGAAAAATAGTCGGCGACCTAATTAACTTCCCTAAAGGCATGGGGAATTCTAACCTTGTTGAAATTGGATAAGAGAGATTTAGCTTCTTAAATCCAACTTTTTATAGTCCATGAATAGGGGAATTTGCCTAGAAGGCACCCAATAATGTTATTTGAATCACCTTCAATCTTGATATTTTTTAAGTTCAATTTTTTTGCAAGGTCATTAATCCAAAAATCTCCTATGGCTTCAGTTATGTGGTTGGACTATGAGCCCAAGGAGAGTGCCACAACTGAAACAAAATTGAAGATGAGCATTACCTCTTAATTTGTTATGTTCTTTCTTTTCCATTGGCATTGAATGTGAAAGTTATGACAATGGATCCATAATTTTGAAAAGAAATAGCTTCTATAATTTATTTTATTGTTATTAAAAGATAAATTAGCGTAAATTACTATAATATATCTATCTTAAACATCTCAAGAGATATTAAATTTGAAGCATCTATAATATTTGTTTTTTACATAGAATAAATAGATAAACCCTTCAAAATTGATACCTATAAACATCTCCTAAATAAATATATTTTAAATACTTATCTCATTATTAATATATATTGAATAGTAAAATATAGAAAATAAACTAAACAGAAGAATTAAAAATATTTTTTAATATTAATTTTATCTCTGAAAATAATGAATGAATATAATCGATTAATATGGATGTAATACCAACAATATTACAAAATAATAAATAGGATCTTATAATCCATCAGAATAGAAGTTGTGATGGAACAATTTAAACATAAACATAAGCAAAACTATCTACATAAACAAGAAAGAGCACAACTAGCTACAAGGAAATGCAACAAGCAAAAAGATAACAACACACCATACTAATGGTATGAGTCAAATTATAGAGAAGTTGGTAAAAATCCTCAACAGTAGGCCATTGATGTGGAAGCCAATTTCACGGCCTGCGTCACATTGATACAACAAGATTATTATTTAATGTACATTAATGTTAATAAACATAATATGAGAAGTTGTAAATTGAAAGATACATGATAAGAAAATTATATAGTCCCAAAAACAATTCTAAAACCACAATTGTTAAAAGGGAAACCAAAAACTTACACTAAATTTGTTATCCCTTAAAAATCATAATGCCTATATCCAAAAGCAATACTAATTCCCAATGGAACAACAAGAGGTGGAATTATATACATGATGATTTCTTTGAGTTGCATTCTAAGTTGGGCTTGGATTTTTAGTGTAGCATTGAAGTTACACTCAATGAGCTACAAAATGACAAAGCAAAATGAGCCAAAGAGCTAGTGTAGAAAAAGCTGTGATTATCTCACCCCATAACAGAAATTCATATTCTTCAGAATCATTCATATTATCAAAATCATGGGGTACTGTGACTAGGATGGTTGTACTCAAGAATGCAAATCCAGTAGTGACTATGGAAATCCCCAAGCTCAAAACTGATAACTTAGACAAAAAATGCACCTTGCCTACAAACTAAAAATTCAAAACACAACAGTAGGACAGAGATTCATTGTTTCAAAAAAAAAATCATACTATAACAATAAACAAACTTATAATCTCTTCAAATCTCTGCAAATATGGAAGTTGCAATCATGGCCTTTTTCGTGGCCTCCAATGTGAAAAATCTATTATAGTTACTGATTATTATCCTGCTATCTTTGATAGATTATTTGAGCAAAAAATATTGGAAAATAACACAACTGCAATTTCACAAACTCATATAAATGCGCAACACAATGAACACAATATTTTCAGACAATTGTCCCTGGAAAAACCCCAAAGGGAAAACCAGTACTGTGGATGAGAACTATATTAAAACTTCAGCAAATTAAGAGATACAAATACTGCTTGCCTATTGTTGGTAGAGCTTCAATGACCTCCCAATTTCTCCAGCTGAGATTCCACCCCGCTACTATCCCAACGCTATCACTGTGCCCTTGCTAACACTGCAAGACTACTTTCTAACACTGCAAGTTTCTCCACACAATTCCTTATTCTCCAAATGCCCCATGACCCCCTTATATACTACTCTCATTGGAAAACCAATGGTCGAGATTAATTCTCAATCAACAGCTGAGATTAAAAACAATTAAACAACCCTAACCAAATTGGTTGCTAGAAGTTTCTAAAAAGAGTCAAATAATTTATAAAAATTGTTTGAACTCTAACTACATTTGTTAGCAAACAATTATTTACTAACTATTTAGCAAATGGACAAACAGTTGTCCAAGCTAACAAACTAACACTCCCTCTTAGCGAGGAAGCTGTTCTGCATGACACCCAACTTCTCTTTGAAGAAGATGAATTTCGCCTTCCCCAATGCCTTTGTTAGAATGTCTGCTACTTGCTGATCTATAGGTATAAACTGTAATTGAACAACTCCACGATGTACACAATCTCTGATGAAGTGATACTTGATGTCTATATGTTTTGACCTATCATGAAACACCAGATTCTCAGTCAACTTAATGCAACTCTGATTGTCGCAGTGTATCACTATAGTCTCCAACTTCTGACCAAACAAGGCTACTAGCAACTTCCGAAGCCATATAGCTTCACATGTCGCCATGCTAGCTATTATGTATTTTGACTCTACAGAACTTAGAGCCACAGACTTCTGCTTCCTACTGAACCAAGAGACAACTCCCGATCCTAAACTGAAACAACACCCTAAAGTGCTTCTCTTGTCTGCTGTACTACCTACCCAATTTGCATCTATATAGCCCATCAACCCAATTCCTTCACCTCGAGCATATATAATCCCATACTTGATTGTACCTTGCAAATAACACAGCACATGCTTTGCCACTGTCCAATGCACTCCCTTTGGCTCAACCATGAACTGACTAAGAGAGTTGACTGCCAAAGCTATATCTGGCCTGGTATTGACCAAATACATGAGAGAACCAATCAACTGCTTGTATAAGGTGGGATCTACATCCTTCTCTCTGGATGTGTCTACCTTCCTCCAATTTATGATCATAGGTGTAGAAATGGCTTTGCAATCTTCCATCTTGAACCTCTTCAAGATTTCAATGCAATATTTCCCTTGTCCAAGGAAAATCTCTCCATCTATCTGCCATACCTCCATGCCTAGAAAGTAGTGCATAAGTCCCAAATCTTTCATCTTGAACTCCGCTACAAGGTCCCTCTTGCACTCCTCTATGAGCCCTAGTGAACTAGATAGAAACAAGTCATCCACATACAGGACAAGAATGAGAATCTCACCCCCAACCACCAAGTAGTAGAGGTTAGCATCCGCCTCATTCTTCACAAAGCCCATTTCCTACAAGTAACTATCAATGGGTTCATACCACACTCTGGGAGTCTACTTGAGTCCGTACAAATCTTTCTTTAATCTACACACGTGGGTCTCTTTATTGTGTGCTACAAATCCCTTTGGTTGTTCTATGTATACCTCCTCTTTCAACTCACCATTGAGGAACGCTATCTTGACATCCATTTGACGGATCTGCCATCCCATTTGTGTTGAAATTGATATTACAGCTCGTATAGAAGTATACCTGGCAACTGGAGCACATGTCTCCTCATAGTCTATTCCCTCGTTCTGAGAGAACCCCTTTGCCACAAACCTTGCCTTGTATTTTTGGATGCTACCATCTACACCATGCTTGATCTTATAGATCCAACGTGATCCAACCCCAACCACAACCCTATCTGTTGGTCTACGCACTACCTCCCAAACATCATTCTACATAATTGAAGTGTACTCCTCAACCATATCATCTTGCCACACTTGATGTTGTGCAGCCTCCTGATAGCTAGAAGGTTCACTATCTACCAACTGACTAACTAATGCTACATAGTCATCATACCTGGCTGGTTGTTTCTATTGTCTACTACTCCTCCTAGGAGTACCCACTAATTCTTGAGTATTCTTTTATGTCGGCTGAACCTCATGATTCCTATTGCCAACTGTAGAGGATGAAACATCAACCTCCATGTCTTCTTGATGCATCTCCTGTTGCACCAGTTGCTCCATACTTTGTGAACTCTCACTACCTGAGCCTATGCTTGTACTAGTAACTGTACTTGAGCTTTGCTGCCCTTGACTCGATTGAGTTATCCTTGGAGCTTCTCTCGGCTACTCACTCTAATCATCCACTGGCAAACCTTTGGACCTTCTAAATGCCTTGTCCTCCATGAAATTGACATCACGTCGAACAATAATCTGCTTGGTCCCTGGAATGAATATCCGATATGCCTTTGAGGTTTCACTGTACCCTATAAAGTACCCTCTTTCTGCAATCTGATCTAACTTGGTACGTGTATCCTTTGGAATGTGACAATATGCCAAACTTCCGAAGATCCTAAAGTGACTGACATCTGGCTTCTTCCCAGTGAATTCTTCCTCTGGTGTCATCTTCCCTAGCACCTTATGTGGAACCCTATTCTGTATGTATACTGCAATACTACATGCCTCTACCCATAAGTAACGAGGCAAGTCTTGATCATGTAGCATATCCCTTGCTGCCTCCGATATGGACCGATTCTTCCTCTCAGCAACTCCATTCTATTGTGGATTGTAAGGAACAGTCCACTCTCTCTTGATTCCTTCTCTGGTGCAGAACTCCTGGAACTCATTTCCTTTGTCCTCACCTCCATTGTCTGATTGAAGAACCTTTATCTTCTTTCCTGTTGAATTCTCCATAAGAGATTTGAACTCTTGGAAGCGATTGAAAACCTCATCCTTGGTCTTCAAGAAGTATATCCAGGTCTTCCTAGAGAAATCATCAATAAAAGTAACAAATTACTCGTACCCTCTGAGAGATTTCATTGGCATTGGTCCACATACATCTGAATGTACTAGATCAAGAACACCCTTGGATCTAGTGTCACTCCTTGGAAAAGACGCTTTTGCAAACTTCCCCAACACACATCCCTTACATACATCATCATGCTCTGTGCTCACCTCTGGAACACCTATCACTGTCTCACGAAGCAATTTAAGTGCTCCATGATGTATATGGCCCATTCTCCTATGCCATAGCTCTCCTCGATCTCTAAGATTGCTGCTGCTCATGAGTACCTTAGGAGTATCAAACTACAACCTATAAAGCCAACCACTCCTAAATCCAATAGCTATGGGTGATTTCCAATCCTTATGCTTAATCAATACATGTGCCCCTCTAAAACTATACATTGTACCCTTTGTCCTGAAGGACAGATACAAAAATCAAATTCATCCCTAAGCCTAGAACATGCAACACATCATGAAGAGGAATCATCTTACCATTCTCCCTCTGAAACTGAATAGTCCCTTTCCCAATTGAGTTGAGTTTGGACATGTTTCCCACAGATATTTGGATTCTAGTGCTCTCCTCCTTGTAACTAGAGAAGTACTCTCTAACTCTTGTCATATGAAATGACACCCCACTATCTATGTACCAAACACTCTGTGAGGTTGAGCTAACCATACATGCTATGAGTGCAAACTCATCTTCCATTCTATTCAAGAGCTCATCTGCACTTGCTGAAGCTGCAACTTGCTTCTTTCCTTTCTTGTCATTCTTCTTCCTTTCTGGGCAATCGCTGACATAGTGGCCAAACTCGTGATAGTCGTAGCACTTGATCTTCGACAAGTGTTTCTTCTTCTTCTCACCTTGTAGATTTGATCCTTTGCTAGACCCCTTCTTTGTTTTTCCTTTACCCGCTAGGGCAACGTTCTCCTGTTCTACCTCACTTTTCTGACTCTTATTGTTGGCTCCATTGACAAGACTTAGTCTAAGCTCCTCCTGAGTGAAGTCACTCCAAAGTCGATCCCAACTTGGTAAGGTGTCTCGTCCATTAACAACTTGAACAAAGACATCCCACTGCTTAGAAAACCCATTTAGGGCTATCCGTACCAACTCATTATTACTTGGTTTATCTCCAACAACCGCTAACTCATCCTTGACAAGTCTGAGTCTGGTGAGGTAACTCGTCATGTCTTCTCCCTTATTCATTCGGGTATTCCTCAGTTTTTCTCTGAGAATTAGCTTCCGATTAGTGGCAGCATTTTGGTATAGATTCAGAATGGCATCCCACATCTTCTTTGCAGTATCTAACTTTGTAATATGTGGAACTATATGGTCCTTAACACCATCAAGGATTAGCCTCCTCACCTTGGAATCATCCTTCTTTTATGCCACAAGCAGTAATGGATCTGAAGCTACAATCACAATAGTGGTAACATATTCCTTGATACCATTCTCTTCTAGCAATAAAGAAATTATGGCTTTCCAGACACCAAAATTAGAGGCTCCATCCAATTTGTCCTGATCTCTTAAACCAACTGAGGCCATCTCAAAGGTTAAAGAAAATAAAAATTCTAAAGAGGTTAAACTAGGTTTTATAAACCCTTAGTTTCCTTCGCCTATGGTATATCTCTTCTACCCTTAATGAAGCTCTGATACCATGTGAAAAATCTATTACAGTTACTAATTATTATCCTCCTATCTTTGATAGATTATTTGAGCAACAAATATTGGAAAATAACACAACGACAATTTCACAAACTCATATAAATGCACAACACAATGAACACAATATTTTTGGATAATTGTCCCTGGAAAAACCCTGAAGGGAAAACCAGTACTGCAGATGAGAACTATATTAAAACTTCAGCAAATTAAGAGATACAAATACGGCTTGCCTGTTACTAGTAGAGCTTCAACGAACTCCCAATTTCTCCTACTGAGATTCCACCCCACTACTATCCCAACGCTATCACTACGCCCTTGCTAACACTGCAAGTTTCTCCACACAATTCCTTCTTCTCCAACTGCCCCTTGACCCCCTTATATGCTACTCTCATTGGAAAACCAATGGCCAAGATTAATTCTCAATCAACGGCTGAGATTAAAAACAACTAAACAACCCTAACCAAATTGGTTGCTAGAAGCTTCTAAAAAGAGTCAAATAATTAATAAAAATTGTTTGAACTCTAAATACATTTGTTAGCAAACAATTATTTACTAATTATTTAGCAAATGGACAAACAGCTGTCCAAGCTAACAAACTAACATCCAACACTCAAATTTTCCAAAATTGGCTGATAACTCATACTTTCTTAATTGAGTTGATTCTTCTCAAGGCCTCTTTATTCACATTGCTCTGAACCTACAGACCTAAACACACTTAAAAAAAGTCCATTCACTATTGAAGTGATCCTATAAATCACAAGTTTTGTCTCCCCTTATCTCCATCGACTTACATTTATCTTCCTTTGACTATTGGCTTTCTAGATTTTGACTTGAAACTTAATTAAATGTGCATCAATTGTTCTCCATTCACCTCCAATTCCAATTTTGATAAGATTTGAGGCATTATTTGTCAAACTACCAACAACTCTAACGAGAACATAGGCATGAATTCTATTAATTCTTATTTCAACTTCGACATCACGGCCAAAGCGAGCTCCCTCATTGGTGCAGTCACTGGTTAGGAGGGATGTCAAGGAGATCAGCCATGATCAACAAGAGTAAACACAATGGAAATAAAATTATATGATGGAGGCAATGCAAAACAAACTAAATTATACCATAAAAAATTATTACAATCAATCGGTAACAACCGGGTTATAGAAACTGGCCCACAAGCCTCCTTAAACATGCTCAAAATACAAAACAAGTCACAACCAGGACCCCAAATCTCAAGATCAATCTTCTATGTTAAGTTTAACTTATTGGATGCATTCTAATGCTCTATTACAATGATTTATACAATCCAAGGGGATCCAATCGGCCCAAAGGGGATCAAAATCCGAAGAACAAGACTTTACATGTAAAACCAACAAGGTCGACCTCCACAAAATAAATTCCTCTGGAAAATCTAAAGGACGAAGTGAGAATCAAAGGGAAGGTTGGCCACACGCCAACGAACATTGGAATCAATGCTCAGGTCTCCAAAAGCTATGGAAAGAATCTGGTAGATCAATAATGCAAATAGATCCAGACAATCGGTAACAAAGAAAGCAACCGGTAATTAGAAAACTATCATGGAAACTGATAGTGATAACTTTCCAGAAAATGATCCAAATGCTCCACGATTAGGGAGTAAGGAAGATGATCAAGTCTTCAAGGAAAATCCAACTCCATAGGCTCCAGTGAGCCAAATATGGGAAGCACAGAAAGAAATGTTGAAACTAGAAAATACAAAGAAATATTTATGGTTGATGCAAGATTGCTAAGAACCGGAGATGATCCTGCATCAGACATCCAGGGTTGTTGAAAAAAAGTGAGTCTCCCACTTTTCTGGTGTTAGAGGGAAACCAAGATGGTCTACCTTTTCCTGAGAAATCCAAGATGAATCTTCCACTAGTATGCCTTTCCACTTCACAAGATACTCCTTATACTGACTGCTCTAGGTACTACTACTAATCCTACTATCCAAAATTTCTTCAATCTGATCTGGTTCCTTCCAAGGCAACTGTTTCTCCAAATTTTCTATATTTCCTTCACTGAATCCGGGGTCATGATATTGATGTAGATCTGCAATATTGAATATAAGTGAGATACTTAAATCATTTGGTAACTCTACTTCATATGTATTTTCATAACTGAATTTCCTCAAGATCTTACAAGGGCCAAATTTCCTCATCTACAACTTGTTATAGGTTCCAATTGGGAATCTCTCTTTTCTTAGATATCCCATCACTTTCTCACCAACTTCAAATTACTTATGTCTTCTCTTCTCATTTTTTTTCTCCTTGTACTTGTTGTTCATTTCATCCAAATGTTGTTTAACCTGAATATGCAAGGCTGCCATGTGATCTTTAAAGTTTTTTGCTTCTAAACTTCTCTGGTTTTCATTGTTGATATCTCTTAACTCTGATATACCTCTAGGGTGTGCTCCGATAACTATCTCAAAAGGTGTCTTTCTAGTACTCCTGCTCACTGAATTATTGTAGGGAAAAATTCTACCCATCTCATATGTCTCTGATTCAGCTTACTTTGACAGTCCAAATACTACAAAGCTTGATGATCCGTGTACAACACAAACTCCTTAGGCAACAAGTAGTGTCTCCACTTCTTCAAGGCTTGAACTGTGGTATAAAAATCATGATCATACATTGAATATCTCCTTCGCACATCATTCAACTTCTCACTAAAATAAGATACTGCTCTCCTTTCTTGACTCAAGATTGCTCCAATTGTTGCTCCACTTGCATCAGAATCAACTTGAAATACTGTTGAAATATGGTAAAGCTAACACAGGATTGCCAGTCACTTCCCAGTTCAATAGATCAAAAATTTTGTTTACTTTTTTAGTCCACTTGAATTCCTTCTTATCCCCTCTCATTGTCTAAGTCATAGGGCTACAAATAGAATTGAAATTTCTTATAAAGTTTCGATAGAAACTAGCCAATCCATGAAATTATCTTACCTCTCCAATGCTTTCCAGTGTAGGCCATTTAATCATTTCTTTTACTTTCTCAGGGTATATCTTCAATCCATCAACAAATATCACAAGTCCCAAATAGACTAACTCTTCCTTCATGAAAATGCAAAACTTCAAGTTTATCAACAACTTCTCTTCTCTCAACCTCTGCAGAACTTGTCTCAATTGCAACAAATGCTCTTCTTTTTTCATAGGACTACGGATAGAACTAAAATTTATGATACTTCCGATAGAAACTAGCCAATCCATGAACTGATCTTACCTCTCCAATGCTTTCCAGTGTAGCCCATTTAACCATTGCTTTCACTTTCTCAGGGTACATTTTCAATCCATCAACAAATATCACAAGTCCCAAATATAGTAACTCTTCCTTCATGAAAATGCACAACTTCAGGTTTATCAACAACTTCTCTTCTCTCAAACTCTGCAGAACTTGTCTCAAATACAACAAATGCTCTTCTTTTGTCATAGGGCTACAAATAGAACTGAAATTTCTGATAAACTTTTGATAGAAACTAGCCAATCCATGAAATGATCTTACTCTCCAATTCTTTCTATTGTAGGCCATTTAAACATTGCTTTCTCTTTCTCACAGTACATCTTCAATCCATCAACAAATATCAGAAGTCCCAAATAGACTAACTCTTCCTTCATGAAAGTGCACAACTTTAGGTTTATCAACAACTTCTCTTCTCACAACCTCTGCAAAACTTGTCTCAAATGCAACAAATGCTCTTCTTTTGTCTTACTGAAAATTAAAATGTCATTCAAATAAACAATAACAAACTTACCCAAGAATTTTTTCAGTACCTCATTAATTAACCTCATGAAAGTACTCGGTGCATTAGCTAACCCAAAAGGCATCACTAACCATTCATACAGTCCTTCATTTATCTTGAATGATGTCTTGCACTCATCTCCTTCTCTGATCCTGATCTATTGATATCCACTCTTCAAATCTATCTTTGTAAAGTATTTGGCTCCGCTCAAACAGTCCATTATGTCATCCATCCTAGGCAGAGGAAACCAATATTTCACTATGATTTTTTTTATTGCTCTAGAATGAGTACACATCCTCCATTCTCCATTCTTTATAGGTACTAACATTGTAGGTACTGCACAGGATCTTAGACTTTTCTTGATCAAACCTTTCCTCAACAACTTCTGCACTTGTCTATTCAACTCTTCATTCTCTATCGGTGTCATTCAATGTGCATCTCTTTTAGATAAACTAGCTCTGAGAATTAGGTCATCTATACAATGACTGATACTTCTTATTGATGGTAATCCCTCAACCACATGATCTCAAATGATGTCTTCATATTCTATCAACAACTCTTTTATCTCTTCCAGTTCTTCTTCTTCAGGTTCTAGGTTCTTAGTCTTCTTAGGAACCTAGGCAAAACACACAATCTCATGTCTCATTCCATCCAGGAATTTCCTTCCATCCACCAAACAAATTCTAGCATTCTAGCATTCATACAAACTTCACTCTTCAAAGGCTCCTCCAAGGGTAACATGACTTACTTCATCCCTTTTTCCACAATAGTGTATATGTTCTTCCTCCCATCATATATTCCATGCCTATCAAACTACCATGGTCTACCCAACAAAAGGTGACAAATATACATAGGCATAATATCACACAAGACTTCATCATGATAATTCTCAATTTTCAATTTTACCAAACATTGCTCACTTACTAACAACTTATGTTCATCATCAATCCATGCTATCTGATAGGGCTTAAGGTGTTTCAATCTTTCCATGTTTAACTTATTCACCATCTCCTCAAAAACAAGGTTATCAGAACTACCACTATCAATAACAACTTTACAACACTTATCAGACAACTTACATCTGGTCTTGAACAAATTCCTCCTGTCCAAGGGCTCCTCATCTTCTCCGCTATGACATAAAATTCTCCTCATCATCAATAGTTCTTCATCTTTCGGTTTGTTAGTTGATTTGGTGGGGCTTTCTTCCACTACTACTATTCTTCTGGTATTCTCTATTTTCTTACATTCGAATGGGCAATTTGCTTCTCCTCCACACTTAAAGCATGTGCCTCTAAAAAATTTCTTGTCCTGTCTTCTATCATCTTTTCCAAAAGTCTCATACCGGTAACCATTAGGTTCTCTTCTCCGGTAGAAATTTCTATAATCCTTTTGGTATGAGCTACCATCTTTTCTTACTTCCTTGTCCTTGTTGTGACCTATATAGGTACCCCTTCCTTTGGTATATCCTCTTCCTCCTTGACATATTCCTCTAGTAAATCTTCCACCTCTCCCTCTCTGTGTCTACTCATGTGTTTTGTCTAGCTTCTCCTCCACTTTCAAGGCATACTGGTAAGCTTCGTCATCACTCTACAACTTGATCAAACCAAGTTCATCTTGTATATACATCTACGATCCATTCAGGTATCTAGCAACTTCTTCAACTTTGTCACCAACATGTCCTGATCTGATATTCAACTTGTAGAATACATAGTTATATTCCTTCACACTAGATTCCTTCTGCTTCAAATTCTACAACTTCCAGGATAGATTCACTTGATAATCAGTTGGCATAAACTTTGATTTTGACTTTGCAACCATCTGATCCCATGTTTTCATCTTCTCTTTACCTCTCCTTTGTCTATCAACTTGTAAATGTTCCTGCCAAAGAGATGCATGACATTTCAATTGATTACAAGCACACTTCACCTTCTTTTCATCTGTGTCATTCTGAAAAATCAAAATATTTTTCCATCTCCAAGATCCAATCCATCAATTCATCTGAACCCAAGTTTTCATCATATTCTGGTGGGGTAAAATGTGTTTTAGTATTTGCCCTACTCAAAGCCCTCAAAAACCTCTCTTCATCTGGATTGATTGTCGGTGGATTTACTTGATCCACCAAGGCTTCTTCTTCTTCTTCACTTACATCTTCAATATGTCAGCCTCTTCTTTGTGTTGTATCAATGGCTTCTAACCCAGGTGCAATTCCTCACAACATTTCCATCATAGTAGGGTCTGCATTCCTACATGCTCCACCATTCCTATATCCTCTTCACACCATCTTCATGCCAATCCTCTGCAGCTGCAAGTCGGATCCATAATCTGCAACCTCATAACAAAATCTATTAGGACAACACAATCTCTAGAATGAAATCGCTCTGATACCACTTGGTGTAGTCAGCGACTAGGAGGGACCTCAAAAATATAAGTTTGGACTAGTTAGCAAGAGTAAACATAACGAAAACACAAGGGAATGATGGATACAATGCAAAATAGACTGAATTATATCATGAAAATTGATTACAATCAACCGGTAATAACCAGGTTACAGAAACCGGTTCACAAGCCTGCTAAAACATGCTCCAAATACAAAACAGGTCATAATCGAAACCCCAAATCTCAAGATCTATCTTCTATGTTTTGTCTAACTTCTTGAATTCATTCTAAAGCTCTAATAAAATGATTTATACAATTAAAGGGGATCCAGTTGGCTCAAAAAGGGATCAAAACTCAAAGAACAAGACCTAACATATAAAACTAACAAGGTCAACCTCTGCCAAAGAAATTATTTCAAAAAATCCAAAGGGCAAAGTGAGAATCAGAGGGAAGGTCAGCCACACACCAAAGAACATTAGAATCAATGTTTAGGGCTCTTCAACCTATGGAAAGGATCTGATAGATCACCAATCCAAATAAGTCAAGGCAACCAGTAATAGAACAAGCAACCAGTTAACAGGAAAACTGTCATGCAAATTGGTCACAATAACTTGCCGAAAAATGATCCAAATACTCCACGGTTTGGGAAAAAGGAAGATGATCAAATCTTCAAGAAAAATCCAACTCCATAGGTTTGGAGAGTCAAATCCGAGAAGCATAAAAAGAAATATTTTTGATTGATGCAAGATTGCTAGGAACTAGGATGCTCCTACAAGAAGCATGTATTTGTATTATGAAATATATTCATACTGTCTACCTGACATAAGAAACATCTAGCATTCTATCAAATACACACTCTTTTGTTTCTACATTTTGCATACATGTCTACTAAACAAGAATCAGTGCACTTTGAGTGATGTCGCACCCTATTCCAAAGCTTCTATAGGCAGTAAAAATGCTTGCAGAATTTTCTTTTACACCTTCTAAATACAGTTTCTTTAAAGTATTGAAATCATTTTGTAAAAATCTATTTTACATACATACAAATTAGGGTGGGCACAACTTCAACATATAACTAAAATCCGCTTTCCATTATCCTTCGATGGATGACGAAACTTTGTTTCAAAACTTCTATCATGCATTGTATGCCCTATTCAAAGGCATCCATAACCCATGCTCCCACAATTAACACTTATATCTACAAGAGCATTTCTAGCAAAGATATCTCTCTTATGAACTTTCGTTCCCTACCATACTCCCATTGGCAAGATTCCCTGAGGTCGTAGAGAACATAGGGCTCGACAAATATGAAGCTCTGCAAAATTGTTAAAGAAACCAATCAAACCAAACTGAAACAAACTAATTAGAATTTCTTTTTTATTTTTGGGCAGTGCTGATTGTCCACATGCCCGAGTGCTCCTGCACCAATGAACCATCTTCCTTAATCTTTGTTCGTAACCATTATCAAAATAAACAAGCAATAACTGTTTATGGTGAAAGTGGAAACAATAATATTGAAATACTAAACGAATTCAACCACAAAACCATAGCCTAACAACAACAAAGATCCACCATAACATATGAAGATTACCTAAGACAATGCAAATTAAATGAAATCACAAAGATTATACCATCACATGTTCAATAGGGCTTGAATCTCCATTCTTCCTATCTCCATTTATCTTGCTTGATATATTTTCTCTCAGATTTTATGTGTGCACAAGAGCTCAACAAAGAACGAAAATGTGGTTGCAAGTAGGTTTGATCACATATGAAAGTTTGAATGCTAGAATAGTTAGGTGATTAGTAGTTAAATTGAATGATTAGGTTGATTAGGGTTGATAATGAAAGAAGAATTTCCTTATATATAATACACTATAAAAAAATGGAGGGATAAGATTAAGAGGTGTAAAAGATAAATGATCAGCTAGGATTAGAGGGCAGGTACAGAAAATAAGAAAATAATGAGAGGGTAGGTAGTGCAGGAATTAAGAAATGAATGACATGTGTCATGGGTAGAAAAAGTTAATGAATTAATTAAATAAATAAATATTTAATTAATTAATAGAGGAAGTGGGATCAATTAAATAAATAAAAGTATTTATTTAATTTAGGAAAAGGATAATTTAAATAAATAAAAGTATTTATTTAAATGAGAAAGAGGCTAGAAGAGGATAAATGACTTAATTAAATAAATAAATATTGATTTAATTAATAGAAGAATTAGGCTAAAGTAATTAAATAAATAAAGATATTTATTTAATTAGACAAGACAATTTTAGGTGTCTACATTTTGCCTCTCTTTGAGACAATACAGCTTGTCGCGTTGTATCAAAGAAGATAAGATGAACTAATACAAAGTTGCCCCAAGATGGGAGATGATATGACCCCTCGAGAGATTGGATGAAAATGTCTAGAAAGATCACAAACAATCTCTTGATAAGAAAGAAAGGCTAGAATGGACTGACTGGATATGATAGATTGACAGAGTCATGGGATAAAGAAGGCTGACATGGGAGACTAGGGCTAGGGTAGTCTATAAGATAGACTACAAGGGAAAACATCCTCATAGTAGTCCACACACCTAGGAGATCAGAGTGCGAAGAGAGCAGAGAGCAGTCAGTAATGATGGCATTTATACATAGATTCAATCGTGTTCGTTGATATCAGAGGCCAATAGATGCAGGAGAGTGGATATGTACCACAAAACCTCCTTGTACTTTGTCGCATTAATTGTTGTCACAAATGCATGTTAGGTAGAGCAATAAATGCACTCTAGGTATCTAGAGAAAAATGTCAAGCGAGGGGAAAATGTCAAGGCACATTTGTGCTGGTGCCAGGCACGTATGTGTTTGTGCCAAGCGCGTTTATATAGTTTGTAAGCGCGTTTACATCATGAAGGCGCGTTTATGTATTTAAGGCCAAATCGACAGTTCTATGATGAACATACTCTGTCGATTGGATAAGCTGCTGAGAGGATACACTCAAGCAGGTCCTCTAAGGAAGACTAGGATAGCAGATTGGGCTAGGATTGACAATTATTTGATAGAACATACGTTGCCAATCAGGAAACTACTCAAGAGGATATACTAAAGAAGAGACCCTAAGATAGGATAGAACAAGGCACTTTGTGATGAACAGGGAATGCCAAAATATAGTACTTTGTTATGAACAAGGAGTACCGAAAAGAGTAGCACTTTGTGATGAATAGGGACTGCAAAAATGTAGTACTTTGTGATGAACAAGGAGTACCACTAGAATAAAAAGAAAAACTTTGTGATGAACAGGGAGTGCCACTAGGATAAAAAAAGCAACACTTTATGATGAACATGGAGTGCCACTTTGACTAACATAGTTGATTTACTTGATTGCAGGAGGACCTACCTATGTTGGAGTCATGAGTGAGATTCTCGTCGACTCAGAGATTACGAGCACAACTAACACTTGAGGATAGAGCAGCAATTGAGGCCATGGGCTTGAGATATATCATGTATGTACCTTAGTTTCGGGTGCACATGGGATTGCTGACTACACTAGCTGAGAGATGGCACTCAGAGACTTGCATTTTTCATTTGTCAATGGGTGAGATGACAGTCACCTTAGAGGATGTATACAAGATACTGAGGATCCTGATCGATGGGGAGTTAGTTCTTTATGATCAAGAGGGAGATAGGGATGCACTGAGATGACTGCTTCAGGATCCAGGATTGGAGACAAGGGTTGGAAATGTGGTGTGGGACACCATGACATAGATAGGATTGGCACTACCAGCAATATTGGCAGGAGTGATCAGTGGGTTCCTCTGTCTAGATAGGGCGACATGAGGGTTGGCTATGGGATGGGGGAGGAGAGGAGGAGGATGAGCTATTATCCTTGAGGGAGATCTGCCAGAGACAAGCACATGAGATCCAAGATCTGGAGAGGGATACAACTAGACTCAGGACATAGTTGAGGGACAATGAGTGGGAGAGGGATCAAGATATTTAGTGCTATACAGAGGTTGAGACAACACTGAGGGTAGGGAGGCAGGAATCAGAGGACACAGGGGCTGGATATCCCTATGTTCTACAAGCTAGGGAGGATATAGGCTATTGGAGAGACCTGTACTATGGAGTAGTACCACCAGAGTAGTGGGCTAGGAGCTTTCGGAGACCATTGCGGACTACAACGACCAGTGGAGGGATAGACAGGAGATAGGCATCTAGTGGTGGGGTCATGGGTCCTCCACCACCACTAGATAGAGGAGACATGAAAGATGATCCTGGGACAGGTCCTTTTAGGGTTCAGGCTCTGTCTAGGCTAGTTGGTTCCAAGGGAGGGAGTTCATCATAGCCTTAGAGGGCTTCCTATGTATCAGTTTTTGTACCATTTTGTATGATGACACCTTTGAGTGATTGTAGCCATATGTATTTTGACATCATTGTATCATGACACTTATGATTATATATATGAGATGATCCATCCTTGCGGCAACTATATTCATGTGTACCTATGTGATGTATGTTTCTATGTGATTCTTATGATATGGATGCAAATACGTATGATGAAATACAATATTTTTGTTCTTTTATGTTTTATATGTTATGCAAATGTGAGTGTATGAAATGCTAATATGTGGCAATGCAAATAACTATTTACATGATGAAAATATAAAATGAGCTAACATGTGTTGTGTGCAGGATGTGATGTAATTGTGATATCTATATGTATGCATGAAATCCTTAATATATGGTAATGCAGGTGCAAACTACATGAAATGCAAATATTTTTGGGTTGTCAATATACTCAGTCGTGTGATAGCGGGCTACATAGACTGAATAAGGAAGATGGAGGTCAATCAAGAAAGGGGGATGGAAGATCGAAGATATGGAAGTGAAAGACCTTCTTGTGCATTATCATCATTGAGCTTTGTTATGGCAAAATAGGTTATGACAATCTAGATATATGTTCAATCTAGAAAGTCATTGTACCCATTTGCATGGAGATCAGACAATCACAAACAAGGAATGTCCCAGTTCACACTTGACTCATAGTGTCCTCATATCCTTGGATAAGTCATAGCATTACTAAGAGACAATCCACAGACAAAAAAGAAAAATAAGTGATGATACCCCATCCTTGCCTTTCTAGTCAAAGCCATCCTAGAGATATAATCTCTAGCAGAGACATCCTAGAAAAGCTAAAAGACATGTCACCAAAAGATAAAATCAAAAGAAAACCAACACTCGACACCAACATCCATTGTAGTCACAAACAAGGAATGCCCCAGTTCACACTTGACTCACAGTGTCCTCATATCCTTGAAAAATTCATAGCATTACAAAGAGACAATCCTTAGGCAGCAAAGTAAAATAGGTGATGATACTCCATCCTCACCTTTCTAGTCAAAGACATCCTGGAGATATAATCTCTAGTCAGAGACATCCAGGAAAAGCTAAAAGACATGTCACCAAAACATAAGAAAACCAAGACTCGACACCAACATCCACTATAGTCCTCAAGTTTAGTGTCTCTTGTCACTTGTATAAGTTTATTTTATTGTGGTCATTATAGATAGCACTGAACTATAATGTTGTTGAGTCTGCTGAAAGATTTGATTTGTTGAAGCCCATTGTTGTTGTTTTGTCTCATCTGAAACTGACTGAATCCATGCAACTGATACTTTATTGTGGATTGGCGATGCAAATGTTGCTTTATTATGGATTGTGCATGGATAGACTGAAGAAAAAATGCAAGAAACTGTACTCCTTGGAATGTGTGATGCTTTCAGTTCTGCACCCATCACTAGATGTAGGATTTGCCTTAGCCACATATAGGAGCTGATTTATTATGGATGGAAAGGGGTGAGAAGGAGGGATTATTATTAATGGCTAACCAATCTTAGGTAGATCAACAACAAGCCATGATGGGAATCGGTAAGTTTATTATGGATGAAGAGGTTGTGAGTGTGTGTAAAGTGAAAGGATGAGATTGAATCCTGAAGGAGGGAGGAGCAATGTCTCTACACATGGTGCCAGTGACTTGGTTTTCACCATGGTACTTGCCCAGGGCACCACCGAAGTGGTTTTCACCATTGGATGAATTTATTTCTCTTTGCTTTTTTTAGTTTTCAATTTTTTTGTGTCACAAGGTGCCTGTTTGCCAGGTTTTCACCAAGTAACAATTTTTTATTTTTATGATTTTTTTTTTTTTGTATATTTTTTTTTTTTTTTTTTTGAAGTTTTTGATTTACGATACTCTAAAGAGCTATGTGTAAAACCTGTGAAGGTGCATGCTATTGATAGGATCCTCCAAAGGTTCACCATCTAGAGTTGAAAGCTAATATGCACTGGATCCATAAGTTGTTGTGATGATGTAAGGACCAAGCCAATTTGGTTGGAACTTGCCCTTCTTCTATCTGTCTTACTGATTCTTAGGGTTTTCTTTTAGAACTAAGTCACCTACCTCAAATGTGCGAGGCTTTATCTTATAATTGTAGCTGAATTGTTCCTTGACTGAATGATGTGTAGCTCAAGTGACTATCTTCCTTGATGAAGGAACTATGATATAATTACTAGTGTGTGAACTACGTAGGCCCATATGTGTGTCACCTAAAGAAGTTTGGTCATCCCTGATAACAAATTCCTTCGAGGAAGCTCCATTAAAGGTCTCTGATGTATCGCCGAAAGTGAAAGGATGTGCAAAACAAGAGGATGAGTTATGAAGGTTTGTGATTGCAAAAAGAAGTGAAAGTAGGATAGTATGATGGATACTTAGGATCAACAAGTATGCTTTTTGACTTGAAATTTTAGAACTTTTTCCCCCAGTTATTTTGATATTAGGGGAGATCATCTCTAGCTCTTTTTCTTTCATAGGATTTTTATCTTTGACTTTTATTTTTTTAGACTCTAATAGATTTTGATTTTGATTTGGACTAAAGGACTTTTCTTTATTTTTAACTTTTGGATTTTTCTTTTCAAAGCTTTATTTTTGATCCCCAATTAGTAAGGGATTTTTTAATTCTTGTTGATCCAAGTCTAGGAGAGGAGTGGAAATGGAATGAGTGGATAAAATGGTAAGGCTATGTGAGTTCTCAAGAGGGTTGGTGATACACTCAATAAATTCTTTGTTGGAACCACTCTTAGGACTATTGATATCAAGAGCTGCTTGCACCACTAGAGGAGATTCACATTCAAACTTAGTATCCACAACACTAGGTGGTTCAAACCCAATTCCATGGCATTGCAACTTGTTTGTAGGTTGTTCTGGTTGGTTGCATACCTTAGGATATAGTGGGAGTTGATCAACATGAAAGATATACTCACCACATCCCATGTCTTTAATATTGAATTTTTCTTTGATCTCTGTTTGTTTTGATGTAGAAGCTTTCAATGATTCTGGATCCACATATGCTGAAGATGGAACAACTTCTCGATTGATTGGGATTGTTATTTCTGATCTTGATTGTAGATTGTTGCAATATATGAACTAATTTTGATCACCTTTGATGGTCACTTCAACTCCATTGTGTGGAAACTTGATACATCGATGATATGTTGAGGGAACAACTCTCATTTCATGAATCCATGGGCATCCCAAGAGTATGTTGTATGTGAGATCAAGGTCTAGGAGTTGACAAACCACATCTTTTGTAACTGGCCCAAATCTGAGAGGTAAGGTGATTGTGCCCTTGGATGCGCACTCCTCATCATCATATGCCTTAATGGTAATTTATTTATAGAATTCAAAGCCTTATCTAAATATCCCAATTGTATTATTGTGTTCAAAGTACATATGTTAAGACCATCTCCTCTATCTATTAGGACTCATTTTATTTGGTGTTTGTGTAGAAAGGCTTCAATGTGTAAAGGTACATTATGTGGTTGGCTCACGGAGGTGTTGTCAGCTTCTGTGAATGTAAGGGAGTGTGGAACAGAAAGGTATCCCACCATGGCTTGAAACTAGTCCACATTCAGATTGGTGGGGATGCAAGTGGCTCTCAAAGTTTCGTCAAGAATGGCTTTATGTGCGGGGGATATGTGTAAGAGCTCAAGGATTGAGATAAGCATGGCTATCTTCCCTAACTGTTCTACAAGGTCATACTCAGGTTTGGTTGATGAGGAAGCAGTAGTTTTAGTTGGAGCACCTTGCAAAGTGAATTTACCTTGATGAGTTGTAACATTACATTCAGAGGTAGGTTCGGAAGAAGATCCAATTCCTTTTAGGACAATTTTGGGTCTTTGGGTAGAATTCTCAAGCGTTTTGTCCTTGATGATAATGGTAGAGACATAATTGTCCATTGAAATGTGATTGACAGTTGAATCATATTTACAGGATTCTCTAGTATAGTTGGTCTGGTCATCTGTGGCTTTGGCTTTTCGCTTGTCATGTTTTGGGAATGGTTTTGTAAACATTTTATGTTCTTGATTGGATGAGTGTCCATCAATCTCAATGTCACCTCTATCAATGAGATCTTGTATGATGTTCTTCAATCGATGACAATTTCTTATCTTATGGCCCTTGCTGTTATGAAATTCACAATACTCATCATCATTCCACCAATTTGGTTTAACCTTTGGCTCATATGGAGGCAAATTTTGGAATTGCTATTTTATTTTCCACTAGCTTCTTGAAAGATGATTCAAGTGGTTCTCCCAATGGGGTGTACTTCCTTCATGATTTTGAAGTTGTTTGAGTATTCACCTAATTGTTTGTAGAGCTTGATCCCGAAAAAATGATTTTGGGTCATCCTGTATTGGCATCAACAACACCATCATTGATTGTGTTCTTGTTTTTAATCCAAAATCTTGGCTTATCTTTTCCTTTAAAGTCATCTTTGTTTTATTTGAATATTTTGATGATGCCTTGCTCAATTAAGACTTTCTTTGTTGCTAATCCTTTTTCAATGGCATCCTTGAAGGTGAACAAGCAATCTTTTCTTAGGTCATAACCAATGTCTTTGTTAACATTTTGGCTGAACATCTCTACCATTTTTTTTGTGGAATTTCACAAGAGCATGCGCGAGCTAGATTCCTCCATCTTTGTAAAAATGATGAAAAAGACTCACCATCCTTTTGCTTGGTGTTGCACAAAGTAGTGACTGATATGCCTGTCTCTATGTTGTATGAGAAATGTTGGATAAATGCCTCTGCTAAGTCACCCCATGACTTAATTCTAGGTGGAAGTTGAGAGAACCATTCCATAGCTTGATCACCTAAGCTTTGTGGGAATAATCTCATCAAATATGTCTCTTCTGCTCCTACCTCAATGCAAGCTGTGAAAAAATTTCTTATATGTGCCTTAGGATCCTCTTTTCCCCTGTACTTATCAAACTTAGGTGTCACAAAGTGTGTAGGAAATGGAGGCATTCGAATGATTTTGTCAAATGGATAGGGACATATGTCTCTCATTGTGTAAGTTGGCTTCAGTGTATTCATGTCCTCCATTTTCTTTTGTAAGTTCTTAATTTACTGCTCCAAATTGTTCTTAGGTGGAGATCGACTTCTTTGACCATATCCAATGCCTGAGCCACTAGGTGGAAGAGGAGCATACTGCATATATGGATGATATTGATCATACACATGTTCATATGGAGGAGGTCTATAATGATTTTGCGTATAGGGACCGCTTGGTATAGAGTCATGATGAGGAATTAAATATCCATTTTGTCCATGTATAACATACTCTACAGGCATGTCATGAGTTTGTTCTAGTGTGTTGCCCCCAAATTTGACGCGGGGTTTCCTTGTGTCCAAATTTTGATCATGCCTTTAGATATCCAATTACTTTGATGGTTGGTCCTTAGCATTGGTATGTGATTTAGTATATTTTTCTGCATAAGACTTCCATAATAGTCTACGAAGGTGAGTATCATATGCTTGACCATGTGTATGCAGGACCTTAGGTTTTTGAAACAAGGATGATGGTGATTTAGGCACCATATGTGGTCCTCTATTTCCTCTACTATTAGGCCTCCTTTGATCCATGTTGGGGTGAGGTTGTTGCAAAGGTCGATGTTCCATTATTTGAGACATGTCAAAATCATGAGGAATCTTGGCTCCACTTTATGCCATGACTTGTAAGAAGTATTGTCTATCTCTCCTCATTGTTTCCTCAACCAATCAATTGAAACGGGGATCCATAATGGAGTCTTCCACTTCTATTGAATGTACTGAAATGTTGTCCATATTGTCATTGTGTGTATCATTGTTGTTTGTAGTGTCCATGTTCTCAATATTTGGAATGTTTTTGTTGGCATCCATGTCAGGTAATGTGGTATGATCAGAATTGAAAAAGACATCATTATCATACTCATAGGCACTCATGTTTGCGGACTCCTGAGCCTTTTTATCTTCTCTCCTAGATTTTTGGGAACGGTTTCAACCATGAACTAGGTATTGACCAAGATGTGTGAGACTAGATGAAGATGAAAAGAGTATGGAAGACCAAGAGTTGGATGGAATATAAATGAATCTAAGGTGTACTTGCAATGTCTAAAGTGTAAGACCAAGTATGTATGTAGTAGAGTAGGTGTGACTTCCAAAGAGATGATATTTTCTCTTAATGAGGTAAGTTGACCTTGACTCTAAGTAAGACCAAATGAGACCCAAAGGTGATAGACCTTGATGAGGGACCACTTAGCAAAATGTTGTTGTATGTAATGTGTTGACAAAGTATGATGAGGACAAGCAAGTGACCTTTTGACTCAAGTTTAGACAAATGTGAATGTAATGTAAGGTGTAAAGGAATGATGGACTTTGTGAGACCCAAAGACAGGATGAATTCTAGATGAAACCTGAAGAGATAACCTAGGAAGCTCAAGAATTTTGAAACTGATTGCTCTTGTTTGTTGGACTATAAATTTTTCCAATTTGTGAAGTTGTTTGTTGTGACCAAATCTGAATTTTTGACTATTTTTTGTGATAAGAGGACACAATGTTGATGAGGACTCAATGTTTGTAAGTGTTTAGACTCAAAATGACTCAAAGAAAAGTGTGTTGTTTGATGTAAAAATGTTTGGCATACACTTGAAGACAGAAAAGATACAATATTTTGATGTTTGGTCTTGAATGTTTGAATGTTCAAAAGAAGACAAGCGATATGGTTGGCCAGGACAATAGTTGCTTATTCCACATGGGGTTTCCCCCAAGGCTACGCTATTTAGAGTGGATACTTAAATGCTTGACCCCACTGGCTCCACCCTCGGCACTCACTTCTCTGGGGCAGCCAAGCATCAATCCCCATGAAAACTCCTTGTGGCGAAATTTGTATCTCTACTAAGAACCGTATGTGTGTGGTTCACTGCAGAGGTCCGACCTCTTCACCCAACAACTAGAAGGATTTTGGGTTCCAAAACAAAAAGGAGCTAGTAAGGGCATCTTCTCGTGTGGCCATACATGTGACACTTTCAGCTCTATAAATACAGAAGGCTCCCAGTTGGTAGGGTTTATGCCCTACAATTGATCAAATAAATTTGATCAAACCGGTTTATGGGGAGACACAGTGTCCGTATGAACTAATCAACACACGTTACCCATGGCTTTCACCATGGATACAATTATTTATAGTAATTCAGAAGAGGATGGCTTTTCCTCTCTACCACTTGAGTCATTCTCTCCTCACTAATAGTCCTAATGAACACACAGGGATATAGGCCCTCTAGAGATTAAACAAAAAGAACCTATTGCTCAAGACACAAAAGACACTAGTTCAATTTTAGTGCACCAATTGAAGTGTTTGATAATATCTTAAAACAAGGCATAAAATAAAGATCGAAAACCCTTGTCAAAATTCTCCAACAAATATTTGTTAGTAGTTTTGCAATAATACCCCTCCTACAAGCACACAAGTTAGGTAAATTTTAGATCCAAAAGACTTTCTGAAATAGGGGCCTTGAACAATGCATTTTTTTTTACCAATTCAAAGATTTGATTCATCATAAAAAAATGATCACCTGTAAAATTTCAAGAAATTTTCATAAATGTAAGAAAATCCAAAAAAATTGCTAATTTGCTCTAAAAATTAATTTTTTATGAAAAATAATAAAAAAATCATATAAAATTCAAAATTGATCCAAAAAATCTGAAATTATCACTGGACAGTCCTGATGGTCTTCTAAACTTGCATAATAAAATTCCTACAAAAAATCCAAGCAGTTTGTGAGATATGAGCAACATAATGCAAAACCCTAATTTTCAAAGATCTGATTTTTTAGAAAAAATTTTGCATCAATTTTAAAATTACAAATAACACATCTTGTGTATAATTTTGAGATATTTCAATAAATGTAATAAAATCCAAAAAATTCGCTAAGTTGCGCTCAAAATTAATTTTTTATGACAATGCATAAAACATTCATATAAAATTCAAATATGCTCCAAAAACTCTAAGTTTTTTACTGAGGACCTCTGATAATGTTTTTGACATGCACAAAAAATTGGATGAAAAAATTCAAAGCCATTTGTCAGATCTGATCAAAATCATGAAAAACCCTAATTTTTAAAGATCTGATTTTTTAGGAAATATTTTGCATCGAAATTAAAATCACAAATAATAGATCCTGTGTATAGTTTAGAGATATTTCCAAAAATGTAAGAAAATCCAAATAATTTTCTCATTTGCTCTCAAAATTATTTTTTTATGAAAAATCATAAAAAATTCATAGAAAATGAAACTTTGGTCCAAAAATTTTGAATTTTGATTTGAGATCTCTTGGTACTGTCTTCAACCTGCCAAAAAAATTTTGTGGAAAAATTCCAAGCCGTTTATGATATCGGATCAAATCTCCAAGATCTTGATTTTGTGTCCAAAACCCTAGCTGCACAAGGTTATTCTCCAAATTGTTTTATAAAAAAACAATATCGGGTTAGAAAAACATGCAAAAATCATAGATCTAACAAAATCCATGACCCACTAGGCGTGCCAAAATATTTATGCTGAAAGTGGAAACAATAATATTGAAAGACTAAATGAATTCAACCACAAAACCCTAGCCTAACAACAACAAAGATCCACCATAACATATGAAGATTACCTAAGACAATGCAAATTAAATGAAATCACAAAGATTATACCATCACATGTCGAATAGGGTTTGAATCTCCATTCTTCCTATCTCTATTGATCTTGCTTGCATATATTTGCTCTCATATTTTATGTGTGCACAAGAGCTCAACAAAGAACATAAATGTGGTTTTAAGTAGGGTTGATCGCATATGAAAGTTCAAATGCTAGAATAGTCAGGTGATTAGTAGTTAAATTGAATGATTAGGTTGGTTAGGGTTGATAATGAAAGAAACATCTCCTTATATGGAATACACTATAAGAAATGGAGGGAAAAAATTAAGAGGTGTAAAAGATAAATGGTCGGCTAGGATTAGAGGGTAGGTAGAGAAAATAAAAAAATAATGAGAGGGTAGGTAGTGTAGGAATTAAGAGATAAATGACATGTGTCATGGGTAGAAAAGGTTAATGAATTAATTAAATAAATAAAGGTTTATTTAATTAATAGAGGAAGTGAGATCAATTAAATAACTAGAAGAGGATAAATGAATTAATTAAATAAATAAATATTCATTTAATTAATAGAAGAATTGAGCTAAAGTAATTAAATAGCTAAAGATATTTATTTAATTAGACAAGACAATTTTAGGTGTCTACAATAACAACTTTGAGAGAAGCAAACATGGCAAGGCTATCGGAGAACAAGAACACTTGAAAAAGAGTTTTAGGTGTCATTCGAGCCACTCCGGTTTCAAGCTTATATTTTTAAGTTTAGAAGTGTTAAATATTTAAAATTGGCTATAATTTTAAAGATTTATTATATTATTTAATATATGTTGTCATATTAAAAATACATTTCTAAACTTATAAGTATTAAATAATCAAAATTGACTTATATTATTTAATGTATATTATCATATTAAAAATACATATCTAGACTTTATAAATATTTATGGTAAATGAAATATAGCTGCAAATGTGATGGTGGCAATGAGTGATGCCACCGGGTTGTCACACTCAGGGTGCTCCCTTGTTTGAATTCCATTGAATTAGGTGTTCTGGGATTTCCTATAGAACTTTGAGATTCTCTGTGCTCTTTTAAAATCCTTGTTATCTCGGTAAATTTAGTTTCATCAGTATATGTTGAAGGAGTAGCTTCGTCAATTGCACGAAGTCCTTCATTATTGATGGAGTCCAAGTTTACAAATGGTAAAAGTATTCAACAAAATGTGTTCATGTCAATTACTTTCAAATATGTAATTAAAAACAATCATATTAAAATAGTCACAATAATAATCCAATCTAAATCTTGATCCAAACCTAGTAAGAGAGTACAACTTAAAAATACCAACCATCAAAGAAGGGTCATCCAAAATTGAATCCTTAAAGTATGAGGAGAGAGAAGCTCCATAAGAAGGCCTATCTAATGGAGCAACACTAATTGAAAAAAAAAATTGACAAACACAAAATTTCCTAATTAAGAATCAAAACTATAAGAATCAAAAATTTCCTATCTAATGGAGCAACACTAATTGAAAAAAAAAGTCCTTCAAAAGGTTGAAAGTGGGCACCTAAGATCACATCAAAATATGGAAATGTCTCACATCAAGAAACCACCCTCAAACACAACATATCTATCCTTCAAAAGATCAAAACAAATCACAAAACCCTCTTTGCAGGAGGATACATCTATATCTTACCCTCAAGTAATGCAATCCAATGCTCGAAAACCAATCTTTATAGATATGAAAGAGAATCCCAAAGATGGAAAAACCTACAAATAAATTCCAATAACATCTTGCCCTAGAAACACCATAGGAGCTACATTATCACAAATAATATATAACAGTTATTTCCCTCTACCTTGCAGAGGCCTTCTAGGAAAAAATCATTATCCACATATCATCTTTCTAGGAACAACTATTGAACACTTACATATTGCTTCAGTAAAGGAGGCATGAGGATTTGAAGCACGAACTGTGGCATAACAAACCTCACCAATTAGATAAACAAACCTAGCAAGAGAGGCAATTACAAACAAAAGATTTGATGGTAGGCAGTTATGAAAACCCAATAGTATAAGGAGAAAGATATGTCAACCCATTATTAGTTGTAGCCAACACATTAGGAGGATGCGATGGGGAAGCAACCATAGACCAAAGAAAAAAAAAGAGAAAATTCAATTGACACCCTAGTGTCCATGAGAAAATCAGCAACAATCAGTAGATCTGATTTAAAAAATTGTTAAGTCCACTAATAAGTTTTAGACAAGGGAAACAACAAAGGTGGTTCCACTTAGAGAACAACCATGGATAGAGGGATAGAAACAAACTAAATAAATGGATAGACAAAAAACAAGATTATTGAAAATTTGAGTTGGGACCCAAGAAGGGTGTTAAAACTAAAATAAATGGAAGTATTAAGGGTTTATATTATTTATGTTTTCATTTTATGCATAATAAAATGTTAGTTTATCTTTTCTTTAATAAGTAAGTTTAGAAATATGCTATGGATATATTTAAAATAGTGAGTCACAAATTTAGGACATTAGATTTTTCAATTTGGAGGGGTGAAATATTGGAAACATTTTTATTTGAAAGGCACTTCTTTGAACAAAAGCATATTTGTTCAAAAGTTATGTAAATAACATTTTTTGATAAATTGTTCTTATTGTTCAAAGATTTCTTTTGTTTAAAGACATTATTTTATTAATTTAGAAAACAAAAAATTCCTCCAAATAAAGACAATATTCAAATAAAAGTATTTTTTAATTGTTAAAATGAAAATAGCATATCACATTGTAATGACTTTTCTACTTTTTTGATTTCTTTCATAGGCATGCTAGTGTCACTAATGGACTCAAGCTCCTAGAATCACCTATAAGTTCAAAAGATGCCTTCAAAAGAGAGAAACAAGAGATTTTTTTTTAATTATGGGTAATTGATTAGATCTATTGATCAAATATGGACCCAAAATGTGCATAGGATGCCTTGTTTATGTAAGAAAGGTTGAGAGATTTGACTACAACACATTTTGACAAGGTCCCTAATAATATACAATGAGACAACTAGTGATAAGATAAAATAGTGTCATGGGAAAATTAGGATAATTCTACAAAGATTCTTATCTATCTTATTAAACTTAACATTCGAACTTGTGTGAAAAGGACCTAACTAGGAATATGTTATATAATGTGTCTTATTCACACTACAAAGATAAAATCATATAGTAAATCTCTTGTTCACTCTAACACCCCACCTATGAATATAATCGGCCATAGCTACTAGGCCCTATTAGATACCCGTGCATAAATTTAATCTCTAAAAATTGGATAAAGGAAGAAAATCTATGAGAAATTTTTTTATAAGAGAAAAAGATACGAATATATAAAAAGTGATGGATGGAGAACTTAAGACCCCTAAGGACAAAATAATTCACAAGTATATAATTAATTATCCTACTAAATCAAAATAAACAAGTTATGAATCTTCCATAATCTATAATCTCTAGCAATAATAATGAATTCTTAAAGACAAATATGATCCACCACCCACAAATGACATGTCTCCCTTTCAAAACAAACAAGACCAATTGCAACTACAATAATACTTCCCATTCTAAACAAGAACTAGTAGGAAAAAGAATCTAAATGTGTCAAGATTATGTCTTTGAATTTTTCTCTTGTATCACAATGTCCATAGATGATGATGCCACAAATAAATTTTGTACATTACCAATCAATATATAAGGTGAAAAACATAAATCAAGTACTAAAAGATGTCAAAAAATATCCAACCAAAAAAATTGATGTGACAACAACTGCGAATGGGTGATGTAGGGACTTTTCAAGGCCATAATTAATAATAAAAAAATTTGGTTGGAGAAAGCTTTGGATTTTTCAATTTGAGGTTTTTATTTATTAATTTCAAACTCTTGTATGCAATTTGATTAATGAGTTCAAAATTAGTTTTTCTTTTCTTAGTTTTAAATGGTATAGGATGCATGGAAAAAAGTATTGAGACTCATTAGAAATTTATATCACCAATTTATATGGAAGTTTTAGGCTTCCAATGTATTCCCTTTTCAACATCCCCGTCCCCCTTGTCTAATACATCTACATCTTGTTCTTCTAGAGTGATCCCACAGTAATGTGTTACACTTTTTGGCCAAACCTGACATTGAAACCAACATTTTGCACCAAATTTTTACTCTAACAATTATAGTAGCTAAACCATTAATAATTTGAAGATGAAGAATACTATTTATTTGTGATATTTTCCATGTATATTCCAAAAATATTAAAATAAAAAACTAGAAATAAATCATCCATATTTCTACTTAGCTTTTAATAACTTATTTTTATAGTAATCAACAGTTTTTAGAAGTGACATTTATTATGTCATGCATAACATTGTTTTACTAAGAATAAAATTATAATTTTTAAAATATAAATTTGTATGGATATTTCTTCATTTTTTTTTTGTTGCATATAGACTTTTTAGTTTATTTTTGAAGTTAGTGTAATTGTAATTTGGATAGAGGTGTATGATGTCATGCATAATTTTATTTGTAGGCATTCAAATTAAGCTCTTCCTTTTGTGTTGAAATAAAAATATCAATATCTAGTGAAAAAATATTTTTAATAGTTCTTTTTTCTTTATTTTCCTATTTTTGTGGCATTTGTGAAACAAATACCTTAATGTTTGATGAAAAACCCACATTCACAAGAAATTAAAAAAATATATATTAGTGAAATTAAATATAGTTAAAATTATAATTTTTATAAATATTATAATGAGGACTACATACTAACAAAACAAAACTTATAAATAAATGCAATTGACCCTGCAAAAGCTAATGTAAATGTCATTTTTTGTCAGCATTTTGCTAGGTGCAAAGAAAACTCTATTTCAATTATGATTTAAGAATAGAGAGATTCTATTTGATGGGGTTTGATATGAGAGGCTGTATTCTAACTCTTTTTAATTAATTCTTTCAAATAGGACCTCTTAAGGATTAAATTATTATATTTTAAATTTTTTTTGTCATTTTAGTAAAAATTAGGATGTACCAAAGTAATCTAAACAAAATAATTTAAACAGGAGATTATTTTGTTTGATCTTCTTCAAGACAACTTGATTAATCTCCTTCAAAAAAATGAAGAAGAAAGAATAAAAAATAATTAAAATTCTTCAATTTATGTGAATGATCAAATTTATACCCATTCTACTAACAAATGTCAAGCTATGGAGTCTAAAATTTAATAAATCATCAATTAAAATTTCATTCAAATGATAGGTGACATTAATTGGAACATTTATCCCCTAGCTTCTTAATAATGTTTCTCTTCATTATGTGATATTAGTAGCTTATCTTTTGGGGTCTCATTTTCTCATGGTTGTATGATTGCATGTGCTACCATAGTTAGGTAGCAACTCAATAGCTTAAGTATCATTTTCTTTATATTGGGGGCAATAATAGTTCTGAAACATCTCTCCTTCATTAAAATCCGCTCTCTCTTGGTTGAGTTATATCTTTTCTATTGATTTTCCTTTCTTGCACTAATAGTTGTTTCTTTATGAGGATGATATACTTGATTGGAGGTGTGTATCCTTGACTAGGACCTCCTCCATTCTTGAAAGCATATATATTTTAAACAATATCTTGTTAGTGATGAAATTTTGAAATCATTCATCAAGAATCATGTGTCCTATAATTTGGGAAATTATGTATTCTTGATTTGATTACCCTTCCTTATTGTTGAACATGTCATAGTTATTAAATATCTCCTCTCTTTTTAGAGGTAGACATCTTTTGGAAAATATCTCTTTCTTCCCCTTCGATCATAATGTATCCTTGATAAGGATCTCTTTACACTTTCTACAAGATATCTCATTTACAACTAATTTTCTCTCTTCTTAAAGAGTTGTATCCTTAGTAAGGATATTTTTGTTGAGGATATCTTTTTGGTGTTGAAGATATTTTATCCTTGATATAGTTCTCTATCTTCCTTAATATATCAACATGAAAATATTACATTTTAAGGTTGGGCATATAAGGCATCCTTATTTCTTGTGCTTGGTGTCATTGCAACACTCATTTCATATTCTTATGTCAATTTTTTCCTTGGTGAACACTATAACACAAATTTTGTAGTGTCATATCTTGGTGCACAATGTGACACCCATTTTTCAATCATAAGTTTAGATTATCTATCAAAAAAATTTTGTTTGTAATATTATTGAGTGTGAGCCAACTAAAATAGTGCATCTTCCTAAGCTTATTTGACTCCCTACATGAATCACCTAACAAAATAAACTTTATTGTCTTGTAGAATCCATGTCTTCTCTATGGATTCTCCATGGGCCCTTGTATCAACCTAGCTTGAAATAATTTTGTCCCAAAAGTCAATAGTTTAGACTATCTAAATTAATCAAAGTAAAGAAACATGCAAACTCTCACTTCAAGCTTAAAAAAAGATAATTAAAACATAAAATCAACAAATAAATCCATATTGGATCTCTTTGTTGCACTTTGAAAGTGGTTTCTTTGTTGATTAATTGGATATTTGCTCATAAATTGCATGCAAAAGGTGTGATGAAAATGGGTTAGATGATGAGAGATTTATAGATTTTTTATTTGTGAAATGGATGGCTAAGCTAAGATAGGATGATCAAGGGTCATAATTTCTTAAGATGTTTCAAGCAAGCATGGAGTGGTTAGTTTCACAAGATGTCTTGAAAGGATAGGGTGTACCTAGAGGTATCTTTGAAAGGTTCCTCATAAAAGTGGGGTTTGTTAGCAACTTACTCATGAGGTAGAAAGGAGGACAAAAGGAAATCCTAAGTTGCAATTTAGTAAAAAGAGGAAGATAGGTCCATACATCAAAAGTAAATGGGAGTCCTTCCAAAAAGTAGCATTTAATGTTAAGAGGATGAGTGGGATTGTGTGGGGAGTTGGAGTAGCCAAATGTACACTCAACATTGATTAAGTGGGTGATAGTAATTTAGAAAAAAGATAATGGAAGATGGGAAAAAGGTAAATTAAATAAATAGAATCATTTATTTATGATTTTGGAAGAAATAGAAATATTAGGATAGATAGGAAGGGATCATAATAGAAACATAAAACAAAACAATAAATCCATGCTTTAGGACAAAAATAGATTGCTACTGCAATGAGATAAAATCAGACTTTAATTAATAATCTATAAATTGATTACAATCATTCTTTTATTTATAGAAGATTTGAAATCCTTCTAGAATATCTATCTACTAGTTTTACGGTAGAAGTTGTGCATGCGTGGAGGATAGAAAAACTTACTTTTTGCAAAATAAAGAAATTACTAAGTTTAGTTTTATTTGTCTGCAGAGGAAATTAACATCTTCTAACATTCCTCCTTAATTTCTTCTATTAATAATCTCAGCTTCTATTATTCCTAAATTTTCTCTTAAATATTCAAAGTTGTCTCTCGGTAGTGCCGTAGTAAAAATATCAGCTAACTGATCTTTAGATCTACAAAATTCAAGATAGAATTCTCCATTATTGACCAATTCTCTGATGAAATGATATCTCGTATCAATGTGCTTGTTCCTCTAGTGAAAAACATGGTTCTTTGATAATGCAATTACTGATTTGTTGTCACAAAACATTGGTGTAGGCTCCTCTTGTGCTTGTAATAGATCCTTCAATATTCTCTTCATCTAGATTGCTTGACATGGTATTGATGTTGCTGCTACATATTCAGCCTTAGTTGATGAAAGAGTCACTATAGGCCGCTTCTTTGATGCCCATGAGATTGCACCTATACCAGAATGAAAGATATATCTGGAAGTACTCTTCCTATCATCAATATCACTTGCAAAATCACTGTCAATATAACCAATCAAATCAAACTCATTAGTGGTGGAATAGAAAATTTCATATCCCTTAGTTCCTGCAACATATCTCAATATCCTCTTTCCAACTTGCCAATGTGAGTCTCTTGGTGACTCCATGAATCTTGAGATTAAACTAACACCATACATGATATCTGGCCTCGTAGTTGTGAGATACATGAGACTTCCAACAAGCCTCTTAAACAAAGTTGGATCAACATTTGACCCCTTCTCCTCTTTCCTTAATTTTGTTCCTATTGCAACTGGGGTTGGTGCTGATTTAGAATTCAACATATTAAACTTCCTCAATACATCCTTGGCATACTTAGATTGACAGATAAAAATTCCTTTATCAAATTGAACAACTTCAATACCTAAGAAATATCTCATCAACCCCAAATCTGTCATTTCAAATTCCTTCATCATTGTTGATTTAAAAGTGTCTATAGACAAATTTCCAGTGAAAATCAAATCATCTACATATAAGAACACAATCAAAATCTAACCTTCTTTGTTAATCTTTGTGTATAGAGTGGGCTCATTACTGCTTCTATTGAAACCATTGCTAATCATGTATGAATCAATCCTTCTATACCATGCTCTAGGTGCTTATTTGAGACCATAGAGTGCCTTCTTCAATCTATAGACCTTGTCTTCATGTCCATGCACTTCATAACCTGGTGGTTGTTTCACATACACTTCTTCTAGAAAACCATTCAAAAATGCAGATTTAACATCCATTTGAAAAAATTTCAAATTATTGTGAGCAGCTATTGCTAAAACCATTCTAACTGTATCAAGCCTAGCAACAGGTGCAAATGTTTCAGTATAATCAATTCCATGTTGTTGTGCATAACCTTTTGCTACTAATCTAGCCTTATGTTTATCAATTTCACTTTCTACATTAAATTTGGTTTTATAAACCCATTTGACACCAATGCAATCTTTACCTTCTGGTAAATCCATGAGCTCCCATGTATGATTTCTTTCAATGGAATTAATTTTTTCATCCATGGACTTGATCCATTGTTCCTCCTTAACTGCTTCTTCAAAACACATAGGATCACAAGAAAATAAAGAAAAATTTGAACTAAAATCCAAGCAGTCTTCACCTTGTTCATATATCTCTTTCAAGCCTCTCATTTTCTTACCTTGTGATTTAGCAAATGTAGGAGTTGTCTCATTACCTTCTTTTGGAGTGGGATGCTCTGCATGTTTTGATGATTGACCTTGAACAAAATTTCTTGGTGGAGTGCTTGGTCCTCCTTGATTTGGGTGATCAACATGTTCTTCTTGTTCTTCTTCATTATTTAGTATTAGTTCTCCAACTGTGACTAGTCTATCAATATTTCCATCCCATGCTTCGTCCTCCTTAAATATGACATCCCTGCTTGTAATCATCTTCTATGAAACTGGGTTATATAATCTATAAGATTTTGATTCCTCACTATAACCAATAAAAATACATTTTTGACTCTTATCATCCAATTTTCTCCTTATTTCAGCTGGAAATAAAACATATGCAACACGTCCAAAGATTCTAGGATGAGATACAAAATTTTTCTTACCACTCCATGCTTATTGAGGAATTCTATCTTTAACACTCTTTGTGGGACTTCTATTCAAAATGTATACAGCACATGCTACTGCTTCCGCCCAAAAATCATTAGATAAATTTTTAGCTTTTAGCATACTCCTTGCCATCTCCATTATGGTTCTGTTCTTCCTCTCTGCTACACCATTCTGTTGTGGTGTGTACCTTGTTGTGAATTGTTTATTGATCCCCTGATCTCTGCAAAAATCCAAAAATTCATTAGAACTATATTTACCACCTCTATTAGATCTAAGTACCTTGATGAAGAGTCCACTTTGTTTTCCCACCATTGATTAGAACTCCTCAAATTTATAGAAAGCATCAGACTTCACCTTCAAAAAATATATCCAAGTTTTCCTATTGAAATCATCAATGAATGTCAAAAAATATAGACTTCCTCCTAAAGATGGGGTTTGCATTGGGCCACTTATATCAATGTGGACTAGCTCCAAAATATCTCTTTCTCTATTTGAACTTCCTACAGGAAAGCTTTCTCTATGTTGTTTTTCCATTATACAACTTTCACAAGAATTAGTAGGTTGCATGATAGGTGGCAAACCTTTTACCATATTCTTCTTCTGCAATAAACTCAAACGATCAAAATTAAGGTGTCCATACGTCAAATGCTAGAGCCATGTCTGGTCTAAAATTTTTGCCTTAAAATTAGCTTCCTCTATTCCATGCATCTGAAGGGGAAACATCCAAGATTGTGCAAACATCATTCTTAAAGAAAACTCTATATCCTTTTTCAATTAATTGACCAACAATCATTAGATTGTGTTTTAATCCAGGCACATAATAAACATCAGGAATAAACCTTTTTTCTCCATTTTTAGTCAGCACATTTATTACACCTTTCCCCATTATAGACACTACAGTATCATTTCCCAATTTTATTTCAGATTTCATAGAATCATCCAAATTAGAAAATAGTTCTCTATTATCAGTCATGTGATTACTACAACCACTATCTAAAAACCATACATCCTTAGAGCTTTCTTGTGCCACATTGCATGTTACAAATAAACTACCTGAATTATTATCAGATACATCTGAATAGTCTTCTCCAAGTTTCTCAAATTCTTCTTGTTTTTGTCTACATTCATATGCAAAATGATCATATTTATTACAATAATAACATTGAATATTGGATTTATCAAACCTTGATGATTGTTTTTGAAATTGGTTTCTACTTCGTCCTCTATTATTGAAACTACGATTGGACTAATTGGTCCTTTCTCCTTGATCTATATTCATCTGTCCACCTTTGCCTCTTCCTCTTCCTATGGAATTTGATCTTCCTCTTCCTCTTCCTGATGAACCCTATGCTCTGAAAGCATTCTCAAAAGAGGCATTATTGTTTCTATTCAATCTTGATTCATGTATTAATAAAGAACCCATCAACTCATCTACTAATAACTATGACAAATCTTTTGATTCTTCAATTGCTACAACTATAGAGTCAAATTTACTAGGCAAGCTCCTGAGATTTTTTTCAATCACCTTTTGATCTCTTAATTCTTCTCCATTAGATCTAACTTGATTTACAACATTCAACACTTGATTCATAAATTGGTCTACAAACTCAGATTCTTTCATTTGCAAATTTTTAAAATTTCTCCTAAGAGATTGTAATTTAGCCACTTTCACCTTTCTATTACCTTGATAGGCTATCTCTAGAGTCTCCCATGCTTTCTTGGATCTTGTTGCTGCCAAAACTTTAGGAAAGATTGACTCATCCATTGCTTGCTGAATTAAAAACAGGGCTTTTGCATCCTTTTTTCTATTATCTTCAAGCTGATATTTTTTGCTTGTTGTAATCTCTGATAAGCTGCATCATCTTGTGGTTCTACAAAACCTTTCTCTACCAAATCCCAAATATCTTGTGAGCAAAACAAAGTCTTCATTTTAATTGCCCAAAACTCATAATTCTTACCATTGAAGATTGGAATTTGAGGCTAAGTTTGAGTATTATTTGTTGCCATGACTTGCTACAACAATCTCCTTTCTCTATCATAAAATTCTGCACCAAAAAAATAATTTAGATCTGCAAAAAGAACTTTTAACCTTAGCTCTGATACCAATTCGAAGGAAGAGATAAGAATAGAAACATAAAACAAAACAATAAATCCATGCTTCAGCGCAAAAACAAATTGCTTCTACAATGAGTTAAAATCAGACTTTTATTAATAATCCATAAATCAATGACAATCATTCTTTTATTTATAGAAGATTTGAAATCCTTCTAGAATATCTATCTACTAGTTTTATGGTAGAAGCTGTGCATGCATAAAAGATAGAAAAACTTACTTTTTGCAAAATAAAGAAATTACTAAATTTAGTTTTATTTGTCTGCAGACGAAATTAAGATCTTCTAACAGAATAAAGATGGAAGAACAAGTAGGAATAACTGATAAAGGAGAACTTATGCCCTTTCTACATCATTTCTATATTTGTTCTTTCTACTCTATTATTATCAATGTGGTTTGAAATAATTGAGAACGAAGAAACAAGTTGCTTTTAATGACAAAAGCTACCAACGTGAATTCCAAACAAAGGATGTTCTCCGACAATCATGAGTGATTTGAAACAAAACGCATATTGAAGAAAAAGAAGCTTCGAAAACCAGAAGATACTTTCACTTTTTTGGACTAAAGTGAAATTAAACCTCACACTTTTAAAATACATTTTTCTTTATTATAAATTGAAACCACGACCACAAAGTTATTCTTAGCATCCACTGTTTTTTTCTAAACTATTAGTAACACCATATTACTTTGCAAGATCTACCACAAAATACGTCATGCATAGCTAGCCATAGATCCAAGCATTTTTCTTTTAATGGATTCATAGTTTGAATTGGTTAGCAATAAAATTAGGTTTTAGTATTATGTGTTATCTACCAATTCTAAATTTTGGCTGAATAATACATGTCGAGCTAGGATTTAGTTTTAGTTAGCTAATCTAGTCTACACTGTAAAGTTTGTTTGAAGCTATAAATAGCTTTTTTAGTTCCAGCCAAATGCATGCTATGCAAGTTGTAGTTTTAGTTGTTCATGCTTTGTATGAATGGTAAATACTTTTTTAGCTAGGAAACTTGATTTATAGGGGATTGTTGTATTCTTGTTTTATTAAGCTGCAATAATAAATAATTTTTGTGTGCTGTTTTAAAAATAAGCGCACTCTATATTTTTTTTTGAGTTGTGTAATTTTTATTGTTGTTATTGTTTTTCTTTCTAGATTATTATTTTTTGTTACTCAGTTGGTTCAGAGAGGACGAGGCAGTTTCAAAATTCAACAAGTGGTATCAGAGCAGGTAATATTGTTTTGAGTTAAAGTTTTTTCAATTAGAATTTCGCCAAAGTTAATCATGTCGAATTGTAACTAGATGGTCATTCCAAAATTTGTTGGGAATGACTATGATTATTGGTGCATCAAGACACTGACGCTTTTTATCAGAAAATATTTGTGGGAGATTGTTGAATCAGGTTATGTAGAGCTAGCTGATTGGAATTGTTGGTATTTTGGATGTGTTGCATTGGTTTTGTCATTGATGTCAACACTTGTCAACACTTATCAACACTTGGACATTCTTGGTTATGTTCGCCGACATGTTCAGTGAGTTATGCGTAGTCACTGGTATCTGGTTCACCGGCAGGTTATATTGTTCACCGACACTTAGAATGACTTGGAGATTACTTGGTTATGTCGAAGACATTGTTTGGACACTTTGTTTTGGTAATTTGTTCAATGGTCTAATCGTGTTTGTATCTTTGTTGTTACCAACAAATAGGTCTAGGTTATGGACCGACAAGCATATCTATTCCAGATTAGCACGACACGTTATGGAGATGATTTGTTATTATTGTAAATGCATTGAGCCAACATGATGCATTGCATATTGATTCATTTGTAATTGATTTTATTGTAATATCCTTAGTGAGCCGACCTACTCATTTGGTCTTAGGTTATGGTATAAATGTAAGACCTCATTTGTGAGAATGATATGGAAATGTAATAAGTGGTAGAGCATAAGGTATATGTGAATATAAGTAGAGCTATACACGCAGACATCATTCAAGATTCAAGGAAAGTTTGAAGAAGACAAATCAGAGTGTAACCAGTACTGAATCTAGCATATGAAGATGCTATTTTGAGAAGTATATTATCATTGGATTTAACCATCCAATTGTAGTCAATGTGACTCCCATTTTGTGATTGAGTAGTGAGCTCTAGGCAGTTGGCCTTTCTGCATGTGCAGACTCCATATTGTACACACATACTATCTGCAGTAGTATCATCTAATTGTGGGTAAGGTTTTCGTCGTGATTTTTTCCCTTATAGGGTTTCCACGTACGAATATCTATGTTATGTGTTTTGGATGTTATTTGTCTTTCTGTTTCATCCATTAAACTTTATGGGTACTGCAATTAACTATTAAAACTATCTACCGACATAAAGTTTGGTTTACCGGTATTAAGCATTAAGTTTGGATAAGTTAATTTTGGTTTGAAATTATTGGACAACTGATTCACCCCCACCCCCCCCCGCCCTCTCAGTTGTCTCCAACACCTAGCAATTGATATCAGAGCGTAGTCCTCTTTTTGCAGAAGTTTAATAGGTTGAGGAGATCCTATGTGTTCTAACTATTTCAAGAAGGACAGTCCAAAACTTGATGGAACTAGCTATGGCATATGGAAGATCAGGATGGAGACACATCTGAATTGCATTGGAAAGGACATATAGGATGTTACAAAGAATGGCTATGTTGCTCCTACTCAAGGTCAACCTATTCCACCAACCTTGGCTAAAGATGAGGAAAATGATTGCAAAGCAAGAGAAGCACTTTTGAGCACATTGTTAGATCAACAAATCATGGGATTATCAGACTGGTCTACTACTAAAGCTATTTGGGACAAATTGGAGACATTGAATGAAGGTGATACCACAGTCAAAATTGCAAAATTGGAATGCTTCCGGGTTAGGTATGAAAATCTGAAAATGGAAGAAGATGAAAGGATTTTTGCTTTTAGGTAAGTGAAGATGAAATTGTTTTAAAATTTTAAGAGCATTGCCACCAACATATAAGATGAAAGTAACTGCTATAAATGAATTGAGAACAATGCCTATTACATCAGTATCGAGAGACACTTTGGTTGGAAAATTTTTAGCTTTTGAACTTGAGGAATTTGGTCCTATTGCTACAATAAAGACAGATTTAGCTTTCAAGGCATCATCATCATCTGAAAAATCTGATTGGAAAGCCTTTTATGCAAGAGAACTTGATGAAATCAGAAAAGAGAATGAAGAAGTGGAAGAAATTGAAGCACTATTTACAAAGAAAATGCCTAAAGGTCCAGTTGGAAGTATGTATGAAGATAAAGCACCATTTAAATGTTTTAACTGCAATAAAATTGGTCATATGGAATCTAGGTGTCCTGATAGACATGCAAGATTAAAAGAAGAAGCTAAAAGAACATATAAGCCTAACCCTGAATATCAGATATATAGATTTAAGAAGAATAGAGACAAATCTTGTTACTATGTTGATGAAGGAGTTACTAATGATTTTGATGAAGAACCGACAGACAATGGATGGGTTTTTGTTGCTATAACAGAAGATCAACCGACACCTATTGTTCAACCGGTAGAGCAGGCCCTGGCAACTAAAATTGAAGATAAGGATGGATGGATCATTGATTCTGGATCTTCACATCATATGATTGGTGATAAAATTAAATTCTTAACCTTTCAGGAATACAATGGAGGTCTAGTAAGATTTGGGGATGATAAAGCTTGTTTGATCAAAGGAAAAGGCACTATATCTTTTGATGGTATGCACAATACTGATAATGTTTACTATGTTGAATGTTTGAAGCATAATCTTTTGAGTGTTGGTCAATTAGTTGAAAAATCATTTCACTTACAATTCAAGAATGGTAAATGCAAAATCATGAACAGAATTGGCTTCAAAATTACAATGGTAATCAGACTAGAGGTAATATCTTTCATTTCAATAAGAATGAGAAAGCAGGATTGATTGCACATATTGATGAAATTTGGTTATGTCATAAAAGACTTTGTCATGTAAATTTAGATTGCATTGTGAAAATTAGTACAACTAAGGTAGTAAGGGATTTACCCAAGATTGTTAAACCTCATAATCTGGTATGTAAGGAATGTCGATTTGGAAAGAAAATTAAAGCAACTTTAAGAGTATTCCAGAAAAAACTAATAATGATCTTGACTTAATTCATATTGATTTATGTGGTCCAACAAGAACTAGAAGTTTACAAGGAGATAGATATTTTATGCTAATCATTGATGACTATTCCAGAATGTGTTGGGTTACTTTTCTCAGAGAGAAATCAAAAGTTTTTGGGAAATTCAAACTATTCAAAGTGATGGTAGAGAATGAAACCATGAATGGAATTAGGAGACAGTTATCAGCACCTCAGACACCCTAGCAGAATGGAGTTGTGGAAAGAAAAAACAAAACTATTCTAGATGCAGCTAGAAGTATGTTATCAGAAGCAAATCTACCTCATGTATGTTGGAGAGAAGCAGTGAGTACAGTGGTTTACACATTCAACAAAGTTCACATCAAAGGTGAAACCGATAAGACCCCTCATGAACTATGGTTTGGTAATACTCCTACTCTTAAATATTTTAGAATATTTGGAAGCAAATGTTATATTAGAAAAGATGAGTATATTGGCAAATTTGATCGTAGAAGTGATGAAAGAATATTTCTTGGTTATTCATCTAAGAGAAATGCATATAGATGTTTTAATAAGAGATTGCAAAAAATCATTGAGAGTTCAAATGTGAAGATTAATGAATAGTTTAGAGGTAATTCAAGGTACATGGACTCTGAACCAGCAATATAGTTAATATCAAATGAACCTACAATGAGTACATCGGTACAAAATGTTGATCCAATCACACCGACGTCATCTAAAAATTCCACAGTGATTGAGGAACAACAAGTAAAAACACCGCGGTATGTAAGATTGAACCAATCTGAAAGTCAGATAATTGGGAACAAGTATCAAGGTGTTATGACTAGAGGAAGACTGGAAAATGAAGAGGTATGTTTCATTTCTCAAATTCAAACAGCATTAGTTAATGAGGCATTGAAGATAAACATTGGATTAAAGCTATGGAAGATGAATTGGAACAAATTGAAAAGAATAACACATGGACATTGGTTCCCCGACCTAAAGAAAATAATGTAATTGGAACTAAATGGGTATTCAGAAATAAACTTAAAGAAGATGGTAAGGTAATCAGAAATAATGCAAGATTAGTGTGTAAGGGATATTCATAGAAACAAGGAGTTCATTATAATGAAACCTTTGCACTGGTAGCTAGAATTGAGACAGTCGGTTATTATTAGCTTTTGCAGCTCACAAGAACTATAAAGTATATCAAATGGATGTTAAATGTGCTTTTCTAAATGGTGATCTTGAAGAGTAAGTTTATATTGAACAACCTAATGGATTTTCATTGATAAATGAAAAAGATATGGTTTGCAGGTTAAGGAAAGGTTTGTATGGATTAAAGCAAGCTACTAGAGCTTGGTATGCTAGATTGGACAAATATCTTTTGAAGATTGGTTACACTAAAGGTAATGATGACAACAATCTATATTACAAAGTGACTAATGATGACATCCTGGTTATAGAAGTTTTTATTGATGATATAATTTTTGGAGGAGAATATGAATTATGTAAAGACTATTCTAAAAAGATGCAGGAAGAATTTGAAATGTCTATGATCGGGGAGATAAAATTATTTTTAGGATTGCAAATTTCACTAATTGAAGGAATTACTAAAGAAATTTGGCATGGAAAACTCTAAACCGGTAGGTACACCTATGACTACAACTGATAAACTATCATTGAAGGATGAATCAAAACCTGTTAATCCGACTAGTTATAGGAGGTTTATTATATTTGGCACAAACAAGACTTGATATTATGAATGCAATATGTATTGTTTCAAGATTTCAGAGTAATCCTAAATAAAATCATGAATCAACAGTGTAAAGGATTTTTCGATTTCTACAAGGCAATACAAATCTTTGTTTATGGTATCCTAAAGATGAAAATTTGGATTTATGTGCATACACACATGAAAATTGGGCTGGAGATGTAGATGAAAGAAAGAGCACCACTGATGGAGCATTCTTTCTTGGTAGCAGATTAATTTCTTGGTTGAGTGAGAAACAAAGTTGCACATCTTTATCAACAGTAGAATCAGAATATGTTGCAGCAACAAGTAATTGTACCCAGGTATTATGGATTAAGCAAATATTGAAGGACATAAAGGTAAAATGCAAGGAACCTATAACTATTTATTGTGATAATATGGCAGAAATTGATATATCTAAGAATCTGATATTTCACTAAAAAACTAAATTGTATCTATCAAATTCAATTTCTGAAAGAGAATGTTGAAGCAAAAGAAGTGAAATTGGTTTCTGTGAATACTAAAGAATAGATTGCAGATATTTTTACTAAGCCTTTGCCTAAGGAAACTTTTGAATATCTCAGAATGAAACTTGGGGTTATACCCCCACTGGTAGAAAATTAGAGAGTTGATGATTGTCATCAACCAACAACATTAATAGAAAAAAAAAAATTCCTGCTTTGATGAGGAGAGCTACTTCTTAAGGGGAGTAGTTGGATAAATTGATAAGTTGGTATTTTGTAATATGTTCTATGAATTTGGTTTTTGTATTGCTTTGGCATTTGATGTCAAAGGGGAAAAGATATCTATGGAAAAACACATTATCTTTTGATGAGAAATTATTCATTGGGGGAGAGATTGTTACTCTCTGTATTTGTATTTTGATTTTTGGTTAATGATCTCTTTTAAAGATTGTTGGTTTTTGGTTTTTGGCATTTCTGCTTTGGCACTTAGATGGTTTTTTCATCTTGTGTTCCCATCAATGCCAAAGTGGGAGATCGTTGGTATTTTGGATGTGTTGTACTAGTTTTTTCATTGATGTTAACACTTGTCAACACTTATCAACACTTGGAGATTCCTGGTTATGTTCATCGGCATGTTCAGTGACTTATGCACAACCACCCGTATCTGGTTCACCGACAAGTTATATTGTTCACCGCAACTTGGAATGACTTGGAGATTACTTGGTTATGTTGAAGACATTGTTTGGACACTTTGTTTTGGTAATTTGTTCATAGGTCTAATCGGGTTTGCATATTTGTTGTTACCAGCAAATAGGTCTAGGTTATGGACCGGCAAGCATATCTATTCTTGATCAGCACGACACATTATTAAGATGATTTGTTATTATTGCAAATGCATTGAGCTGACATGATGCATCACAAATTGATTCATTTGTAATTGATTTTATTGTAGTATCCTTAGTGACCCGACCTACTTGTTTGGTCTTAGGTTATGGTTTAAATGTAAGATCTCATTTGTGAGATTGATATGGGAATGTAATAAGTGGTAGAGCATAAGATATATGTGAATATAAGTAGAGCTATACACATAGACATCATTCAATATTCAAAAAAGGTTTGAAGAAGACAAATCAAAGTTTAACCGGTATTGAATCTAGCATATGAAGATGCTATTTTGAGTAGTACATTTTCATTGGATTTAACCATCCAGTTGTAGTTAGTGTGACTCCCATTTTGTGATTGAGCAGTGAGTTCAAGGCAGTTAGCCTATTTGCATGTGCAGACTCCATATTGTACACACATACTATCTATAGTAGTATTATCTGATTGTGGGTAAGGTTTCCCATTGTGGTTTTTTCCCTTACAGGGTTTCCACATACAAATATTTGTGTTATGCGTTGTGGATGTTATTTATCTTTTTGTTTCATGCATTAAACTTTACTGGTACTGCAATTAACTATTAAAATTGTCTACTGGCATAAAGTTTGGATAACCAGTATTAAGCATTAAGTTTGGATAAGTTATATTTGATTTGAAATTATTGGACAACTGATTCACCCCTCCCCTCCCACCTCCCTCCCTCTTAGTTGTCTCTGAGACCTAATAGGAATGCCCTTAGAGTCAATCAAAGAACAACAAGAAAGGAGGCAAGAAAGAAGAACGCTCAAGCTTTTTCCACATTCAGATAGATCTTGATAAAAACTTATATCCAAGAATATCAGGAGCAACAACTGTCAAAGATGCCTAGAAGACTCTACAAGAAGCTTATCAGGGAAGTGCTCAAGTTAAGCTAGTCAAGCTTCAGACATTGAAGTGAGAGTTCAAGAAATTGAAGATGTAAGAGGCTGAAAGTATAAGTGATTATTGTGTCAGAGTCAAGTATGTGGTCAATAAAATGGTTACACTTGGGGAAACTATATGCAATGAATTTTTGATAAAAAAAGGTGTTGAGATCTTTGACACGTAGATGGAATCATGTAGGAAAAAACATAGAAGAAAAGAAGGATTTGGCAAAATTGCAGTTTGATCAATTGGTTGGATTGCTGACGTCTCATGAAGAAAGATTCAAAGATTCTTTTGAAAGTGTTGAGAAATAATTCTCATTTAAATTACAAATAACAAAGAATGAAGATGCAAGCAGCAGTAGCACCAAAAGCAATCAAGGTCAAGGTAAAGGGAAAAACTAAAATTCTTCTTGAGAGGTAGAGGCAGAGGTGGCTTAAGAGGAAGAGGTGGTTCCCAAGGAAGAGGTAGAGGCAAATTTGATAAGAAAAATGTTCAATGTTACCATTGTAATAGGTATGACCACTTTGAAAGAGAATGCAAATTGAAGGAAGGTAAAAGTGCTAACTCTGCTCAAGAAAGTAGTGAGAATCCTCCAGATAACTCAGCTTTATCTTATGCCAAAGGTGATTGTACTAGTAAAGATATTTGGTACCTAGATTCTTGATGCTTTAACCATATGACAGGGAATGAGAAGTTGTTTTCAACAGAGGATGGAAGTTTAAAATCAAAGATCCAACTTGGTAACGATAAATCATTGGAGGTTGATGGAAAAGGAGCTATGGAGGTCCAAACAAAAGAAGGTATAAAGAGTATTCATGATATTTATTATACTCCACAATTAGAGCACAATTTGTTAAGTGTTAGGCAACTATGTGAGAAAAATTATAAAGTAGTATTTGAGAATAAGACATGTACTATCTATGATAAAAATAAGGCAATAGGGTGATCATTGTTGTGCCAATGACAAGAAATAGGATGTTCCCCTTGAGGTTTGTTGAACATAACAACAACCTTGCAAATATGGCTTATGAGGATTCAAGTTGGTTATGGCATCTCACGTAGGGGCATTTAAATTTTCATAGTTTGAAGATTCTAACCTCGCATGCATTAGTTTTTGGTTTGCCCAAGGTTGAGAAGCATAAGGTGGTTTGTGAAGGATGTGCTAAAGGAAAGAATGCAAGAGAAAAGTTTCCAAAGGGAAATGCATGAAGGGCCCATCACCCACTTGATCTTATTCATTCAGATATATGTGGTCCTATGCATACTAAGAGTTTGGGTAAGTCATCATACTTCATTACTTTTATTGATGATTACTCACAAAATTGTTGGGTATATTTTTTGAAGGCCAAAGATGAAGCCCTAGATACATTCAATAAGTTCAAAGGCCTCATGGAAAATGAGAAAGGGTGCAAGATCAAATGTTTGAGGACTGATCATGGATGAGAATTTTTGTCAAAGACTTTTTAGAGTTATTGTGATCTGAATGGCATCAAGAGGCAACTCACAATGACATACACACCTCAACAGAATGGGGTAGCTAAAAAAAGAATCATATTGTGGTAGAAATGGCAAGGTGCATGATACAAGCCAAGGGATTGGGAAATTCTTATTTGGGAGATGCAGTTCCTACAATGGTGTACATCCTCAACCGTAGCCCCACCAGTGCACTAGAAAAGATGACTCCTTATGAAGCTTGGTATGGAAAAAAGCCTAATGTTAATCATTTCAAAGTTATTCGTTGTTTGGCTTATGTGCATGTATTTGATCAAAATAGATAAAAGTTAGATGCAAAGTGTGAGTCATATATTTTTATTGGGTATAGTGAGAAAAGAAAGGCTTATAGATTGTATAATCCCATCACTAATAAGCTTATTGTCTCAATAGATGTATATTTTTATGAAGGGGGAGTTTATGGTAATGTTGAGAAGCCAAAATCTATTTTGAATGATGATCTAATTGCTGATATTGATCATGAGCAACCAACTAATGTTTCTATTTCCAGTGATATAACTCCACCAAGCAACCCTTCATCTAGTTCTTCATTACGAAGTTCAAGTCCAGCTTCTTCTCCAAGTTCTACAGGGAAAGTAAGGAGATTGAGTGATATCTATTAGAGGAGTGCAAATCAAGCACACCAAAAAAACCCAGTAGGACGAGACATTGAATTTTGCTTTATTAGCTCAAGCTGATTGTGAACCATCATGTTTCAAAGATGCATGTACTAATGAGGTTTGGGTGAAAGCCATGTAAGAAGAGATGGATTCAATTCATAGGAATGACACTTAGGAGATGACAGAGGTTCCACATGACAAGAAAAAGATTGGCACCAAATGGATCTACAAGACCAAGTTTAACAGTGATGGGAGTGTCAAAAGACACAAGGCAAGATAAGTTGCTAAAGGCTTCACACAAAAGTATGGAATTGATTATGAAGAGACTTTTGCACCAGTACCAAGACAAGAGACCATTAGAATGTTGATTTCATTAGTAGCTCAAAAGAAGTGGATCATACATCATATGGATGTGAAAAGTGTCTTCTTGAATGGGTACTTAAAAGAGGAAGTATATGTGGAACAACCACAAGGTTTTGAAGTGGAAGGAAAAGAGAATCATGTCTACAAGTTGAAGAAAGCTTTCTATGGCCTCAAGCAAGCACCAAGAGCGTGGTATTCAATGATTGATAGATACTTTCAGGAGAATGGCTTGCAAAGAAGTAAGAGTGATCCTACCCTTTACTACAAACATGAAGGTACTGATATTCTCATAATAAGTTTGTATGTTGATGATCTATCATACATGGGTAGTAGTTCTAAGATGAAAGATGAATTCAAAGTTGCTATGATGAATGAATTTAAGATGAAATTTTGGTCTCATGAAATATTTTCTTGGGATAGAGATTTATCAAATTAAGGATGATATTTTCATTTGTCAAACAAAGTATGCATAGGATATGTTGAAGAAATTTGATATGACTGATTGTAATCATTCCTTCACTCCAAGTGTTCATGGAGTTGTGTTATGTAGAGATGATGGTGTTGAGTTAGTTGATGAGATAGCTTACATAAGTATTGTAGGGAGCTTGATGTTTCTAACCCACACAAGGCCTGATATTGCATATTCAGTTTCAAGGTATATGATAAATCCGTTAGAAATACATATGAAGGGAACCAAGAGGATTTTGAGGTATGTCAAAGGCACTCTAAATTTTGGTATTAATTACTACTCTTCTGAAAAGTTTAATCTTGTTCGTTTTAGTGATTCAGATTGGGGAGGTAGTATGGATGACCGTAAGTCTACGTCTGGGATTTGTTTTTTCTTTTGTTTCGGGTTTGATTACATGGAGCTTGAAAAAACAAAGCATTGTTGCACTTTCATCTACATAAGTGAAGTATATTGCAATTACCTCAGTAGGTACACAAGCTCTTTGGCTCAAAAAAATGTTGGAAGAAATTGGAAAAAAAAAAATTCAGCCTACGGTGATTTATTGTGACAATGTGAGTGCCATCAAGTTAGCAATGAATTCGGTTCATCACAACAGAACAAAGCATTTTGACATGAAATATCACACCATTCGGAATTTGGTGAGAAAGAGGATGTTGAATTGAAACACATTAATACTCAAGACCAACTAGCGGATATATTCACCGAGGAAGTTGACATCAAAGAGGAGTATTCACCAAGGCAGTTGGCATCAAAAAGGAATATGAAGATAGCTGATGTTGTTCACGCAAGCAACTCCAAAGTTATTCTTAGCATCCACTATATTTTTCTACACTGTTGGTTCCACCGTTTTACTTTGCAAGATCTACCACCAAATACGTCATGCACAACCAGCCATCGATCGAAGCATTTGTCTTTTAATGGATTCATAGTTTGAATTAGTTAGCAATAAAATTAGATTTCGGTATTATGTGTTATCTGCCAGTTCTAAATTTTGGCTGAATAATGCATGCCGAGCTAGGATTTATTTTTAGTTAGCTAATCTAGTCTGCACCGTATAGTTTAAAGCTATAATTAGGTTTTTTAGTTCCAGCCAAATGCATGCTACACATGCTGTAGTTTTAGTTGTGCATGTTTTGTATGGATGGTGAGTACGCTTTTAGCTGGAAAACTTTATGTATAGGAGATCGTTGTATTCTTATTTTATTAAGCTGCAATGATAAAGAATTTCTGTGTGCTGTTTTAGAAACAGGGGCACTCTGTTTTTTTCCGAGTTGTGCAATATTTATTGCTGTTATAGTTTTGCTCTCTGTTTGTTTTTTTAAATCAGACGTGCAGAGCCCAGGCCGCTAGCGAGAACATATGGATACCTAAAACGCAGCCACCCACCAGAAAACTCAGACATGAGGGCCAGAAAAGAATGAGATCGGGCCAACCCACCCACCTAGACAAAGGCAAAAAGGAGAGTTTTGAAACCCCACCAAACCTCCACCCAAAAGCCAGGAAAGCCATGACCGCACCAGGAAACCCCCATCATCATAAGATTCGTCATCCACTCATCATCTTCCCCTACCCTCTCCTGACAAAACCCTAACACCCGCCCGCCTCCCGCTCATTGTTTCAAGGAGAGACTCTTATGATGAAATATTTGTTATCATTTTCTGGCATAAAATTGGGTTCTCTAAACAATGAAGGCCAAAGAGCACTGAACATAGCGGCTGGTGTTGAATCTAATAATAATTACAATTTCAGTAGGATTGCAAGGATTCTGATATCTGAGGGTGCAACTCGTAATTTAACACTACATTCCAAACCTTCTAACAGAGTGGGCATGCTGGTGGCATCTTTAGTTGCCACCAGAGGCGTGACAACGAGGATAAAGTAATGGTAGTGGACATACTGGTGGCATCTTTAGTTGCCACAGTGACATTTGCAGCTGCGTTTCAGGTGCCAAGAGGAACTAATAAAGATAAAGATACAACTACGAACATGGCATTACAAACCCTTTTTAAAGTGTTCTTATTTTCAGATTGCCTTACCTTCTCTGCCTCCATCACAGTGGTGATGGCATGGATATTTTGGGAATGACTACAGGAAAATCTTACCATGAATCGCTCTCCATTGGCTAAACTATCCCTGTCATGTTTAGAACCCACAGTAATGTCAAGAGCTCTTGCATTTGTAAGTGCAGTCATCCTGGTTATAATACCCGAGAATCCTAGGAAGAATGACAAGTATTTCAGGGAATATCAGTTAATCTTTGGAGGTGAAATCTTGACAGCATCGCTATTGCCTACATTTGCTGTTCTCCTTCTAGCCCTTCTTTGGACTTTCGAATATTATTTTAGCGCCACAAATGATTCCAGACAAAAAATTGAAACCCAATTTTCAACAAGTTGTAATCTACATAAGTCCCTCTTGTCTCCTCATATTCGTAGTAATTTTCATCTATGGTTACGACCAAGTAAAGTGATACCTTCCTTATAAAATCTCTTCAACAGATGAATTTTAGTCTTCCTTTTATAAGGTGAATGGAAGATCCATTTTCAGCACTACTCCATCATCTGTGTACTGCCTCTTGTTGGAGAGGCGAGTAAATAGAGAGCAGGAAAACACAAAAACAAAATACAGATATGAACTAAAAGAGATTTATATATTTATATTTTTTCAAATACAAACAATTAATATATGCTTCATAAATATGAGACTGCTACCCTTCATAAACATGTAAGTGCTTCCCTTTTCTTGTGCTCAGAAAATGCTGCAAAAGGTAATCGCTGTTCAAAATAGACATCCCCTGTTTCAGACTTCATTCGCTGTTGCTACAGTCACACACTTCTGCTCTTTCTCATACATAACATTATCAAACACTACCCTAGTTTACCGTACTATATACCCAGCAGAGAGGTAAAAACAAAAGCATTAATTGTACATTAAATATACATTTAAATCTCAGTCCTATCTGCATTGAATGGAAGCAGAGACAAAATGAAAAAGCTGGAGAAATAGGAAATTCAGATGCTTGAAAAGATGGATATGACATTTTGACGGCAAGAAAAAAAAAGAGTTAACATTCAATTCTTCTACTGCTATGGTAGTCATACAACCCAGTCATTTCTCCTTTGAGAATGGCAACCTCTTTCAACATTCAGTAACATTCTCTTTACTTTTGCAAATCTTAAATCTTCGATTGTCTTCTTGTGGTTTACCTTATATGGCAGCATCACGTGCCTTCTATCCTTCAAACAATCTGATCTTCTAACAGCTGCGGCTGTATTAAACTTTGGACTTTGGATTTTCATCAGTTTGATCTTCTCCCGGAATCGATACTCTCTACTTCAACAGTTAGGCATACAACCTCTACCTTCTTACAGTCTACAAGACAAACTTCCCAATATACAAAACATACTATGTCACCCTCTAAATGCTGAAAACAATGGCTTCTCCTTGACCAGAATTAGTGGTTTTTCACTTATGACTCAAAAATATCAAACACAGATATAGCAAATTGCCCTCAGTGCTGCAGCACTCATCTTCATGAATCAATTGATAACAACACATTACATTGGTTGAGAACGCTGCTGCATTCCTCATACATGATCACCTGGAACTCCTTTAATACTCAAACTATTACAATTGCCTCTTTTATAGAGGTCTTCAAAACTATCCAGAATTCTGCATATTCAAGTTAATGCTGAGCTTTATTTGGTTGGGAGAAACTTCCATATTAAATGCTCTGTTTTACAACTGTAGATATTTGAGGACACGTCTATTCTGGTTTCAAAATGACAGTACGGATTGACTAGCACGTGTGTTAGTGGCGCGTTTTACATTGTCGATTTTGCAATTAACGATTGCGATTGACTAACCTGTTGCTAATACACTGTTTGAAAGGTCCATTTTGAAATAAGAATAGACACAGCTGATATTTGAAGGGAGAAATCAATGCGAACCAACACTCCCCTTAATTTCGACCACATATGCTTCAGAAAGTGATGGGTGATGGGTTGCTATGGAGAGACTGAGTTAATGTTCTTTCGGGATAGAATTGTAGATTCAATCTGAGGTAAGGTTCTTTTGGGATAGATTCAAAGGAGACTGATTAAGAGCAACAGCATTTGACCAGCACTGAGCAAGGCAGTTACCAGATGCACAGTAGTCTGATGTACTTCCACACCAGTTATATATGCTGCAGCATCGCCCACTGTTGCACAAGAAGTTCCCTGCTGGACTACATGTTGGATCTCCCTTCATCTTCACTTTCACCATAACTGCCATCAACACTAACAGCATATAAACTGCCAAACTTAATCTGCTCTCTGCCATCTTTTCTCTATCTGCAATAACAAAGAATCCCATAATAAGAATGGCATAGTGTTTTCTTCTTTCTGTAGTAAAAAGGATATTATACTTGTAATGTTAAAGCCAGTTATTAGAGACTAGCTACTGCAATTAATTAAATAGTTAGAGAAGAGAAAAAGCTTGTATCATAATATGTGCATATAAAAATCGGGTAAGCAGTGACTCACACCTGTTTGACAAGATGTCTGCTTGAAAGATCAACAATGGCAGAGCTGCAGAGGTTTTTAAGAGCATTTTTTATGATAAATTATTGTAAGGAGCATCTCTATATATAAGTTTTATTTGGTCGAGCAGTTGAGAGCCTTTCTAAAGGAATCTTGTTCACATTAAACATATATTAAATAATTATCATATTTTTAGAAATTTTTTACAATTTGTTTCCATATATTATGGTAAGCAGAGGAATTAATTGTTTTCGAACATGTAGAGATTTTAATTCAGATAGAAACATAATTTAAGAAACATATCATCATCAAAATATATATTTATATATATAGTCGATGAAAAGTCCATAAACTGAAGCATCTAGCGGCTTAGAGGAAAGAAAGCATGTGAGCGCCGAGTTGATGGAGATAGAGCGCGGAGTTTTGCCGCTCATATTGGAAATTGTCACTCCCGCCATTTAAGTCTTTCGATTGCCAACGTTTACTGGCATGACTCCATAAAGTTCGCTACTTTTATTTGAAGCGTGGGGGATATATTCATACTTTACTATGGTAAATTTTAAAAACAAAAAAATCTCTCATGTGAAATGATAAAAACTATGTTGTCATAGAAAATACTTTCATTAAAATAGATTGTAGAAATATTTATGTTTCTTTTCAATATAAAATTAAATTGATTAATATCTTAGTTGCATTGGTTCTATTTAACCTCTATTTATTTTAGAATTCAATTCAAAAGTATTTGTTTACTGTTTTTAATTTTTTTAAGCCGACATTGTTTCATATTTTAAATAATTTAATTTTTTGTGCATTCGTTCTATGACTTCTTGTATAAAGATTAGGCCTTTTAAAAACTACCTCTATTTATTTTAGAATTCAATTCAAAAGTATTTGTTTACAGTTTTTTTAAACTGACATTGTTTCATATTTTTTAGAATTTAATTTCTCTTAAATAATCCATAAAACTAATTAAGAGTTGGAATGTAGATCATACAATAAAACATTGGTATCTAAAAATAATAGAAAAAAATAATTTTCAGTTGATTTTTATGGTCAAAGGGTAGTTTGGTGTTGTCCTAATAATTTCTTATTGTTGTTAAGAGTTTTATATGAAGGTCACAAAATTTTTAGTTTGTTGATATGGGAGCATGATTTTTAGGCTAAAACTTCTTAAGTTGAGAGCTAAGAACTAGGAGGTATTTGTTCTACCAATATCGAGAAAGGCATGATCCTAGTGTCATCCCTTAACAAGTGAAGTCATTGCACTCAACTAGATTTGATCTTCGGTGGAGCATTTAGAAAGATTAAACCTCACTTATTATCCAAGGGTCTATTGATATGATCATAAATTTTAAATAGTAACTTGAACTAGGCTGTTAAAATAATTTTGTAGATCGCTCTGCAACATGCAAAAGAAACTCCAAGTGTTGTGGATCTAAATGCTCATGTAGGTATAAATTGTAATTTTTTTGAATAAGAATCTTTATAGTGGATAAATGTGACATGTGCAATATAAAACCCATCTTTGTTGATTCTCAAGGATTGGTAGTATCAAAAAATATCTTGAGCTGATTTTCATATCACTAACTTCAAGTTCTTCTAGGTCCACCAACCTAAATTTAGATAGAATTTATTGTAATGAAAATAAATGAGGACAACACTCTTGGGATTTGATTCAATTTTTACCTACATACCATAAGTTGATTCGAGAATACTTACCAAAGATAGTTGTCTGACCTTCTGTGAGACTAAATGTAGTATCCTTTCTTGATCATAGGCATGAAACAGAGTTAGCTATTGTGTTTAAATAAAATTATTTACCCTCTTTGGAAATTTGAAATCAATATGGTCTTCAACTTATATTATCCTAATAAATGTAATGCAATAAGGCATAACCTAGTTGATAATGGATTGGGTCTTAATGTTTGCAACATAGAATTGTTACATAAAATTAAAGTAGATACAAGTCCCTTATTCAACTTGATTGTAAATATACAGATGCCTTCGATAATTTTGGTAGATAGTCATTAGGTACAATTGTGTTACCTATTATGGTAGGACCCATAACTTTACCCATACCTATCCATGTCATCTATAATACCCTCGCATACAATCCTCTTCTAAATAGACTATGGATTCTTGTTATGCAAGTAGTTCTGTCTACACTTAACCGCACAATAAAATTCATATATGACAATGAACTTTACACAATCAAGGTATATCCTAATCCTTATAATGGAGTTGAAGAAATTGGATGCATATATTTATTTAACATTGTGATTCCTTCTATAATACAATCTCCTACCGATGTTTCTTCTTATAGAAAAATTGAGGTCCATTAGACTCTACACCTTCCTTTAAAGGAGATTACAAAGTCCCCCAATAAAAAAATGAAGGTTCAGAGGAACCTTATGTTTCATTTATCTAATCTATCTCATTCCCATTTAACACATGCCTTGATGATGGTTAGGAATCTTTATGCACATCATAAATTGATTGAAACTAAGAGTAAAACCTATCCTCTTGAGATTTTAACACCCACTAAGGATCTTAAATTTAATTTGAAAAGACAATATGTAGTTGGTTTTAAAATTATTTTAAAATATTAATAAAATGGACTTGATTTTGGTTGTGTGGAACAAAGTATTGAGGCTTATAAGAAATCTATATTACACTTTTCTAAATAAGGTTTAGGTTTCCAACATCTTCATTTGTCAATATCCCCTTCTCCCTTTTCTAGTACATATATGACTTCTTCTTATAGCTTTTAAAATAAACAAGAGAGTATTTTGTTTGATCTTCTTAAATCCATCATGATTTCTCCCCCTTGACCAAAACAAAAGAGAAAATACAGATAAAACAATGAAAATACTTCTTTTTGTATGTATAACTAAATGTATGGTCATTCTACTAATGAATGTCAAGCTTTGGAGTGTAAAATTCAACATATCATATCCAATATCATTCAAATGACAAGTGAAAATGACTAGTACCTTTATCTTTTCCCTTCTAAATAACACTTATTTCTCCTTTTGCTACTTCTCACTATGTGACACTCATATCTTAGCTTTTGGGAGATCATTGTCATTCATGGTGGTACAATTTTGTTTGTAATCATACTTGGATAGCAATTGTATGGTGGCGAAAATTAGGGGTTCACTAATTAGGAATCTAGTATGAATACTAATCTCACCAAATCCATGAAACATTAAAAAAGGGACATGTAAATCCATTAGATCTATCCACCCTTTTGATTAGTAAAATGGCTAAGATACAAGTTAGATTTACATTGTTTGCTTGCGTCCCCTCTTTAGAGTTGAAATTGGATATGGATTGTAAAGTTTTAAGGAAAAACAATAGAGAATTGGAAAAAAATAGTAATAACAAAATTTTCTAGATTTCAGATAGAGCCATAGATAGAGATTTGAGAAGAAGAAGGGGATCAGAACCTATAGCTGAAAATCCAAGCCAAATTGTTGAGACTAGGGACCCTGGTCGTACAAATTTGGAGGGGAAAGTGGGATGTTTTTTGGATTAGGGAGATGCACAAGATCCACTATTGAAATATAGGGAAAATATTTCCAAACCAAGGTGGTAGGTTGACTTGGCCCTCTACTCTTTGCCCATGTAAAATTTGTATCTATTTACACCATCATCTATTCTTTTGAAATCTTCAATCACAACTCTTAAATAATTTTCTTGAACACATAGAGATATAAAAAGGGGTTGTGGATAGGGTTTTCCTTGGGTCAAACCTTAGTTTAGGAATCGAACTTGAATTGAAATAAAATAGAATATGTAAATATTGAAGTAGATGTTGGAAGATATACCTCAGATCTGCAATGCTTGATGGGAAATTGATAATGCAATACTCTTTAGATGTCATCATGAATGTTGAGTGAAATAATGTACAAAAACATGAACATGAATGACCTAATCAAAAACACATGCTTGAATGAAGATTGATGTGGTTGTGCTCCATGATGCTTGAAGAATATGGTGGAATGAAATTTTGTCTTGAAAGCTTGAGAACGTGTTTTGTCGAATGGGCGAATGCTATGGATGGAGTCTTAGACCTAAACTATATTAATAGAAAGGCCTTATATAGGTTTCCCTAGGTAAATTACTAATTAGGCCAACCTCCAACGATCAAGTGGATCCATGGGACCAAAATCCATCAGGGAGGGGAAATGCCTACCCATATTTGAAATGGGTCATGTTTAAGGAGCATTGGGATAGTATGGTGGCATGGTCCATACAAGGATGCCCCAACTCCCTTGTACTTTAAGAAAAGGATAAGCATATGAACAAATAAGGGAGGATAAACATGAGATAGGGTCCACTTAGCTATGCAAATAGGTGACATAAGATTTAGAATAAAAGGGGGCAAAAATGATCCTAGGGGTAATGAAAATAGGACACGCTAAAGTAGGAGCACAAGCATAAGGTGTGAATTGTACAAGGTTACAATCTATGAAGCTACATTTAGCCCCCATTATAATAGGAGTATAAGCCTATGAAAATACTCATGATAAAGTAGAAATATGAGAAAGAGAGAGAGGAGCTAAAATAGGAGCGAGAGCACAAGGAGATAAGAAATCATTAATTTCAAGGAACCAGGCCCCCAATCTTAGGATCTTAACTCACACAATCACATGTAAGGACACACAAAATAAGACAAAGAAATAAAAAATCCAAATAAAGGTAAACGAAGACAAAAGACACATAACAAAGGGGTTAGTACTAAAAGCTCTAAGTCAACTAGTTGAAGAGACCTCAATAGTTAAAATGTCTTAGCCACTAATCTCATTCTCATAATTCTATTACAACAAAACAAGTGGTCACATGGAAAGTGTAAGAGATTTCATTGAGTGATGAACCATGATCAAACAAGTGGAAAAGCTATGAGCTCACTTGAAGAAGAAAGGAGAGTACATGGATGCCACATGCTAGAAAGATGTATTATGCTAGGTGATCCATGAAAAGGAAAGCAAGATAGACCATGGAATTCACAGGCGAGCAAGAAACATTATACTAGGTTATCCACGGGAACATGAATACTCACAAGACAACAAGTTGTGTTATGTTGTGTGATTCATGTAGATAAGGAAAGTTGGAATAGTCTAGTAAGTTATTTTATGCTAGTTCCACTCATCTCGAAAATGCAACACAAGGAGGGCTGAATAGTTTATCAAGTTGTGTTATGCTAGTCGACCTAACTTAAAGAAGTTGAAAAAGGAAGAGTTGAAAGATCTAGCAAGCCACATTATGCTAGTCAACTTAGCCTATTGCATATATTTCCATTTGGTTTTAGGAGTTAAACATCTCATGTAAGATTTAGGTCTAGTTTTGAACATGCAACAACCTATATAAGACATGCAATTGAAAAGATATATGTCTAGTTTTGAGAATAAAAAATATCTTATCTAAGAGTTAGGTCTGGTTTCAAGCATGTACACCTCGTATAAGACATTTAAAAGGATTGCATCTAGTTTTGAGAATGAAGAATATTGTCTAAGAGTTAGTTTTTCTTCCAAGAATGCAACAACATGTATAAGACATACAAAAGGAAAACCAAGCAAAGCATTATACCAAGAAAATCACTATTTGAATAAAAAGTATGATACAAGGAGGGCATGAGGTATGCCCCCCCTTTAGATGTCAACATCACGGTATGTTCATGTCTTAAGGAGGCTATAAACAAAAGTACACATCTTCATCACCAAGGAGATATGCTTTAGGCAACAATGTGCATAATATCTAGGCTAAAGAGGCATGACTCTTATAAGCAAGGAAAAGATACTTGGAAAAGAGATATTGTGTAAAAAGTGTAAAGGGAATTTTGCAGGAGAGAAGGATGAAGAGATCATTTCTCAAATGCATCTACCTCTAAGACGAAATTTTGAACAAAATAATATCATTGACTAAAATCATGGGGCGTCACTTAGTGAACCTAGGTTATAGAGCGTGCATTCATGGTATACTAAAGAATCCCCCTATTATCAAAAAGTATTTCCCTAAACTCCTTTTTTATCACCCCCTCCTAATACACAACCCAAATTTAAAGCCCCCCTTTTCACCAAATATTATATTTTTTTATAACGAGAATTAAAAATCCCCTTATTTTCACCGATAGGCGATATATTGCACCTTGATTTTTGGGACGTTAAACCCCCTAATATTAATGCATGTGATATAATATTGCCTAGGCCGTGAAGCCTTCATGACCAAAATAAAGGAAGGAGAACAATAATTCACACCTTCTTCCTATTGATAGCTAAAGAAATTTTTGATGAAGGATAACACACTTTTGACCCTAAGTGAGGGATTCATTTATAATAGACATACATTGTCAACTAAAGAAGAGGTTGTACTTAGGGATGCACACCTCAAGGATTACCTATTCAAGTATTACCTAGCATAACATAACTTTCTAGCTAGTAGAATCCATGACGCAAGCATGAATCGAGCAACATAATACACCATTTTGACTAGTAGAGAGTGAGTGTAGATCATTATGCTTAGCTAGTAATTCCTTGTGGTGACTCCTTTGTTGAGGTTCGTCACACATTTAAGAGAAAGTGTGAATACCTTATGCAACAAGAGTTCATTGAAGATAGATTAAATGAAATAGGTTATGATGATGTTGATGTTGTACGAAAATAAATGGCTTAGATTCGTGAATCAGTAGGATTGCCTCTCAGGCACCCACAACTCTTCAAATCAACTAGTGTGAACCCTCCAAAGTATATCACGCTATATGGGCCACCTGGTTCTGGGAAACTCTTAATTGATAGGGTTGTTGCAAATGAAATTGGTATCTATGAATCTGAAATTATGTTGGCTGGAGAAAGCGAAAGAAACCTCCAGAAGCATTTTGAGGAGGCCGAAAAGAATGTCCCATCCGTTATATTTTTTGATTTAGATTTACAAGGAACAGTTGGAGGAAGGCTTTTATCAAGCAATAGTGCGAGTTATGGAAGCCAATAGATGGGTGGCACAAATATGATTGTCATATCTAGTGATGGTGTGGATATTTCAGCTACAAGTGTTAAAGGCACTGTCATGATTCAGTGGTTAGGTTTTATTAAGTCCAATTTAATTTGGAGAAGATCAATTCAAAGTGTTTGCAACCAAAATCTCACAAAATTAAAATCTTTGATGGGTCTGGTTTTAATGTGAGTTTTTGAATGGAAGCAGGGATGTCGTTGTCCATTGTTGTGTCGGTTGGCCTTCAGGAGGGATATTTATAGGAATGTGAATCCTAATAGTCACATGATCATTCACATTCACCTGACTCTTGATTGATAGTTGAATGCCTGTATAAATAGCTGGGCATAGGCCATGTATTTAATAACGGTTAATATATAGTATTTCTCTTCTTTATAGTGGATGTAGCCAGTAATGGTGAAGCACATTAAACTTCATGTTATGCATTGTTGTGTTTTCGTTTATGATATAGTTTCTTTGTTTCATTGTCGATTATTATGTCTTCTCTGCTCATTTAAAATTAACAATCTCCCCTGCACATGTGGTGGCCTCCCTTTCCAGTTCGAACTCTGGACATGCTATGCCTTCTTCATCTCATGACACAAAAGGATAGGGTGATTGAAAGTGCTTCTATTCAATTTTCACATGATTCCAAAATGATTTCTCTATTATTTTATACTTGCTTGGACTTTAGTAGGGCTTTCAATATTCTCCTAATGTAGTTTTAGTATTACAAATTTTTTATTATTGGGGTTTGTTTTTTTTCCTTAGAAGTGGATTCTAGGGCCTATGGTTTCTTCAATAGACTTTTTTATAGATGATACTGGTTCTTGCTATATTTTTATCATAAAAAGAAAAAAAATATAATCAAACTGAAATTTTGATTTTTATAAATTTAACTTTAAAGTTCCACTTTATAATACTATATATAAGAGTAAGAAAAACAACAAAATTAGCCTTTCTATAATTTTCTATCTCTGTATTAGATTGAGGAAAATAATTCTTCTATGTTGATATAATTGCTAAAGATTTTATATCAGAAGTAATGCACAATTATGATTGGGTTTTTGAATTTTAGATTTATATTAGCAATATCTAAGATTCCATTATGAAAACTTATGCAATGTATAATTCTTCTAAAAATTAGGACTAAGTGATACTTTTAATTTATGTATGTATCATACTATATATTTATTAATAGTCTTGCAGTATGTCGATTTATTTTATGACTATTTGAACTCAAGATTAATTTTATCTTCTATTTTGAATCTAAGAAATTAGAAAAGAAGGAAAAAGAATCTTCAAACTCATAATAGTAAAAACGAAAAATAAAATACAATGTCCAACCTTTGGATCCACTCCACTGATGGATGGCAAGTGTAACAATGTATTTTCATACATGTCTCGGTCATAGCTCACTAGTTTTGCCATTTTTTCCTTCTTGTCTTGAGGGAGTAGCTTCTTCACTATCTCAAATTGGTTGTGTTCTACAACAAAGTGTAAATCTTTCTTAAGGTTTGCACTATGAATTTCACAACAATCTGGCATTACTAACAATAATTCATCTATCATCTCTAGGTTGCCCTTAACTGCTGCCAAATGGATTGCACACCTTCCATACTTATCCAAGTCTTTTCCATTAAACTCTTGACAAATCATTTTATGAAAAACCTTGAACTTAATTGTTTGTTTAAAATTTCAATCACAATCTCTATATTTCCCTTGTGAACAACGTAATGTAATGGAGTGGCAACATGGACATCATGAATAATCAAAATGAGTTGCAAAATATTGCATAAACTATTCCTTCCAAGTATCAACTTTACTATATCTACAACCTATTAATATTAAAGTTAATAGATAAAAAAATACTAATAAAAAATAAAAAGAGAATAAGACAAAAACTAATATTATGATTGTTAAAGCAACTATAATTGTTAACATTAATCAAATTAAAAAATTGTCTTTTGATTTGTTATCTAGAATCTAGATGTGTTACACATGATACTAAAATCTCTTGATTTGATGGGAGGAATTCTCCATTTCATTCCAAAAAAAAATTGAAAATTTAAATTCTTAAAAGTAAGAGCTCCCATTTTTATGATGAAGATTTTAATTTTTCTTATAGAAAATATGTTCATCTTATAAAACCTCCTACTCCAAAAATGTGTTTATTTTTTTAAACTACTTTAAAATCAAATAATATATAAATCATTTAAATACAATATTTTGCCTAAGGAACTTGGGGGAACAGGAATTCGGAGTCTAGAGAATCAAAATTTAGCCTTAGGTCCAAAGTTGGTTTGGAAATTATATGACAAGCCTAGCTCCTTATAGGCACAAATTATGTTTGCCAAATATTTAAATAATGGACCAAGAGAGTACATTTTTAAAGTCTCAAATTTGCCTTCGGGTTCTACTATTTCCTTTGTAAATGTAGATCAATTATTTTGCCACATCTCTCATGGATTGTTCATAATGGTAGAAAGGTCAGATTCTGGGATGAAGTATGGAATGGACACACACCTTTGGTGAATATGCATATTATTTTGAAATTGTGACTAGTGGACCCCTTAAGCTAGCTAGATGGAAGTCGATTGATTTCTTAGATGTTGATCAAAGCATGAAATTAGATTTTGAAAATATTTTGGGAGATAGAATTGTATTTCTTTCTGATTCTAAGGATGAACTTATTTGGACAAAGAATATTTTTGGTAAGTACACTGTTAAAGACGGTTACAACTCTCTTACGGTTGCTAAAGATTTATCTTCTTGGCCTTATAAGTTGTTTTGGCATTCGGCTTGTCTTCCCAAAGCTGGAGCCTTTTCTTCGTTGGTAGTTTAGGATAGAGTCCTTATAGGTATGAGACTAGACAGGCTTGGTATTACTGTTGTTTTCCCTTGTGTCCTTTGTTACAAAAATTTGGAATCTTCTTCACACCTGTTCCTACATTGTGATTATGCTTATGAATGTTGGCAGTGGTTGTTTGAGAAGTTAAATATATCCTTTGTTATTGGCAAGGATCTCATTTCCCATTTTAGATCTTGGCCCTTTGTGTTTGCCTCATCTTTTTATGCATGCCTTTGGATCATATCTCCATCTATTGTGATTTGGAATGTTTGGCTAGAGAGAAACAACAATATATTTTTTAAAAAAAGGTCTCCTGTGTCTGAGGTTCTATTAAAAATTGAGTCTTCAATCTTTGAGGTTGCTTTGTCATTTATTTATAAGAATTTCAAAAATCTTACTTCTTTTTCACACTGGGATAGTAGAGTTACTAGAGTTTGGAAGCTACTGTCAGTTTTACCCTGTCATGGTTCAATTTTAAAAAAGAATGATGCAATAGGTAAGAGATGCTCTGCTAGATGGAAACCTCCTCCACAGGGGCATTTTAAACTAAATTTTGATGGGGCCTCTCGTGGTAACCCTGGGCCGGCTGGGGTAGGCATGGTAATTTATGATCACAATGCAAATTTTATTCGAGCTAAGTGTCATGCTATTGGTTTTAAAATTAACAATTATGCGGAATTTCACACTTTGTCTTTTGGATTGGATATGACAATCTCTTTGGGAATTAAGAACTTAATAATTGAAGGTGATTCTTTGGTGATTATTCAATGTGTTATGAAAAAGAAATCTAATTGTTGGAATTTGCAGTATATACTTGATCCCATTTTACAAAAATTAGAATTCTTTGAATCTTTCTTGGTATCCCATTGTTACAGAGAAGTTAATAAGATTGCAGATTATTTGGCAAATGTAGCCATTGATAGCAATGCTAATCAGCGAGAGGTGGGTTTTGAGGAAATTCCTTCTAGGGTATGGGAAGGTTTGCAGCAATAGTCATATGATTTTCTTGAGTAACGTCGATATAAAATTTTATGATGATAATTATTCACGCTTTCCCCTTTCATTTCAAGTATTCATGTTCATTGTCTAGAGAAGAGTTCGAGGTCATGGTATTTGATATAATAGTGTTTTTCCAATGGTTTTTTGATACTTTCTTTTTTGGCAAGAAGGTTTTTGGCTCATGGGATTTGGCACAGGGATTTGGAAAATTTTGTCTTCTTCCATTGATAGCAGCTATGGAGTCTACATTTGAAAATTATCCGATGGGTTTTTTTGGCAAATTGTCATATGGGCTCTATGCAAAACTGATATTATATGTGTTGTGCCCGCATTTTGTATGTGGTTTTGGGTGGGGTGTATATATTGATCCGTTAGATACTATAGATTTATTTTATGAGCTGTGACCAGAGGTTTTCTTCCCAGGGTTATTTTCTCTGGTATGCTCTTTGAATCCTATGTAAAAAATAAAAAATATTAATAAAAAAAGTTAGTGAAATAATCCACTTTTATTGAAAAACAAATATATATATTAATTATCAACATAAACTACTCTCACATAAATATCAAATATATTTTACTACTATTCAAATCTTTCCTTAGAACCCGATATCTTCTGAAATAAATAACCAATTTGTTTAAGGACAATATATAAACTATCTAAACTTTTCTTTACTTAAAAAAACTCTAAAGTCTGTGATCAATATTTAAATCATCTATACCACCATTAAAGCACAGTCTTAATACTATGATAAGAGTTTTTAGAATCGTCCCAGAGAGGCCTTTCACATTTTGAAGAATCCATTGAACATGCTCCAAATGGCATTCCCTCGCAGCGATGTGCAGGACAGAAGTCGGCGGTCGAGGTTATACAAACTTTAATCGCCATTTTTGGCAGCATAGAAAACTTTAGGATTTATAAAAAGGATTGTAAATATATAGCTCGATTCCTAGGTTGGCCTTAAAGGCAAAGACTTTTTGCAGAAAATTTCCCCTACTTTTGCGCTATGGTTAAAAATTTCTCTCCGTATTGCTTTGGAGAGGCCCAGTGTTGGAAACGTGCAATCTGTGATCAGTAAATTATTGTAAAATTGAGTGGGACTGATGTTTGAGTTTACTGTACAACACGCAAATGTGGTCCACGAAAAGCGATTGATCACACTTTGATGGCCGACTATCTAATCCTTCCTATAAAAGACGACCTTTTTAACGGTTTAATTGTGTCTTAGATAAACAGGTGGGATTGTTATAGAGTTGTTTATTTTTTATACAAAATAGTATCCGATCAAAAACACAAAATCTGTAAATCATAATAGATTTTTATGCGAATTCTATTGACTGGATCCTCTTTTAATCCACCTTCTCATGCCCTAGATGGATTGTGCTAAAAAATATTCCCCATTTCTGTGGTGTTTTTTACCCCAAATGATGGAACCCATCTGTAAAATTATTCGCATGGATGAATCCACTAGACTCATCCCACACCTTGACGTTAGAATACTAATCTCAATAAAACCAAGAGTTGATATCCTGGCTACCCTTAATCTTAACATTGAAGGGGAAAATTTCACCTGCCCTAAAGAGGTGCTCAGTGGATTAAATGCTTTCTTTTTATGTAAAAAGGAAGGACACTATCGTAAGGAATGTCAGATAATTAACAGGAAGAAGTCCGGATCTGAGGCAAATAGTGTGAAATCCTTTTCTAATAATGTCTCTGCCAACCCTAAATTGGCTAAATCTTGGGTTTCAAATGTCACCGATGATGACAATGGTGCGAAAGCTAATCTTTCTAATGTTTTTGCCAACCCTAAAATGTTCGAATCCTTGACCCCTAATGCCCTTGTTGATAAGTTAAAAAATAACTCTGTCACCAACCCGAATATAGGGCATCCTACAATTAAACAAACCAAATAGGTTTGTCTTACCATGATCTCCCTAAATCTACCTCATTGACCATTGTGGTTGACTCAAAGCTTGGGCACCCTCATGGTGAGCAAGCCTTTCTAGGGGTTTCTAGCCTTGAGCTTGCTTGCTTTTCTCTCTCAACCATTCTTGCTGAAAACTTCAATAAGACTCCGATCTTCTCTACTACGAAGATGATCAAAACATCATAGAATGATAGCTTCCAATTGGTTACCTGCAAAACGTGGGGTTGTAAAAATGCCCAACAACTTGCCATTGATAAAATTATATCTCTCAACTAGAGCATGATCATTAGGAATGAACCCTTCCCTATGGATGATGTTCAGTCATCTTCTTTCCATACCCCAAGTAATTCATTGGTCAAAACTATTATTAAAAACTTTGAAGGTTCCAATCAAGGCACTAGTGATTGCATACTAGTAATGGTCCTATAAGGATGTCTCTCAAATTTGCTACCTCTAAGATAATTGTTGGGAAGGATTCTTTTTCAGGACATCCCCCTAGTATCATCATCACTACTCCCTTGACCGTGAACCTATCTCCTAAATTGTTTAAAGAAATCGATGATAATTGCGTGATTGAAGTTATTCCTGCTAACACTATGGATATTAATAATACTTCAGGCTCCTCGTTCCCCCGTTTTCCCAGGGCACAACTATCTTGGACGAGTAGTAGGGAAGTTGCCACTCATGCAGCTCTTACTTCAGGAACTAAACATGAGTAGCAACTTGAATCTAGTGAGGAAGAGGATGATCTCATTGAGAACACTTCTAATGCCAAATGAAAAGGAAGACCTAAAGGGGCAAAAACCAAGGGTCTGTTGAATAAAAAGAAGATGGGAGAGCATAATGGTCTCCCAAGCAGTAACTTTTGACTATCTTGTTCTCGATGAAGTGCATATCTTGGAATGTTAGAGGTCTGGAGACACTAGACAAAAAATAGGTTGTTAAAAGGTTCCTTGACTCTCATAGGGACACATATTTTTTAATGCTACAGGAGCTGAAAGGTGTCAACTTCTCTCTTGAGGTCACTCTTGACTTCATCTAGAAAGATGTTGTCAAAATATGCTTAGACCACTCCAGAGGTAAGGGTGGAGTTGGCCTACTTATTAATCCTAAATGGACTAATCACATAACTGACAGAGGGAGCTCCCCGTGTAACAGAGCCATCTAGATTTATGTTGACCTAAAAGGCACTCTTTTTGGCATTTGTTATATATATGCTCCAAATGATTACAATGATAGGATTACTCTCTGGACTTGGTTAGGGACTCTTCCTGATATAACCTAGATCATTGCTAGAGACTTTAATATGATTGAGAACAAGGATGATAAAATCGGGGGAATTCAATTTTAATGAAGAGCTCTGAAAAGTTACATTGGGATAGAATGAAACACCAAAAATTGTTATTTGATCCTTTGGAGGGTACTAAAAATGATACTTCTAGCTTATGGTACACCTGGTGCAACTACTAGAAGGGTGCTAATAGTTTTGCTTACCTTAGCATTAGGAATTCCTTAGCTAATTATAGGATCGGTAATAAAAATTTTATCCTCAACACTAGGCTACTGGAGGACTAAGATGCCTTGGTGGCTATAAATCTGGTTAGGCTCCTTAATATCTATAACAAACACCTCTCCTCCCACATTGACAGATGGAAATACAATGTTAATTCTTGGCAAAAAAAATTTAGAAAGCCAAGGACTACATGTTTTTAGAATTTTTTTTATCTAATCACCTACATAAAGTTGAAAAGGATGTTCAAGGCAACCCCTCCTCCATTTACCTTGCTACCTGAGTTTCCCAAGCTCGTGATGCCCTTAAGAAGCATCAACAGGTTAAAATCTGGGGGGCCATGATTAGGGCTTGCAGCCAATGGCTGAAATTTGGGGATAAAGGATCAAAGTTCTTTTTCAACTTGCTCAAACAGAAACAAACTGAAGAAACAATTGATAGAGTTGTTGTGGATAATGAAGAAATTGTTGACTTGAATAACATTATAGATGCTTTTGAGATGTTTTATAAAGCTCTCTTCACCTTGGAGGATAAGGACTCAGCCCGAGACATGAGACATAAATGTAGATCTATCATCCCTTGTAGAATCTCTGAACAAGACTCCCTCTTCCTTAAACAAAAAGTTTCTTTGGAAGAGATTGCAATCAAAGCCCTTAAAAATGATAAAACTCTAGGTCCGGATGGAATCCCTATTGAGTTTTATAAAGCCAACCTTGATTGGATTGTTAAGGACCTGCACGACATATACTCTAAAGCCTTTGACTCTGGTACTCTGGGCAAATCCATTAATAAAGGCATTATTAAACTTATTCCCAAGGATGGTGATAAGGCCCTCATTAAAAATTGGAGGCCCATCGCCCTTTTGAATGTCTCCTACAAAATTCTCGCTAAAACCTTGGCCCACCGCCTTGAGAAAATCCTTCCTAAGTTCATATGCCCTACCCAAACCAGATTCAATAAAGGGAGATACATCCTTGAAAACCTTATAACTATTTGGGAGGCCATGGAATGGTCTAAAACTTCTAGACAAGACTCTGCTATGTTGTTGTTAGACTTTGAGAAAGCTTATGATAGAGTTGAGTGGGAATTCATCATTATGATGCTTGAAGCCTTTTGTTTCCCTGCTGAGTTTTGTAAATATGTCAAAGTCCTTCTTAAAGGTGCCTCTTCCCACATTGAAATCAATGGGACTCTTTCCCACCCTATTAAGCTTACTAGATCCATTAGGTAGGGTTGTCCCCTTGCCCCTGCCCTGTTTGTTATTGCCTTAGATGCCTTATTCTATCTATTAAGAGGTGACTCCCTCTCATTGATTGTCCATTGTGTTATGCTGCCTGATGACTCCACTCTACTTAACATCTAGTTTACGGATGACACCTCGCTCTTACTTGAGCTTACTAACCAAAACATTGATTCTCTCAACAGAAAACTTGTGATCTTTAGTGAGATATTCAGAGTACGTATATCTCGATCCAAATCTATATTACTTGGTTGGAAAGATGAACCCCCTGATTGGCTTAAACAGTTTAATTATCAATGGGGAGGCCCTAACAAAATTGTTCGGTACCTTGGTATACCCTTCTCCATTTCCCCCTCCCTTAAGGATATGTGGCTTTGGGTGCGGGAAAAGATCAATAAAAAACTCAATAGGTGGAATAATTGACACCTCTCCTTGGCTGGTAGAATAAAGGTATGCCAAAAAATTCTCTCCTCTTATAGTATCTACTACTCCTCCGCTTGGATGTTTAGTAATTATCAAATCCTTGACTTACAAAAGGCTATTAGATAGTTCCTTTAGTCTGATGGAAAAGGAAAAAATAATTGCATATTTTTAAGTGGAAGTGGTGTCACATAGACAAAAAGATTGGCAGCCTTGGTTTGAAAGATCTTAAAATCCAAGGCATTTCCCTCGCTGCGAAATGGATATTCCATGCATTGGAGGGACAGGAACTGTCGAAGATCCTAGTTAGAAACAATATTTAGAATGCGGTTCCTAATAAATCCAAGTTGTGCAAGGGTCTTTCCTTTAGTGACCTTGTGGCTAACACCTTCACTATCTTAGTCCAAGGTACTTGTGTCTTCAAATCAATCTTGAAAGCATGGGAGCATGTTAGGAGGCTTATTGTTAATACTAATGTTAACAACAATAATTTTTTGCATGGGGAAAGGTGAATTTGGTGGAACCTCTACCATACTTCTAAACCTATGGCGCTTACTCAAGGCTGTTTTACCAAACTTTGGGCCAGTAAAGGCATAAAATACCTTATGGACATTCTTGAATGTAATGACTTAATAAGTTGGGAGGACCTCAACTCTAAATTTGATCTTCCTGTTTCCCAAAAATGAACCTATAACATAATAAAAAGTGCTTGTGCTTTCCTCTCCTTGCCTGTTATTTCCAATGTGGATTCTCACAAGTTTCTTTCCTTCAAGTGGCAGGATGGCTCTCTCCTGACTAAAGTCAAGGCCCACTCTATATACAATTTACTCACCTATGATGACTTCATTGTTAAACATGCTAATCTGAACTAGTACTTTAATTTGAATGAATCTTCCTGGCAGAAACTTTTTGCTAGACTATCGAAGAGCCCTATCCCTCCTAAAATCTAATGCTTCAAATGGCAACTTATCTTAAAAACACTTCCAACTAGGAAGGTTACCGAGAGTATTGAACTTTTCTCTATCTTTGGAGTCCCCGAGACCAGTAGACACATTTTTTTATTGCTCTGTGGCTAAAGAGGTCTGGTTACTTTTTGGTATATGCATTCCTATGACTGTGGATGTTTTAGATATTATTTCTAGTACTATCCATGGGCTCAAAAAAGACGCTAATTTATTTTGGTTTATTCTCTCAACTCATACTCTATGGTATATTTGGAAAATTAGAAATGAAGAAAAATTCAAGGGTAATGACAAAATCTTTAATGAGTCTTTCCGTCGACTCACTTTTTATAATATTGTTGTGCAGATTTGTTTTACTATGAATGTTGAAAGGAATAAGCTCCTTCGATTTCTTAGACATGGCTACGACACTATGTTTGTTTACGAGATGAAGGATGGGTACAAATGGAGAAGGATTGCGGAGAACTAGGTTGCCTTTGAACATGCCCTTTCCAAGCTACTGGAGGAGATAAAGAGCAACAGAGGACCCTCCTATGCTCATGTGGAGATCTTGTTGCAGCTTCAGGTCCACAAGAAGATCATCTGGATGGAGGGAGCGCAAGGTTGGACTGCATGGGTAGAGTCTCATGATGAGATCCTTCAAAGAGCTATTTTCAATACAACACTATATCTTTTCTGATTATGTATGATACCTATGAATATTTGTGCTATAGCCGGTGTGTGATGTAATTGTATTGGCTTAGGCTTAACACTCTGACTCTCTTTTTTGGTTGAGGCCTGGCCTCCCCAGATGTACTCTTTGATTTAACTAACCATTTTTAATAAAATAAAAAAAATTGTTTAAAAACAATTATATTATATAAATTTATATATTTAATCATGTGTTGTTTTGTATACTGTCATTGACCTTAGATAGTTTAATATTACCTAAGTATAGGAAAGACAATATAAATATTTGGCGCCATTAGATCTTTAACCGTTTTTGTCAACTGTTTGTGTTTTTTGCAGGAGTAAGCCTGAAGTTGCTTTTTCCCTTTAAGGCCAAGTTCGAAGAGAAATTAGGCAAGTGTGTGGTCTTTAAATACAATAACATCAAATGGAAAATCCACATACCTAACATTCTATCTCTGCACATTTTTAACACTTGGTATATGAGTGTAGAGCATAAAAGTGTTTTTTTTTTCAATGTTTTTTTTGCACGTATATATGTATGATTTTAAAAATTTGAATTCTTATTATAGACTGTTTTAATAATAATAATAATAATAATAATAGTAATTTATTATAAAAATTATTTATTTATAATATTTAATAAGTTTTAACATATTCATACATTATATTAATAAATTAAACATATTCCAAGAGTTGGTGGAGAGCGGTGGGAGACAAAGGAGATGGCGATGATGGCAATGAGGATGACCACATTGAACGCAATGGTCTAAGTGCCTCTATAGTAGAGAATTCTATCATGGGGCATTCAGAGTTCTCAGTGGCAATTTGGCCTCATTTTCTCTTTGCTTTCCTTTGTGTTAGGGCTTCTCTATTCTGCTCCCTTTCAATTTTGGGAGATTTTTGCTTGCAAGTTGCCATTGTTTTGTTTGGGACCCTAGGGTTTTGTAGCTTTGTTTGGTTCCCTATTTTTTTTGCCCTAGTGTGTTTGGCTTTCTGGATTGCCCTTGTTTCCCTTATTTTGTAGTGTGGGATGGGTACTTCCCTATTTAGACAGTTTGCCCTTCATAAGAAGCAACGTGAGGGCCCGATGTTGAGAATGTGATAGATAAATTACTGTAGAATTAAGTAGGACTGACATTTGAGTTTAACTGTTCAAGACATAGTAGGACTAACATTTGAGTTACTACTACTCAACTCAAAAATGTGGTTCAGAAAACCAGATTCCACACTCTAATGGTTGACAATAAAAATGTACCTGATATAGACTTTTTTTATAGTTTTAATATAATTCTTTTCTAGTGTCCTTTAGTATACATGTGAAGGTTGTGGAAATACTGGCCAGTAAAAGTTGATCCTTTGATCATGATCTTTCTATAGAAGAATAAGCACATGCAGTCTTTTCAATGTCCTAGAATAAGAGCCTAGTGGTTGATGGTCTCTCTATTAAGTTTTATTAAACATTGTGGCCACACATTAAAGAAGATTTTTTTTTACTTTATTTGGAAGCTTTGGAGAAAGGTTCATTAGGGCCTAATATTAATAAAGGTTGTATAACACTAATTCCAAAGGGAAGAATGAAACATTTGTGTTTGGATAGCATTTAATTACCTTACTTAATACTTCTTATAAAATCATTGCAAAAGAAATAACTACAAGAGTGAAACCTATGACAATAATGATAGTAAGGCCCGAAAAAATGAGGTACCTTGGTGAAAGGCTTATTCTTGGTAATCTTATGTTGTTCTAGAAAACCATTGAATGGGTTCACCAATTAGGACAAAATGTTCTACTTATCAAGCTTGACTTTTATAAAGCCTATGACAAGATGTGTTGGAGCTTTATCCTTAAGATGTTACAATGGCTAGGTTTTGGGCCCAAATTATGCAAACATGTTCAAATGTTATTTACTAATGCTAATGCTTAGCTGGTTATAAACAAATCTAGGAGTCATACATTTTATTTACAATGATCTATTACGTAATTTTATACATTGTCACGTTTCCTCTATGCTCTTATTGTTGATGCCTTGGGTTATTTGTTGCAAAAATGCAACCAAATAAAATTGATTAAGGGTGTATCTATTCCTAATAATGTGGTGATTATTAAATCACATTTTATTGATGATAGTATGCTCTTCATCCAAAACAACGAGGAGGAAATTAATAATGTGATGGAGATTTACAATTTCTACTACTCTATCTCCGGTTCAAAGTTGGTACATCATAAAACCAAGTTTCTTATGGTGTCCTGATCTAGCTCCTCATTGGATCACTAAGGAATGGAAACATATTAAACATCTTCAAATCTCCTAATACATGGGAATCCCCTTTGGGCTTGTAGTTTCTCTTTCTGACATGTGGAGTTGGTACCTCAATAAGTTGAAAAATAAACTTAATACTTGGAGCAACAAATATTTGTCTTTATCTAGCAAGATCCAAGTTGTGAATCAAATTTTTTTAGCTTCTGATGTGTATTATTCATCTTTATGGATGCCTATTAATAAATACTATGATGCTTTGATTAAAATATTCCTAAAATTTTTATGGGCTAATCAAAATAGTTTTGCTAGGTTCAAATCTACTTTATCACTACATTGCATTCAACAAAAAATTGAAGGAGGATTAGGCTTATTGTATCCAAAGCCTCAAGGAATCTAGTTATAAGAGTTAAATGTGTAGGGATGAACCATGGAAATATCTAGTTAGACATCACATTGTTATGGCTTCTTGTAAAAAGAAATGATAGTTAGTTAATTGGCTAGACAACAGTTTATTGGCTCTATTTTTTAATATCAAAACCTCTTTTCCTTTACAATTAGTTTGGAAAGCTTGGCAACATGCTTCTAAATGTTGAAATTGGAAAATTAATTCTTTACAAGATGGTTTTAGCTTTGTAATATCATCTATTTGATGGAACAAGATGGTTCAACATCATGGCCAACCTTTAGTTGTTGCCTAAGTTCCAAGACAAACTCTTTATCTTTTTAAAAAAGGAATTCAACAGTTTGGGGACATTTGGAATTTTAATACTTTAGATTCGATAACTTGGCTGTGATCATTCAAAATATTTCACACTCATTTTGACACTTTCTATAGTGTCCTTTTCCCTACAATATTTTAGAACCATTTATAGTCTTGGCTTTACCTTCAACTTAGAAGATGTGTTATATGTTACCCTAAAACTTTATAATCCCGCACTTAGTTCTTCATCAACTACCAAAATTATGGCTAGATCCTATGTTGTAGGCCTTGTGATTAGATAGCAATTTAGAAGAATTCAATTGGTGTTGGTACAATTGGTAATGGAAAATATTGAAAAATCCATTTTTTTCGAATTTCCCATATCTTAGTAAATCATATTTTTGGGAGCCTTCATGTAATGCATCTTGAATTCTCTTCATATCAGTTATTAAACTCACCCTATCTCCCTCAATCATCTTAAAAATTGTTTCCAATCTCATAGCATTAAACTGAGTTAAAATTCTAGCGTCTAGAACTTTCTCTGAAGATACAAAGTGAGATTCTACTACGTTCAACATACTTCTAATCTTACCAGAGGAAGTAAAAGATATATCTAGTTTGAAGGATGGCAAAATTTTCTCCAATACACCTGCCACAAATGTTAGCAACTCTTTATTTATGGTGTGGGACTTGAGTAGGTCCTCACTTGCCTTTTTTTGTGTAAGAGTTGCAAGCTTCAATGCTTGACTAGGTGATAATGAACTCAAATCTATAGGCCCTCGAGGAAAATCATCTAAATCGGTAACAACCTATTTACCTTTGTCAACTAATGAAGTTGAGAAAATATAATTTTAGAGATCCCAAAAACACCTATTAGCAAAATACCTTTCACAAGAGAAGATTGGAGGAAGAACACAGTAATGGCTCTGAAGAAAAAGATTATCATTGAGAGAGAGAATCAATTAAATGAAAAAGTACAATACAATCCTTATAAAAGGATATTAAGAACCCTAAAAGTGTGCAACCTTAAATATGTGCAACCTTAAAGAAACCCTAAAGGGATAATGAGTATTTAATAATTTGAGTAATTATTAAATACCTACAATATTATTAAATGCCTAATTTTAGCTTAAGTGTAGAGTATAATAGACTTATAAGTAAATAAATAATTATTAGCTAATACAAGATAACTTTAACACCCCCCTTACGATGAACTTAGGGAGTAGCTTAAAAACTAAATGCATGAAAGAAAAAAACAACTACTTGATGAAGGCAAATTTGGGTCCCGACAACAAGGCTTGATGAGATACCTAATCACAACCAAATCTCTATGAACCGAAGAAATAGATAGAAAACCATAGGGGAAAAAACTCTACTCCAAAAATAGATGCAATAGAAGAGAATCACTGAAGCATGAAGAACACGCAAACACTATCAAATAATAATTGTTGATCTGAAGAACCTCCACTGAAATAGAAGATATCAGGTAGAGAAGACTATAACCTACATGAGTGCCCTTAAATAACACTACTCGAATCAGATGACAAACAAAGGCAAACAACTAAACTCGAAGATACAGATGGAAAAAACACCAAAGTCTGAAGAGTTGATCAATCGAAGATGGAAGCTTTTCTCCAAAAATAGAAATGAAAGAGTGTCCATATGGTAAATGATCCATCTCACTGAAATGCATAGGTAACCAACCACTACATCTGCCTAGTACATAGGAACAAATATTGAATACATAGCTCACTCCAATGAACCAAGGAAGTATTAGAACTAACAACGAATAGGAGAAGCCTCCCCATAATGCTGACAAGGGAGAGGTGATAGGTACATTGCGATGAATGACCAACAAGAGCTTCATGAAAAAGAACAAGGAGTATCGGAGGTGCAGAGAAAAGAACATAGTATCATGGAAGGAACACTCACTTGACACATATCATGAGGCTAATGTCATGGAAGGAACACTCATGTGATAAAGGTAGATAGCAAACAAAGGTAAACATCAACCCCCCCATGACACTTTATAATGAAGTGCATGTACAATAAGGCACAAGATGTGCAAGATCCCAAGTATACAATGCATAGTGGCACTTTATGTCAGTGTGTTTGCAAAAAAAGAAATGCTTAAAAAATGATGTATGCAAAGATTACAAGAGACATAAGGCTATAAATACAGAAAGAATAACCAAAGACGATACATCCTACTCAAGAAAGAGATCCCAGGACCTGAAAAATCCAAGATATTCACCAGACTGCTGAAAAGAAAAAAAAAAGAATAAAATGTAGATGGAGTAGAATCTAGAAAGAAAACTCATATGCCCAGAAAGTGCACAGAACAAACTTTCTAATGATATAAAGTTTTCAAAAAATAAAGTTCGGATGCTCAAGTTATCTCTCCCAGAATGCAAAAAGGAACTTTTAGCTTTAACAACAAAACCACCATCAAAAAAGAAAATATCATAAGATCAAACCTCTGTATCTGAAGAGAGCTCAAAAAGAAATTTATGATGATATGAAGTTTTTAAAAAAACATCTCCATATGACCAAGTTACCACCAAAAGAAAAAAAACCCCTCTTTTAGGGCATAAAGTGGGTAAATATTTTTTTTTAAATTTATTATTATTATTTTTTTTTGACAAAAATTTTCTAATGCATTTGCAAGAACAGTCGTATGGATTTTTGTGCATCGTAAAATGTGCCAATGAAAAATCATGGGCCAGATGCCCTTGTCACCGAAATAGGTCAAATTATACATCAAAATGACTAGAAATGCCCTTCAGAAGCCAACAATTAGGTCTTTTTTGGCCCAAATTGCTCTAAATTTTTTTTAATGATTTTTCTGTCGAATTTATGGAAATTCGTGCAAAAAAAGGCAAAACAAAAGAAAATGTCAAGAACCCAATTTTGTCAAAATTTAACAAATTTTATATGGAAATGGGGGGTTTTGGGGCATTCTGAGCTCAACGGTGAGGTTTGTTTGATTCCAAAATGATTAGAAACAAAATAGCTACACCATATCCAACAAAAGAACTCTTAAAAAGCTTGAAACCCTCCTCCAAAAATTTTTCTAAAAAAATCAGGAACAAGCAACAGCAGATGTAGGATCTGATACCATGAAGAAGTTGAGAAAAATACAACTTCGGAGATCCCATGGACACTTGAACTAGAAAAATACCTATCACAAGAGAAGATTGGAGGCAAAACACAATAATGGCTCTGAAGAAAAAGATTATCATTCAAAGATAGTATCAATTAAATGAAAAAGTACAATACAATCCTTATAAAGGGATATTAGCAACCCTAAAGGTGTAAGTGCACCAAGATGGTGAACAAAAAAGGGGGTATAAGTGGCCACCTTTTTTTTTTTTTTTTCTTTTTTTTGAAAACAAGTAGACCTAAACTTCAAAGAGATATTTAAAGGTCATCCACTCAAAACTAAGAGTTGAGAAAAAAATAAGAATTGTAGTACGCTGAATCTAGTGTCTTGTAGCGTCATAAAATTGCGACACTTGCAATTTCGACTACATTTGGGTCTTCACGATGGCGGAGCAACATTGAACCTGAATGGAGACCCTGAAACCTATTTGCGACATCAAAAACTACATCTTTTCTACACCTTGGCCTGATCCTCCTTGCACCCTGCTGTCCCGGGAGGTGGGACCATGGCACCCAGTGCCTTGGTCCTTCAGGACCATGGCGCCCAGTGCTCTGGTCCTTCAGGACCATGGTGCCTAGCACCCTGGTCCCTTAGGACCATGGCGCACAGCGCCCTAGTCCCTGGCCCTATTTTGGGCCTAGTCTCTTGTTGGGCATCGGGTCTTCAAGTTTGCAATTTGGAAAATAATGTTCCTAGGTCGGCCTAAGGTCGGAAAAATCAGTCTCCTAACCCTAATTGACAAGTATATAAACTACATTTCTTCTCCTAGAAAAGAAAAAAAAACATATGCGTGCAAGAGGTAGAAGCGATAGGCAAACAGGCAAACATTCAAGCATTCAAGCATTCCTTCAAGCAATTGAGCATTCTAAGTCTCCATTCAAGGCTAAGTGTTGCATTCAAGACAAGGATTCAACCATTGAAGAGGAGATCACTTACAACATATGACCTATAGCACATACAACATCATTACACCTTTGCATGTAAGAATACAAACATTCTTACAACAAGGTATCAGTACTTGATTACATTACAAACATTTACATTTATAGCATTCTCATTTCTTGGTTAATTCCAAAACTGGGGTTTGACCTAAAGGCAAACCCCTAATCCCTAACCCCCCAATTGTCCTCTCTTTTCTGTGTGTAGGTTGCAGGTACGCGGCTGTAAATGAAGATCTGGAATCCTTGTGCAGAGACGAACAGATCCCCCTTCGTTTCATGGATTTTTCGGAGGACCGTGTGCACTTCGAGCACCATCGTCCCGTCAAATTTCGCTCAAACTTGCAGGACAACATCGTCTTGACATTTTACTGCTAATTTCAGGTCCATAGCTTCATCCTATGTCTCTATCTCTGTCTACAAGCAAATCTTTCTTACTTTCACATACACTCCTAGTTCAATCCTTCTATCTACATTCTTTACAAAAGAGGGTATCCTTGCTGTCTCAACCCTTGAAACTCATTTAGAATTCAATCTTGCATTGTGTGGGATTGGATCTTGTGAGTTTCAACCCCTCGTTTGAATGTAAAGTCTCTCCTAAGTGAAAACTGTCAATCCTAGTGACCTCCTTTCTCTCTCCTTGGAGTGGGGGAACACCTAGGGTTCGATTTTCCACTTTACATTTTGGTGACCCCGAAGTGAACATCCTAATTCTGATTAGTCATGGTTAGATCTGAAAAATTTGCTTCCTTAATTACATTTTCATGTTTGATCTTTTGCAAATTTTAGAGGTTAATTGCATAAAAACCCTAAATTTTCTTTTTAGTAATTGAGCTTGTGAAATGTTTAATTGTTAATGCTTGTTTCAGATCTACCCTTCTATTGCAAATTGTCAATTCATATTTGTGCTTTAATTCTGAAAATTAAGTGGTTAAGTGTCAAAACCCTAATTTTTAGAACCCTCTTGAATCAACCTTTCACTGATGATTTCACTAATCAAAACACCTCCAAATCGGCTGTAACTTTGGATTCCGCAACAAAATCATAATATCTCTCATCCCTGAAAATTTTGAAAAAAGTTGCGAGGACCGTGTGCACCCCGAGCGCCATTGTCCCCGACATTTTTTTTGAAATTTCGGGAGCTAGATCTTACTGTATTTTTCTGCTAGAATCTAGAATCTTGGTTGATTTCATCAATTCTAACACTTTCAAAATTAAAGTCAAAGTTGGTCTAGTGAATGCTTGGATTAAGGCTTCTAATCATTCAAAAATTGTTGAAATTGAAATTTCGTGTCAAAATTGTGTTTCTTACTGTCCTAAATCTAAAAAGTGTGTTGGCATTCATTTGAAGTTTTAGTGCTTTATTCAAATTTTTGCAATTTGTGACTTTTGAAATTAAGTGTTTAACTGCAACAACTCTGATTTCCGCTTTCAAAATTGAATTTTGCATGAAATTGAGTCAACTTTTAAATTTGAAAGCTTGCATTGCTTTTAGTATTCCCTCTAAAATCATAAAATTCAAAATTTCAGTTTCCCTCTCTTTTTCAAAATTCAAATTTTGCATTTTTCAACAATCTTGGTAGGATTCAATTTTGAGATTGCAACTTTAATTTGGCCTATCTACAGATCGTAAAATCACTCAATTTTTTTAGATTAGCTTTAAAATCATCATAACTTTCATCCCTGAAAATTTTGAAAAAAGTTGCGAGGACCGTGTGCACTCTGTTCGCCACGGTCCCTAACATTTTTTCTGAAATTTCAGGAGATTGTCATGATTGCATTTAACAGCTTAAATCTAGGAGATTGGCTGATTTTATTGAAATTTGCTACATCTAAATTCGAAAATAAATTCAAAATTTAAGATTTCAATTTTCAAGATAATAATTAAAATTAAGAGCTACCCCCCTTGGCCATAATTTTCAATTGTGCCTACCTTTCTTGGAAGTTGTGTTTCCCTCTTCTTTCACAAAGTTCAAATTGGATAATCATTATCTCATTGTTCAATTTTGTCAACTTTATTTTCAAAATTCAAAATCTTCTCTCTCTCTAGTGCATGAGTTTTACAACAATAAGCCCTACTTACACTATTCCCATTAGACGAAGCCTTAGAATTAAGTCTTTCCAAGGTTTAATTACCGAGGAGATGGAACCTAATTTGAATGGCCTTTTTAGCGAGGACATGGGTAATTCCTCTAATCCTCTTAATGATGAAGAAGCTCTCCATGAGGTTTCTGTAGAACAACTTTCGAAATTGGATAACCAATTTGATGATTTTCAGCAATGGATGTCTCAAGAATACCCCGATAGTCAAGCTCTTTCATTAATTGAGGGTCTAAAACGTATGGTTCAAGGTGATAAGAATGGATTTGATATTTTGCATAGTATTGCACACATCGTGGATTCAAATGTGATGCCTATGAAGAGTTGTGCCGAAACTTTAGGTTATACACAACCTCCTACTCAAGTCAATCATTCTTTCCCTTTGACAACTTCTATTGCTAGTATACCTACTTTTACATCAAACATAATGACTACTTCAATACAAAACATTCCACCTATGATCACTAGTCATGGGGGCAATCCTTCCTCTTCAGTCAACCCTCTTCCTTCATTCAATCCGACTTCTTCATTCATTCCTTTAATGAGTGTCCCTATTACATCTCCACAAATGAACATGACACAAGGGGACAATTCATTCAACCATTCCATTCCTCCTTGTAGTGTTCCTTTCTTCCAATCATCTCCTATGACTAACTATCATAGTGTCCCGCCAGGGTGAACTCACAATAATGGTTCCCACTTTTTTGCCACTTTTGACATTGAGATGTACATTTTTAAAATAATCTTCAACTTCCGAGAACTATAACTTTTAAACTATTAAAAATTTGAAGATGATGTAAATTAGTGATTTCTAGCATTTTGTTTGTAGATTCTATATACATTTTTTTCAAATTTTTTTGATAGATTTTTTAAAAAAATTTCCATCTCCCTCGAAAAGTAGTTTTTTACAACAAACTACATTTTTTAAGAGTGATGTGCCTCCCGAAATGCATAACTTTTTTTCTATCAATGATAAAAACTCAATTCTTTCAAATTTTGGTTTGTAACATCAATATCCAGGGCTTGCATTTGGTTTTATAGTGATATGTTCAATATTTTTCATTTTATAAAGTTTTGAAGTCCGACTAGTCATAATTCAAACATAGGTTTACGTTTGAACACATAACTTGTTCTATATAAATCGAAATTCAAATTTTTTTTTTGTTAGAAAGAAGACATCAATACCAAGGGCATAGATATTTTTCAAATTTTTTTTGAATTAGTTTCTTATTTTTCCCAATGCATTGAACAAAGAAGTTCATGTTTGATGAAAAACCAATTTTTAATAAAATTAAAAAATCAAGAACATAATAAATTCAAAATATAACAAAATTATATTCGTTGGAAAGCTTGCTTCGAGTACTACCATCTAATATTTTTGGGTTATCAAGATTATTTCATTCGTGCATTGAACCAGAGCTCCGAAGTCATTAATTCTACATAACTCTGAAATTTTTTGGGAGAAACTTTTAATTTTGGGGGTTTGAACGAACAGGAGTTCAATCGTATTGGGTTCGTTCGAACCAAAAGGGGTTCGAGCGAACCCCCATTCACTTGAACCAGCGAGCTAGATTTTGGCATGTACTTTTTTTTAACTGCCATGTTCGAGTGAACCCAACAATTTTTAACTGTCGGCTTTCGTTCGAACTCGGGCCAATGCATTTTTGTTTTTTTTTTCATTTGTGGAATCGTATAAATGTCCATAATTTTTTTTTGCTTTTTATCACTCAAATGATTAAAATAATTCGCATTTTTGGATGAGAGAAGATATTTGAAAATTATTTTGAAGGCAATAATTTGAAGGTTTTTTGTAAAAGCATGGGGAACAAGAAGAGAAGGCAAAATAAGACTTCAAGGAATTATTCTCTCGAAACATAAGAAAGATATCGAGAATAAAGAAGACAAAGATATCATGATGCAAGTATGCATTTTTAATTTTATTTCTATTTAATTTAATATGTATTACATGTCAATTAATTAGAATTCAATATTTTTTATCTAATATTTTTAATAGGATTAAAAGTAATTTTGTTTTAATTGGAAAACATAATTAATTTGAGATAATACATGTGTATTTGCAAATTTCAAATTCCATCAACTTGCTTGTTGTATAATTGCATTTTTCTCCTATATAATTAAGTTCATTTATAATAGATAAGACCTATTAAGTCATAAAATTAATAAGACCTATTATGTCATAATTTTTAGGTTCTAAATTATATATATTGAATATTTAATCTACATGTACAAGTAATTTCATGTGATAGGTCCTTTAATATCACATAATATATCTGTCTTAAGGGTAGTTAAGTATATTAATTTTGTGAAATGTTTTTTCAAATGTGGTCATATTGATTTTAACAATAAGGCCTATTAGGACTATTAGATTGATTATAGTTCTTAAATGTGACATAAATTTATAACCTATTAAACATGTTGAATAATTTAGGTGAACTATTTATATTCAACTTCACGTACATGCAAAAACATTTTAGATTAGGAGGTCTATTATGCAATAATAGGTCTTAAATATACACACATGTGACAAATTATAGTCCACTTACATTATGGTCCATAACAAATTAATATGAGGTCACCTAAGTTATCGTATGCATGCATCAAAATATTTGTACTTTTAATTTTCAAAATTGGAATTTCTAATTTATCAAAATTTTATTTTATGTGTTAAATTAGTGCTCAAAATTAGAGATTGAACTTTAATCCTAACCTGAGAACAAATTGAACTTTAAACCTAAATAGGTAATTTAATTAGAGTTATAACAATAAGGTCCTAAAAGTATTTAAATTTAATAAACCAAACTGAATGGGCTAATTTTAACATGTAAAGCTTTAAGCCAAATTCACCCCTATTCTTAATCCTAATTGAATAATCTCTGATTAATTCAAGAACCTTACACAAACTCTTAAATTATGTGCAGAACGGGGAAACGAACCTGTTGAAGAACACAATATAGTTGATGAACATAGGGAGGAGATTGTCCAAGTTGAACCAATGGAGACCTTTGAAGGAGAGGGGTCAGGCTCCTTACCTCCTACCACTGATATGGATGAGCATATTGTGGATCTAGCTAAACAAGTGAAGAGAAATATTTCTTATAAAAATTTAGATCATTTACTTGAAATGGATGTGGATGAGTTGAAACGTCTCAGTGAAGAACCTAGACATACTAAAAGGAGGTCAATGAATAAAAGTGGAAAAGAAATAATGTCGCATTTCAACAATCTTGATACTACACTAGAAAAAACTCAATTGTTATCAATTGTACTTACTCATAAAGACTTAATAGATCCAATGAAATTTTTGGGTATAGATACAACAAGTTGAAAGAGGAAATCTTCTCAGCTACAAAAATCTATTGTTGATAATGTTAAGAAAGGTTTGGTGAACATTGGTAAAAAATCTCAAAAACTAGATAAGACCATTTCAAGAAGAGTGATGTTGACATCTTTAGTAAATGAAAGATTGCCTCAAAAAAGACAAATCTCTTCACTGTCATCTGAGTTTGGTTTTAGTAGAAGGACAATATCTCAATATGTTAAAAGGAGAAAGATTTTGGATGATACTACCTCATAATGGAATTGGGCAATTATGTGTAGAGCTCCTCATTCTGATAGAATTGAAGATGTTGTTAGGAACTTTGTGACAAGTTTTTAGAATGATAATACTCGCCCTTCATCAAATAGTAGAGATGTTATCGAGCAAAGGATTGGTCCTGATTGTTATGATCTCCATGTAAAACATTGGATAGACACAACAAAACATGAATTGTATGTATTGTTTACTAAAACAAACCCTCATATAAAGATTGGACAAACCATGTTTGAATGGTTAAGGCCATATTATGTGAAGTTAAACAAAGTTTTCAAAACTTGTTGTTGTCGTTATCACATCGAATTTGACTTGTACTATTAGGTGTTTCGAAAGATTAGAGAAGATAATGATGGTTATGAAAATGCTCCTCCTAAACAAACAAGTCAATTCATAGCATCCATCTTATGTGATAAATCAGATGATAATGCAACCAGTCAAATAAATTGCATAAGAGGAATTTGTGGAACATGCAGGGACTTGGCTAAATTGCCTTTGAGAGATGAAGATACTGACATGAGGAAGATGGTAAATTGCAAGAGTTACAAGTACAAAAAATTTGAAACAAAATTTGGAAAGGAATCTACAAGACTAGATTATGTAGAAGAGGAAATACCTATTGGAACATTTATGGAAAATTTTCGTAAGTTGATAAAACCATACATATGCCATGGTTTTTTTGCCAAGTGGCAAGAAGAACAATTTAAAAGATTAAGAGACACTTTCCCACTTGGAACTATTTTATCTGTAGTTGACTTCGCAGAGAATTACTCTTTTGTGCATCAAAAAGAGATTCAATCAGAGTATTACTTTTCAAAGCAAATCACTATTTTCGTGCATGTGTGTTATCGACATGCACAGATGAATTTGGATGGTGTTGATAGTACATTTGAAAATCGTGTCATTAAGAAAGAGTACCACTTCTATATCAGTGATGATAAGGAGCATGACACACTTTTTGTACAACATTGCTTTAAGAAGTTTTTTGAATATTTGAAAGATAGAGGCATAACAATAGTTAAATGTTTTGTTTGGTCTGATGGATGTGCGGCACAATTCAAATCTTCGAGGCCATTTTATGCACTATGTAGATATCATCGAAATGACAAAATACCACATGTTTGGAGTTTTTTTGAGAGTGGTCATGGAAAGGGTGAACATGATGGTGCAGGAGCTTGTATCAAACATGCTCTAAGATAGCATCAAATAAAGTACACAGGAGAACGTATAGAAAATGCACATGATGTTGTTGAATGGTGTAAGAAACACTTTTAGCAACCTAATTATCCTAGGGAATCATCATCAAGAACATATAAGCCCATTCCATATAGAGTGTTTTGGGAGATAACCAGTACGTGTTCTCTTTTAGTATTTTATTTAATTTTTTTTAATTTAACAACTTGATCTACATGTACATTTTACAGATGTGGATAGAAAATCAATGCATGGATGCAAGAGTGTGGAGAGGACAAGATCTTTGCTTTGTGTCATGAGTACAGATAATCGCCCATGGACATTATACACTAGAGATTATTCATGTTTTTGTTCTGAATGCATTTTCGAAAACTATGTTGATTGCAAGAACCAAGAGCTTGGATATGTTAGTGAATGGAAAATGGTGCCACTAGATGTTTCTGACACATACGAGGATTCAAATGAAGATGAAAACTTTGAAGACATTCCTTTGATTTCTGGTGATTACGATCATATTTCAGGATTGATTAAAAAAGGTATGTATACATGACATACACATGTAAACATTTCCTTAAAAATGACATATAACTTAGAATTTATTTAACTTGTGTCAAATTGCAAGAGATATTTTTGCAGTCATAGCAGAAGATGGAAATATAGAAGGTGTTAGTTATTATTTATTACGTTGCACAGAAGAGAGAAAGAAGTTATCAAAATCTGAGATGAGTAATGGAATGTCATTTCCCACAGGTTTGAGTTCTGATTTGAATATGTACATACATACAAATTGCTTGTGTGAAATTTTTTAATTTCTCACGTTTCTTATATACATGTACATGCAGGATCAGTTGTAGTGCAAGGGACATATTTCAAACAAGTTAAAATTGTTCAACATGGGATTCATTTCACTGAATACCAAACTGATAACAAGGTATATCAGTATAGTCACTTGGTCATTGCTGTTGGCCTAATTCTTCAAACAGTTCCACATCGAGGGCTGTCTCAAAAGTGGAGACTAGATAGTGAAGATCATGACAAAATATTAAGTGTTATTGAAGAGCGTTGTGAACCACTTGATGTGGTATGAACTATATATACATTTAGTAATCCGCATGAATTGAATTTTAATGTACAAGTTCAAGATAAATTCTAGATCTCAAGTAACTTGTTTTGAAACTAAAGGATAAATATTTTTTAAGTTTATTTATACATTATATCAAATTAGGATGTATTTAAATGTGCACGTTTAATTGTATGTAATTGTATTTGTATTTAATTAAAAAATGCATATTTAAATTAGAATGTAATATGTACATTTGTAAAATTGATATATTTAATATGGAATTAGGACATGTACATGTTGTGAACTATTTAACTACAATATACATACCTAGAAGCTCACATACCTACAAATATACATACCTATGTAATATACATGTACTGGATGTGAACTATTCAATACATGACCTATTAAGTTTAGTTTGTTCATTTCATACATACTCTTTTGTTTGAAAATCAAACATGTATAATTGAATACATACTCTTTTGTTTGAAAATCAAACATGTATTTAAAGCTAATCTAATAAAAAATGTATAAATCTAATATAATCAAACATGTATAATAGATGATCAAACACAAACCAGGTATAAAGAATAATCTAGAGTCTAAACAAGTTGTTGTACATGCATGAAATATACAATCTAATCAAACATGTATTTAAATCTAATCTAATCAAACATGTATTTAAATCTAATCTAATCAAACATGTATAAATCTAATATAATCAAACATGTATAATAGATGATCAAACACAAACCAGGTATAAAGTATAATCTAGAGTCTAAACAAGTCATTGTACATGCATGAAATATACAATCTAATCAAACATGTATTTAAATCTAATTTAATCAAACATCATGTACATAAATCTAGAATATAATCAAACATGTATAAATATAATATAATCAAACATGTATAAAACTTATAACATGTATAATCTATAGTCTAAACTCCATGTATAAAGTATAATCTAGAGTCAAACACAAACCAGGTATAAAGTATAATCTAGAGTCTAAACTCCATGTATAAAGTATAAAGTATAATCCAGAGTCAAACATAAACCAGGTATAAAGTATAATCTAGAGTCTAAACTCCATGTACGTGCATGAATATATATAATATGAAAGTATATAAGAAGATAAATGTAAATGAGCTATAAAGTCTAGAGCAAATCAACAGGGATCATCATGTCGGCTACGAACTGAGCGACCATCTGAGGGGGAGTCCTGCAAAAGTAGAATTTATTTAAATATTAAATATAATATATATATATCTCTCTAGATGTGCATGTACATCAAATATATATATACCAAAAACCATAACTAACCTGTACACTAACAACATCTAAAGAATCTCTCCTACGCACATGCTCAGAGCTCAAGGAAGGAGTGACATGAGCTAACTGTCAATTTAAGGATTAGTCCATAATCAATTTAAATGATCTACAAATTAAAACTTAGAACTCTATATTATTTATTAAACATGAGATCTATATATATATATTTATCAGGTACAAATTTGCAATGTATGTATACATATCTTCTAAAATTTTAAACGCACATGTACATGTACATACCTGTGTATCACCTGGAGTAGGCTGTATAGTCTGATCCTATCCCGTGATCATATCAACAACATCACTCATGCCAGCATATCTCTCTCTAGCTGTATGTATCACTGAGGAGTGCAAGGGGCTAACTAGATGAGTGGGCATCGTGGATGAAGTGTCTGATTGTAGTAGCATGTCCATAAATCCAGTATGGCTCAAATCTCTGAGCTGATCCTCAAATGAGTCCATACCCTCATCTATGATATGTGCCTGATCAGCTCGTATCTCCTCAAATGAATCCAACCGGCCCTCATCTGTGATATAGAGCTGATCAGCTTGTAGCTCCTCCTCTGCAGCAACAGAGTGATCTGTAGGTGGGTCAGTGCCTGGAGCATGCGTAGAGTGATGAGAATGCTCTGACTGCCTTGGGGTATGCATCGATGCTGCTATAGCCTGACCATCTCTGAGAATCTCCTCTCTAACATCACCCAATTGTATCCCAAGTCGAGATGAAATAAAACTATAAGCATGTAGTAGGTCCTCGACTAAATACTGCGACATCTGTACATGTCTACTACCTCCGACTATAGTTGCTACCTCATCTGGGGAGGGGATGCCAGTAGAAATATACTGATCATCTGAATCTAAAGCCCCCCCATGACTAGAAGATGCATGATCTATGGATGATAGTGAACATGGTGGACTCATCATATATCTTCCCACCCCGTCAGAAGATATGGTGGCTGTTGTTGATGCAATCTGTCCAATCCTATCAATTGCTTCTCTCTGAGAAGCAATCACAACATGATCTACTATGGGTGCCATGGCTGGGACTACTGTAGGAAATCTCTGGCCAACAAGGTCCCTGTGTCTAGGCGGAGCTCTATCACGCCTACGATATGCATCTCTATTAGCAATCCTACCCCTCCCCTATCCATAATATCCCGGAATATCAAGGTAGTTTGGTTTCATTTGACAATGAACCTCAGCAAATACCTGCTGTGCAAAGTATAATGGAATCTGGTCGTTATTAGGATAACGAACATGGGCTGCTAAGAATCGTGGGTAAATCAGTGATGCAACCTGTGGGTCGATACATCTAGTAACCTGATATCCCCTCACCTTACTCTTCTCTTGATATTGTGGGAAGCATCTCTCCTTGATGGTCTCCTTCGAGACCACCACCACCACATCAGCAAAAGAATGAGGACCCCTCACCTCACTCCTCAACTGTCTATATATATCCTCTATAACCTCAGGTGAGAATGAGGTATGAGATACTAAGCGGTCCCTCAATGTCTGCAAACTATCAAAAATGGATGTGCACATACTCTTGTACACACCATCAGTACGAGGGTCATCTAGTATGGCCCTCAACCTATGCAACTCTCGATCACTGTAATGAAAAATAGTAGCAATGTCGGGCAAGGGGGGATCCTGCTGTGGAGGATCTTGTTGTGGTGGCTCCTGATGTGGAGCCTGCGCAGGTGGATCCTGATCAGGAGCCTGCGAAGGTGGATCCTGATCAGGAGCCTGTGAAGGTATATCCTGGGATGCCATCTATCTAGGTACATGTCATAAAGTTAAAATAAATACGTAAGCAAAGAGAGAGAGAGATCATTTTCATGAGAGAGAGAGAGAGAGAGATCATTTTCATGAGAGAGAGAGAGAGAGAGATTATATACATATAAATCTTCATGAGAGAGAGAGAGATCATTTTCATTTTCAAAAAATACATGTAAACATTTCAAATATTTCAGTGAGAGAGAGAGAGAGAACATATATTTTAGATCTAGAGATAACATATATTTTAGAGAGATAGAGAGATCTAATGTACATGTACATATTTAAATCTTTGACATACATAAAAAATTCAAGAATAGAGAGATCTAACACATCATATGTATGTTAGGACACTATATTATCCTAAGGGGAATGTCATATGTATAGTAGGATGTAATAAGGGGTCATATGTGACCTACTAAGGGGTCACGTATGTGTCAATGCATGCGTGACCCCTTAGGACCACATACGACCCCTTAAGACACTATGCACGATGAACTAAGGGGTATGTTGTTCACACTAGGATTTTATAAGGGGTCATATGTGGTTCTAACCACATATGACCCCTTAGGACACTATATGATCCTAAGGGGAATGTCATATGTACAGTAGGATGTTATAAGGGGTCATGCATGTGTTAATGCATGTTGACCCCTTAGGACCACATACGACCCCTTAAGATACTATGTGATGGACTAAGGGGTATGTTGTTCACACTAGGATTCTATAAGGGGTCACGCATGTATTAATGCATGCGTGAGCCCTTAGGACCACATATTCAACCCCTTAGGACACATAGGAAATGTCATATGTACAGTAGGATGTTATTAGGGGTCATATGTGACCTACTAAGGGGTCACGTATGTGTCAATGCATGTGTGGCCCCTTAGGACCACATATGACCCCTTAAAACACTATGTGATGAACTAAGGGGTATATCATTATAGGATTTTATAAGGGGTCATATGTGGGTCTAACCACATATGACCCCTTAGGACACTATATGATCCTAAGGGGAATGTCATATGTACAGTAGGATGTTATAAGGGGTCACGCATGTGTTAATGCATGTTGACCCCTTAGGACCACATACGACCCCTTAAGATACTATGTGATGGACTAAGGGGTATGTCGTTCACACTAGGATTCTATAAGGGGTCACGCATGTGTTAATGCATGTGTGAGCCCTTAGGACCACATATTCAACCCCTTAGGACACATAGGAAATGTCATATGTATAGTAGGATGTTATTAGGGGTCATATGTGACCTACTAAGGGGTCACGTATGTGTCAATGCATGTGTGGCCCCTTAGGACCACATATGACCCCTTAAAACACTATGTGATGAACTAAGGGGTATATCATTATAGGATTTTATAAGGGGTCATATGTGGTTATAGGATTTTATAAGGGGTCACCCATGTGTTAATGCATGTTGACCCCTTAGGACCACATACGACCCCTTAAGATACTATGTGATGGACTAAGGGGTATGTCGTTCACACTAGGATTCTATAAGGGGTCATGCATGTGTTAATGCATGTGTGAGCCCTTAGGACCACATATTCAACCCCTTAGGACACATAGGAAATGTCATATGTATAGTAGGATGTTATTAGGGGTCATATGTGACCTACTAAGGGGTCACGTATGTGTCAATGCATGCGTGGCCCCTTAGGACCACATACGACCCCTTAAGACGCTATGTGATGAACTAAGGGGTATGTCGTTCACACTAGGATTTTATAAGGGGTCATATGTGGTTATAGGATTTTATAAGGGGTCATATGTGGGTCTAACCACATATGACCCCTTAGGACACTATATGATCCTAAGGGGAATGTCATATGTATAGTAGGATGTTATAAGGGGTCACGCATGTGTTAATGCATGTTGACCCCTTAGGACCACATACGACCCCTTAAGATACTATGTGATGGACTAAGGGGTATGTCGTTCACACTAGGATTCTATAAGGGGTCACGCATGTGTTAATGCATGTGTGAGCCCTTAGGACCACATATTCAACCCCTTAGGACACATAGGAAATGTCATATGTATAGTAGGATGTTATTAGGGGTCATATGTGACCTACTAAGGGGTCACGTATGTGTCAATGCATGTGTGGCCCCTTAGGACCACATATGACCCCTTAAAACACTATGTGATGAACTAAGGGGTATATCATTATAGGATTTTATAAGGGGTCATATGTGGTTATAGGATTTTATAAGGGGTCACGCATGTGTTAATGCATGTTGACCCCTTAGGACCACATACGACCCCTTAAGATACTATGTGATGGACTAATGGGTATGTCGTTCACACTAGGATTCTATAAGGGGTCACGCATGTGTTAATGCATGTGTGAGCCCTTAGGACCACATATTCAACCCCTTAGGACACATAGGAAATGTCATATGTATAGTAGGATGTTATTAGGGGTCATATGTGACCTACTAAGGGGTCACGTATGTGTCAATGCATGCGTGGCCCCTTAGGACCACATACGACCCCTTAAGACGCTATGTGATGAACTAAGGGGTATGTCGTTCACACTAGGATTTTATAAGGGGTCATATGTGGTTATAGGATTTTATAAGGGGTCATATGTGGGTCTAACCACATATGACCCCTTAGGACACTATATGATCCTAAGGGGAATGTCATATGTATAGTAGGATGTTATAAGGGGTCATATGTGACCTACTAAGGGGTCACACATGTGTTAATGCATGCGTGACCCCTTAGGACAACATACGACCGCTTAAGACACTATGTGATGGACTAAGGGGTATGTCGTTCACACTAGGATTTTATAAGGGGTCATATGCGGTTCTAAGGGGTCATGAATATGTTATAACAAATGCATGACCCCTCAGAACAACATATGACCCCTTATGACACTAGGTGATCCTAAGGGGAATGTCATATGTATAGTAGGATGTTATAAGGGGTCCTATGTGACCTACTAAGGGGTCACACATGTGTTAATGCATGCGTGACCCCTTAGGACCACATACGACCCCTTAAGATGCTATGTGATGGGTTTTGGGATATGTCGTTCACAGTAGGATTTTATAAAGGGTCATATGCGGTTCTAATGGGTCACGCATGTGTTAAGACACTATTTGATGGACTAAGGGGTATGTCGTTCACACTACAATTTTATAAGGGGTCATATGCGATTCTAAGTGGTCACGCATGTGTTATAACACATGTGTGACCCCTTAGAACCACGTATGACCCCTTAGGACACTAGATGTGATCCTAAAGGGAATGTCATACATGTATACTATTATGTTATATGTGATCCTCTATGACCTCCTAAGGGAACGTATAGTGTCATATGTGGTCTTAAGGGGTCATGTTGTGCATGTAATAGGATGTGAAAATGGGTCACATTGTAGAGGAAATTTATTTTGTCTAATTTGTTTAAATTTGTTATCTAAATTTTCTAATGTTTATTTAAATTAATTTTTCTAATGTTTTTCTTTTTTTGCTAATGTTTTTCTAAGTTCTGATTTACTACAGGTTAGTTTTCTATGTTTTTCATAACAATTTTTTAAAATGTTGAAAAAAATATACATCTATACAATTATGTAATTTTAAAAACAAATTGACACATTTCAATCAAAACATTAAATTATCAAACATTTTTCTAAAATAATGAAAAAAAATAAATTATCAAACATTTTTCTAAAATAATGAAAAACAATAAATTATCAAACATTTTTCTAAAATGTTGAAAAAAAATAACTATATACAATTATTTAATTAAAAAAATAAATTAACAAATAAATTATTTACAAATTTAATAAAAAAAGACATTATTAAACCAAACAAAGGGTTATTTTGTGCACCTGATATAAGAAAGGTCGAAAACTGAAATAGGAAAGATGCTAACTGCTGCAGACAAAGCTCAATGACGTGATGCTGACGACTGGTTCGATCCAACCCCCACCAGACAGAAAAAGTCAAATTTGACAATGACCTTTTAACTATCATTTTCGATATTTATAAATTTTTTAAAAAAACCCTAACCGCAAAGGGTTCGAGCGAATGGGGGGGTTCGAGCGAACCCATTAAATATTAATATTTTAATGGGTTCGCTTGAACCCAAAACCCGCCCGCTGTTCGAGCGAACCCAACTGAACAGTTTGGTTTGCTCGGACTCCCAGGGGTAGTCCGAGCGAACATTTGTATTTCGCTCGAACACTAGCAAATCCAAAATTCTCACTTTCGCCAAATTCCTTCGTTGGAAAAAGTGGGAACCAGCTTTGTGAATTCACCTGCCACCTTATTCTCAATCAATACCTTCTTTCAATAACATAATACCTCCATCACAATCTAACATGTCTAATATGAACTCTTCGACTGAAGCGACCATTAACAATCTTGCGCAAACTGTCTCTTTGTTACAACAACAAATTGCCTTTATGAATCAGTCTAAGTTTAGTGTGCCCACATTTGATGTTGCAAGCCCACTTTCTCTTGACATTGTTCGAGCTATCCCCCCTAAGCATGTTGAAATCCCGCAGTTGGAGCTTTATAATGGTAAAGGTGATCCTCTAACACATGTTAAGACCTTTCAAACAATATGTATCGATTTTGCTCATGACCAAAGGTTGCTTGCAAAACTGTTTACTAGAACATTAAGAGGTAAGGCTCTACAATGGTATTGCTCATTGCCTTCCGATTCTATTACTTCTTTCCAACAACTTGCAAATGCTTTTATTCAACAATTTCAAAACAATATAAGTCCTAAAGTTACTTTGATTGATTTAATGCATTATAAACAAGGTGTTAAAGAAAAAGTGACTGATTTCATTGGTAGATATAAGCATTTGTGTGCTCAAATTTCTTTTCTAGTACCTGACAATGATATTCAAATAATCTTTATTTCTAATTTACAAAAAGATATTAGAGAAAAGCTTCTATTTTCTGAGTTTACTTCTTTCCAACAGTTGTGTGCAACTCTTCACAATTATCAACTGACTGTGAGTCAAATGGAACAAGCAAATCCTATGGCTCCGAGTGATAAGGGTGATAGTAGTCAACAACCATTTGGGAAGTTTAAACCGAATAGAGGGTTCGTTAAGTTCAATGAAAACATCAACAACAACAATGTCAATGCAGCATCAGGTGTGCCTCCTATTTCTAAGTTTGTCAAGAAAGAAAGAAACTTTACTCCTTTGAATGAATCATTGCATAGTATTATGAATAAGTTATTGGAACAAAATGTGCTTACCCTCCCTCCTATAAAGCAAATAGATCCTGCAAAGATTAATTCACCCTATTTTGATAACAAATCTTTTTGTCAATTTCATCATCAACCTGGGCATGATACTGAAAAATGTTTTGCTTTAAAGGGTAAAATTCAAGATTTGATTGATAATAATACTATCTCTATTTCAGGTGTGAATGATAAAGGCAACACATCTATAGCTCTTCCTAACCAAAATCTTAAGATTTTTACTGATCCATTACCTTCTCATACCTCTAATGTGATTGAGACTAATGATTCCTCTTTCTCACCTGATGGTCTTGTGTCTATGACTCTGAATGTGATTAACTTTGTAGAGTAGTAGAAAATCCCTAAAGAACCTTCCATCACATTTGATTCCAGTGAAACTATCAGGGCACCTGATGGTCCTTTATATATAGTTGTAAAAGTCAAGAATACACCTTGCCGTGGAGTGCTTATTGATCCTTCTTGCATGGTTAATGTCATTACTGAAGAATTTCTTTTTACTTTGCAATTGAATCAAGTGATTTATGACAAAACAAATGTGGTTGTGAAATTATTTGATGCATTTTCTTCTCCTGCAATTGGTTCTATTACATTACCTATTGAGGTCCATAACAAATCCCTTGATGTGAGCTTTGCTATTATTCCATCATCCGAACAATTTCGTGTGAAGCTAGGCTATCCTTGGCTATCTTCCATGAAAGCTATTTCTTCTCCTATTCACAAGTGTTTGAAATTTCCCCATAATGGTGAAGTTGTTACTGTCAATCATAGTCTCTTTAGACCAGCTAAAAGAACTTCTAGTGTTCCTATTGATTATTTTTGGCCTAAACAATTCCAATCTCTTCCACCTCGAAGTGATCATCTTTTCAAATCTTATCAAAAGTGGAAAAAAGATATGATCCTATCTCTAAGTGAACCTCGAACACCCAAACTTGATATTCCTATAGTTCTTGAGAAGGAAGTTCTTCCTTTGAAAGATAAAACTAATGTCTTTCCTCAAGAAGATTCCCAACCCATTCCTATGGATGTGACTATGTCTATGTCTAATAAACTTTCTAAAAGTAGACCTATACCTCCTCGTCATGATAGACTTGGTCTCCTTCCTAAATCAAATATTCCTCCTTTATATGGAGCAGTTCCTCCTCCTTCCTTTTATAGAGAGAAGAGACCTTCCTCTTCCCCTATTATCCAACCTAAGAAACCACAACCTAAACACCCAAGTGATAAGGATGAGAACATTCCTCCTCCTCAATCTTCTCAACTTCCTACTAAGACTAGATGAAATCGATCTGCGTGTAAATGCCGATGAAAGCGTCATCTTAGAGCTTGTGCAGCTGCTTCTCAAACTTTGCAATGCCCAAAAACACCTTCAACTAGTATTATTCCATTTTCTCCTCAGCCAAAAATTGAGCCAAAATCTTCTAAACATAAGATGCATGATGGTTTTGATCCTATACGAGTTAAAGATCCTATTTTTATAATCTTGATGATGATATAGATGAAAATGTTATTCATGATGAAAATGTTACTTCTCTTGCTTCTGATAGTGAATATGAATATGTTGATATTGATAACCATTTATCTAACGAATTTTCTAAAGCACTTATCCTAGCTCCTAGAGAAGAACAACGTGGCCTGGAACATGAACATAGCCCTTGTTTGGATCTTGCGATAGCTCCATCTGCAGTGTTCGATGTTCCTCCTCTAGCGTGTTTCCTACCTTCCTGAAATATTGATCAGCAAGATCGAGGGGTGGATGACGTGCTAGACTAGTTCATTAGCATAGAAAATTCTCTCCTCCTCTCTTGATCTCTTTTGTTACTTCTTCTATGTGTTATTCTCATTCTTCTATCTGTTGTCCTTAGTGTTGTCTACTTGAGGATGATGCAAAGCATTGAGATCTCTTTTGGTCTCTCTCATGTTGACTCAGAAGACACATGTGTTCCCTTCTTCTAGGTGACCTTCCTTGATTGGGGAATGAAGAACAATTATGCATACATACATATGATATACATGAATTATCATACATCATATTGACCCCAAGGAAAGTGAAGTCACCTCATGATTTGTGTTTTGTGTCTATTATCCTTGGGTTTATCTCACACTTGGGGGCTAAATCTTTGTGACAACATGCTCCTTTCCCTTCTCATTTCTTATATGTATCACTACCTTAAAGAAATCAACCCCAATGAAGCATGTGCGATTGCTTTAACGTAGGGGGCATACACTCCGTTCATATCTCTTCAAGATTCTTAAAAATTTCTTGGCAAACTTAGCCTTGCATTGAAAATTTTTGGTATTTTTCTTGCATGACTCATAGTGAGGGAACCTTACTACTGACAGTCATGGTTCTCCCTCGTGATCTTCCCTTTTACTTTGTCAATCGAAGTCGTAAGATCCTTAGTCCACTGGGGGCCTGGTGTATCTTGCCTCCTTGACATGGTGAAATTCTTTCAATATTGTTTCCTTGTACTTTACCGGAAGTATGGGCGTACGCTTATACTCCCACTAAAGTGGGGGCTAAATGTAGCGTCGTAAAATTGTGACACTTGCAATTTCGACTGCATTTGGGTCTTCACGATGGCAGAACAACGTTGAACCTAAATGGAGACCCTGAAACCTGTTTGTGACATCAAAAACTACATCTTTTCTGCACCTTGGCTTGATCCTCCTTGCACCCTGCTGTCTCGGGAGGTGGGACCATGGCGCCCAGTGCCCTGGTCCCTCAGGACCATGGCGTCCAGCGCCCTAGTCCCTAGCCCTATTTTGGGCCCGGTCTCTTGTTGGGCATCGGGTCTTCAAGTTTGCAATTTGGAAAATAATGTTCCTAGGTCGGCCTAAGGTCGGAAAAATCAGTCTCCTAACCCTAATTGACAAGTATATAAACTACATTTCCTCTCCTAGAAAAGAAAAAAAAACATATGCGTGCAAGAGGTGGAAGCCATAGGCAAACAGGCAAACATTCAAGCATTCAAGCATTCCTTCAAGCAATTGAGCATTCTAAGTCTCCATTCAAGGCTAAGTGTTGCATCCAAGACAAGGATTCAACCATTGAAGAGGAGATCACTTACAACATACAACCTACAACACATACAACATCATTACACCTTTGCATGTAAGAATACAAACATTCTTACAACAAGGTATCAGTACTTGATTACATTACAAACATTTACATTTACAGCATTCTCATTTCTTGGTTAATTCCAAAACCGGGGTTTGACCTAAAGGAAAACCCCTAATCCCTAACCCCCCAATTGTCCTCTCTTTTCTGTGTGTAGGTTGTAGGTATGCGGCTGTAATTGAAGATCTGGATTCCTTGTGCAGAGACGAATAGATCCCCCTTCGTTTTGCGGATTTTTCGGAGGACCGTGTGCACTCCGGGTGCCATCGTCCCCTCAAATTTTTCTCAAACTTGCAGGACAACATTATCTCAACATTTTACTGCTAATTTCAGGTCCGTAGCTTCATCCCGTGTCTCTATCTCCGTCTACAAGCGAATCTTTCTTACTTTCACATACACTCCTAGTTCAATCCTTCTATCTACATTCTTTACAAAAGAGGGTATCCTTGCTATCTCAACCCTTGAAACTCATTTAGAATTCAATCTTGCATTGTGTGGGATTGGATCTTGTGAGTTTCAACCCCTCTTTTGAATGTAAAGTCTCTCCTAAGTGAAAACCGTCAATCCTAGTGACCTCCTTTCTCTCTCCTTAGAGTGGGGGAACACCTAGCGTTCGATTTTCTGCTTTACATTTCTAAACTACTATTTTTTTTTAAATGGATAAGATGAAGAGGGTAAAACCTTTCATGCACGAAACACTATTCCTAATTTTTTCAGAAAAACATAACATAGCTATTTTTCCTGTGCTGCACAAAATATATAGTTAGATTGAGTATTTTACAAAACTCTTTGGTAGGATGATAGGTAAGAGTGAGATCTAGAAGTTGTGTTATTTTTTTTAATTTTCCGTTGAGGTTTTCTTTTAAATGATTTTGAAGTGATTGCGTCCTGAAAATTTGGTACATGTTCGTGCACTGGGCATAACTTGCATCAAAATAAAAAAAATGCAAAAATAAAAAGTGTATATAATTTACTGTAGAAAAATAATATGTAATTTATTTTGAATTTGGTCAAGTATATAAAAAGTTATTAAAAAGTGGTAGACATATGTCTGTGAGGACTATCAAGGCACTGATAAAGACAATTAAAGTTTACTATGATAATGTTGTTCAAAAATAGAAAAAGTTATATGGTCTGAAAACCGAGAAGATGTGTGAGATTATGATGGTAATTTTAGAGATACCCACTTGATCATTTGTAAAATTGATGATGAAAAATTCGCGAAATCATATTGGATGATGAAAAAACATGTTAAGGGACAAAAATGGGCTTGCAAGCCTTAGCGTCATTTTCCAACCCTCTTATCAAGCCAAAACCCACACGACTTTTAAAAAAAAAAAGTACTATTGGCAATTCCAAATAACCCATACGGGTTATGTAGAACTAAAACAATTATTTTGTGTTTCAAAAAACCCATACGAGTTATTAAGACATAATAATGTATGCTTTTAAACATAGCATTTACTACACATATTATAGACATACATATATAATATGTGTTTATGTATGTATATATGCATATATATATATATATATATATAGATATATGGATATATGTTTGTATACATGCATGTATCTTTTCTTTTCCTTTCTCTCTTGTCTTCCTTCCCCCATCACCGTCTCTATCTATTTCGAGCCCTAATTATCCTCCTTGAGTTCTATCTCATCTCTCTCCCCCTCGCACTTCTCTCTTTGTTGATTCTTTCATCCTTTTCTCCTTCTCATTCTCTCTACCTCATCTCTCTCTCTCTCTCTCTCTCTCTCTCTCTCTCTCTCTCTCTCTCTTCTCTCCCTCTCCCCCTCTCCTTTTTCCAATCTCCCTCTCTCTCTCCCTCTCCCCCTCTCCTTTTCCTAATCTCCCTCTCTCCCTCTCCATCCATCCCCCTCTTCTTATCCTACTCTCTCTCTCTCTCTCTCTCTCTCTCTCTCTCTCTCTCTCTCTCTCCCCTCCCCCTATCCCTCTCCTTTTCCAAATCTCCCTCTCTCTACGTCTGCACTCTCCCCCTCTCCTTTTCCCAATCTCCCTCTCTCTCCCTCTCCCTCTCCATCCATCTGCCTCTCCTTATCCTAATCTCTCTCTCTCTCTCTCTCTCTCTCTTCCTAATTCTACATAACTTGTCTAGGTTATGTAGAACTAAAGCCAAAACTTCTATTTCTAGATAACCCATATGGGTTATGTAGAACTAATGCCAAAACTTGTAGTTCTGCATAACTCCTACATGTTATGAGAAATTGTGAACGTTTACATTAAAGGTTTCCATAACCCATACGGGTTATGGGAAAATCTTAATATATTTTAGTCCCAACGGCCTAAAAAACAACATTGCAAGTTGTTTGAAGGCCCCACTACTTTTGCACATGATTTTTTGGGACAGTAATAGTTAGGTTTTCATATTTTTTTGTCACTTTTGTTTTAAAATGATTGATTTGTCTTGTATATTGGATTATTTTTAAAGTTATTTTATCATTGTTACTGTAGTCACATAAATCTGTCCATCTTAATTAAATAAATATTCACTATTTATTTGATTAAAAATCCACTAGCCATCAGTTAATTAAATTAATATTTAATTAATTCATCCCCAAACATTCTTCTATTAATTAAATAAATTATTCAATTTATTTTAATTAATTCATTAAATCAAATTCCATTCAATTAAATAAATAAAATCTATTTATTTAATTAAATTCCCTTTTCCTCTTTTAAATAAATTAAATAAAACATTTATTTAAATCATTATCCCCACCCCACTTGCATTTTCCTACAAATGCAACTTGCACACATTTATTGAAATAAATGAATTTTTATTTTAAATAAAATCCTATTTTCCCTCACCCACCAAATCCACTTGCAAAATCTAATCCCCTTCTAGATTCTTCTAACCCCTTCCTAATAAGCCTAAACCATCCCCTAAATATTGTCACATTCCTAAGCAAAGGGAAGTCACTTCTCAAATCCTCAAAGTCTTGGATAACCATTAAAGGTTTTCAACCTTCAACCACTAAATGGCTCAAAGTCTTTGATAGCCATTAAAGGCTTCCAACTTTCAACCACTTAATCCCCAAAGTCTCCAATAACCATTAATGGTTAACTCAAACCCTCCCACATGGTTAAAACATTTGTTTTGACTCAACCTCTATCCAACCCAAGGGTCTCATCAAGCATTTAATGCTTTGACCATGATTATCTCTTAATCATTTGCACAAAGGTTTATCCTTGGATTAACTCTTAATCTAGTGGGTAATCCTAATTTAGACTTGACCCTTATCCTTTAGATAACCATGAGGTCTTCTCAGGCCTTTAATGCCTCCAACCTCTTCTCTCAACCCAATCCTGTGTTGACACTTGTCACTATTTTATTGGTGTCAATTGTGCACATGGATCCCCAACTTTCAAGCTTGACCCTTGATTAAACCTTTCAATCTCAACCATCCATTGCTCCATTTTTCCTATAAATAGAGCCCATTCCTTCATAATCCAGATCCTAAAAAAAACTTGTATGCATCTAAGCTATAGACATTTTAGAGAGCATTTTAGCATAAGCAATCTAACATCTTGTCTTTTTGGTTAAAATACATCATTTTAGCATTAGTATTAGCTTTTTATTTCACATTTAGAGCTATACTACAATCTCAATCCTCCATAAGCATCCATAGTGCAAAAAGCTGCTGAGAGCTACACTATTTTGGAACTTGGAGAGGAGAGGAACAAGGGAGAAGAAGCTAAGGCCATGCTAAGAGGCAGTTGGAGATGTCTCATGATCTTTGTTTTACTTATTAGATATATTAGCATGTGTCTTTGTGTCTCTTTTGGAATGCCTTCATATGTTTAGTTTTAGATTGACTAACACTAATGTTTTGTATGTTTTTGTGTTCTTTGATCATAGACTAACATTTGTGCCATTTTGCAAGGCGTCATTTGGTGAACCTGACGTGAATCGAACACGCAACCTTCTGATTATTTTTTTTGACAACTAACATATTTTGCTTGTTGAAATTGCCACACAGGTCGCGCTTTGGCGCTAATGAACACATTTTAGCGCTATCGAAAGAATTTCTTTTAGCGCTATTGTCCCTAAAATAGCGCTATTGAAAAAGTTTTAGCGCTATTGACAACATTCTAGCGCTATTGACAACATTTTAGCGCTATTGACAACATTCTGGCGCTTTTGACCTCTCGAATTTTTCTATTCTTTGAGCGCTACGGTGTAAATTAGCGCTTCTATAAGCGCAGACTAGCGCTATTGTATAAATTAGCGCTTCTGTCTAAAAAGCAAACTAGCGCTATTGCAACAGAGTGTTGTCCAAGTCACTTTGTAACCAAAAAATTGAGTATCTTAGGCTTGTGGAAGCCCCCCCTTGAACATTGGTTTTTACTAACTTGTTTTTTTGTTCATGCAGGTTAACAACCCAACATAAAAATCACAAAATTTTCATTTAGTGCTTAAAAAGAACTTTAAAAAAAAAAAAAAAAAAAGGAAAAAAAAATATTCATTGCTTTGTAGTTAGGACTCATTTTTTTTTGGTGCTTAAAATCAACAACACAAATTTGATTTCCTTGCATCAATTCGGACCTAAAATTTACAAACCACACTTCAAATTTTGGTACAAATAAAATACACAATCCACTTGTTTTGATTTTTCCAAGTGATTTTACTTCATGCAAACGTGTTTTTCATTAAGTTGACCAGGGTTTCCGAATTCTAGATTACAAAACACATTGTTTTTGAAGTTAAAAAGAACACCATGACTGTTGGAGCAACATCTCCAAATAGTTAAATCACATTGCAATGATGGATTAAAAAGAACAAGTGAATTTGGTGTTTGGCACGCTTGTGCACAAAGGTCAGTCGAGTGGTCCTACCTCTAACACACACTATCCTCTCCCTTGGCTCTCGTGGTCCTAGGTGCAAGAGAAAAGTGTTAGTAACACTCAAATTTTATCTTTTTAAGAGAGACCTGCCAACGGATCGATACTCTTGGGAACGACCTCGAGCGGTAAATCCTTCGAGCCGCTATAGAAATCAGGTGAGAGCGAAAGCTGTAGCCTTGGGTATAGCTGTTCCTACAGTGTAACTGGCCGAAAGGACAAATGGGCCCCACCACCAGTTACAAGGCTCTTAAGTGAGTCACTGCAGAATGAACTTATGTCCAAAAACATCGAACATGACTAAACACCTTTAAGAAGTAGCCCACCCATTCTATTGATTGAGGATATTTGTGATATAATTTAGTGCAAGAGCATAGATGGTTTTACTCCCAAGATACTCACCATACATATTTCCTTGAGTAGAAACATAGCTTTTTGAAAAGTCACTTGTGGCTTGATAAAAGTGGTGACTCCCCCATCATAGGGATCATCTATTTGTTATGCTCGTGCAAGACTTAGTATATCACATCCTTGCCTGCCACGGTGGGATTCATAAGGTATGTAGTACCAAAGTCGAAGAAATATCAAGATGTGGGCTAAATTTATCACAACTGGCCATTTGACCTTAGGGATAAAGAGTGTTTGAAGTGTGTTCATTTTACAGACCTAGTGCAAATTGAGCCGACTTCAGGCTTTGGAAATACATCTTAAAATACATCTAAAGGAAGGGTCAAAAACAAGTCCAAGGATTGGGTTGATCTAGACCCATACTCATTTGTGCCTTTGAGGATACAATCTTGTGTTTGTGTGCTTGCTTTGTTTTCTTGTCAAAGGAAAAATCAGAAAATCAATCCCAAAAACAAAGTATTCATCCAACATCTGTCAACACAACCAAAAATACCAAAAACAAAGTGCAAACAACAAAAGAGTCAAAATTTTATGACCATTCTTCACATTCTGCGAAAGAAGAAGTGTCATCAGAATATCAACTTGAAAAGGAGACCATTGAGCTCAAAGGCTTTAATCAAAAGGAGGAAATTCTTCTATATCAATCGACAAATCTTTGTCTCCCATAGAGTCTTTCTACATCACATGCGTCTATACCTTCAAGGTAAAACAAACGAGTTTGATTCAGAATCATTGAACAACAGAGCTTTTATGCAATATAGAGCTCTGAGTTATCACAAAAATCAAGGAGGAAAGATTAATCCCAACTTTTTCCCCAACATCTGTATCACCTACAACACAGCTCGAGAAGTGCCACCAACGCCTAAAAGGGAAGAAGAAGAGTTTGTCCCATTTGTGACACAAAGTTTTTATTGAAAGTTGAAAAACAAAACATCCAGCATCTTATTCATACATCATCACTTCATCATCAATCTGTCCCAACTCTCAAAACATTAAGAGGTTCTTGTCCCAAATTCTCTTTTAGATATTGCTTGAAATCAAACACATCACATCACTTTTTAGATTGTTTCTACATCTAGGATAAAGCTCATCCTAAGAGACACATCTACGCAGGTTAAAACTAGTTCATGAGTGAATCCTCTCATTACTAGGTAGTTAAATCTGTAACACATCTCAGATTTCTCTACACCTTATCACATCAAATCTTCTCAAACAAAACAAGCAATTCAAAGAAGGAATTTTGGTTACATCCACCTTAAAAGTGCTAGAGATCTACATACCACATAATTCACCAACCATCAATCTTTCATTTCATCACCAACTCATCATCATCTTCAATCAACTTCAAAACAAACTTGCAAACAAAATGGCTCAAACCCGATCACGATCAAGACAATGAGAAATAGAAATTGAGGAAGAAGAGGACAACCTCAATGAATTTCAAGAAGCACTTGGAGGAAATGTGAATGACGAAAACCCAAGTACTCCCACTCCTTCAACAATCGAAAGGGTTGAGCATAACCCTCATTTTAATAGATTATTTGATGAAATACTAAGGAGCAATGCAGATGCTCACTTCTTAAAACTCGCTCAAGAAGGAGCCAAACTCCCCTCAGACTTTGATCTTGCCCAATTAAGACAAGCATCAGAAAGACAAAGTCGCCATGAGGAAGAAAGGGGTAGAAATCACATCAGATATAACATTCCTCGAGGTAACCCACCTCCTCCTCCAAATGAAATGGAGATGTTGTGGCAACAAGTCGAGAATCTCGCCCAACAACTTCATAGTGGTGTTAAGACTAATCAATTCTCACTTAATGACATCTGTCCCTATCCTTTTGATAGGAATCTTTATATGCCACCCTTTCCACGAGGGTTCGAAACACCAAAATTCAAAAAATATAGAGGAAAGGGAGATCCCCGTGATCATGTCCGAGAATTTCATTCCGCTTGTCTTGAAGTGGCATATGAAGACACCTACCTAATGCGCCTTTTTCCCCAAAGCTTGGGAGGAACAACCACATCATGGTTTTCCCGACTACCAGGTGGCATTAGAACATTTGAGGAACTCATCCAGAAGTTTCTATCTCATTACTCTTATAACATTGAACGCGACATCACCATGGCTGATCTGTGCAACACCAAACAAAAACCAGGTGAACTATTCTCAGTCTTCCTACAACGATGGCGCCAAATGTCTAGCAGACGTTCTCTTCAGTTACCTGAACGAGAACTAGTGGAAATTTTCATTTCCAACTTAAACGAAGAAATGGAATTTCACCTGGATGTCAAAGACACAGATTCTTTTAACGATATGATCACCAAAGGTATAAAATGTGAAAGGGCACTCATCAAGAAAGGACTCATCAAAATCTTTAATGAACCAAAAGATGGTCCTCGCCCGCACTTCAATAGTGATAAACCGAACTTCTGGAACAAAAACAAGAATATCGTCAACGATGGGGTTGTGGATGCTCGAACTATCCAAAATGCACAACCTGTGGTTCGGTTTGCAGGACGAAATCCTCCACCTCAGAATAACACAAATGTTCCTTCCAATCAAGGTCGCATCACGTCTCATGATGAACCAAGACCTCGTCAGCAAAAACAAAAACGAACATACACTACCTTAGGGGAACCCATTGAAACAGTGTTGCGACAACTCCTCTCTCAAAATTTGGTAACTCTACCTAAGCTATCAAACTATGAGCCTCAAGTCAAACTAGCATGGTGGAGAGATACTGAACACTGTGAATTCCATCAAGGAAGAGGACACAAGACAAGTAATTGTCACCAATTGAAAGACCTCATTCAGGATCTTATTGATCGAGGAGAAATTTAAATTGAAGGACATGACCCAAAAACAACAAATAATGATCATCTGATGTTCAAAAATCCACTTCCATCACAAGATCAAAGGGATCCTTCCACTTCCAGACGAGGCACTGATACCACTGATTATACGCAGGCTGCATATAACTACACTGTAAATCACCTGTATGATGCCAGTGAACAAATTGCAACTATCACCTTCAAAAATCCCACCTCAAATTGCAATGTTGTTACACGTCGTGGCAAGGTCACCATCAAGGCAGCTCCACAAGGCACCACCTCCGTCCCAAAGCAGTACAATCTTGTGGAACAATTAGACAAAACCCCTGCACTTATATCCATTTTGGAGCTTTTGCGTCTGTCACCCTCTCATAAAACAATCTTGGATCAAGCACTCCAAGAGGCGTCAGTCCCTGCAAACCTGAACATGGACCAATTTCAAGCCATGGTTGGAAATCTAAAGTCATCACCTTGTCTCACTTTTTCCGAAAGTGACAACTCTTCATTCCAACAACCTCATAACGCTTCGCTACACATTGAAGGCTTTATCAACCAACACAGGATCAAGTGAGTCTTGATCGATAATGGAGCAGGCCTAAATATTTGTACACTACAGTTGGTCTCAGCATTGGGATATGCAATAGAATTAGTGGATCCTCGCAAGAAGATCACCATCAAGGCCTATGATGATGCAGAGTGTTCATCCAAAGGAGCTGTGGTACTACCAATTCGAGTGGGCCCTATGGTAAAGCACATCATCTGTCAGGTTCTGGACCTTCCTCTGCCATATAATCTATTGTTAGGAAGACCTTGGATACATGCCATGCAAGCCGTTCCATCTACCTACCATCAATGTATCAAGTTCCCACATAATGGTGCAGAGATCACAATCCTGGGCGATGCAAATCCCTTTGCTTTTTGCCATAATATCAGCCATCAACCAGAAATTACTGTTCCTAATAATAGGGAAGCCATTTCCTCCACATCATATGTAAGTCTCACCTCTCTTGCCAGTTCAAACACCCCTATACCCAAGCAAGAAAATCTTAAAATGAAGGTAGCAGAGGAAGGTCCTGGAGAATACAACTTGAGTCAGCTCTTTTGTGTGGGACAAATGCCCACTTCTCCTAGAACACATGGTAAACCACAGTAGTTGCTCCAGCAACCACTAAACATACTAGCATGTGCTTTGACACCTTTCGTTCTTGGAAAGAGTCAAGAGGAAGAAACACAAGATGAGGACCTGGTGGAATGGATCTATAAGGATCCCATCACCACTGACATACCGCGAGTTACACTTCCTACGGAACAATATGGCAAAGGCCTCCTCATTATGCAAAGAATGGGATATGATGGTCAGAGTGCTTTGGGATATTGCAAAAAAGGACGACATGAACCTCTGCTACCAGAATTCAAGCCCAAAGGTAATACAGGCCTAGGTTTTGAAAAAGAGATCCTTCCTAAACTCAGATTCAAAGGAAAACCTAGCAAACCATTTTGCCCGCCTACTGCAAAGAGGACACCTTTCATAATCAAAGCACCATCAAGCACTATCCCCACTGCCCCATCGAGGCTCACAACTCCACCATCACCAATGTCACTCATCCCATCAAATGAACTCGTAATTCCATCAGCGGCACCATTAGCAGCAGCAACTGTATCAGAACCCGCGACAACATCTATGGCATCAGTAGTTCCAGCAGAAGTCACTGAGTCAACACTGTCGATACTTCTAGTAACAAATCCTTTCATCCCTATCAAACTTCCTGCCACATCGATTACTACAAAGATACATAAACCAATCACACCTGCCGTGTTTAATTCTAAAGACATCCCAGTATGGTATAGCAATCGGATGCTGGAAGGTGATTCAGAGACCGACTCACATGAGTGGGAATTTGATTCTGTACAGCTCAATACTTCAGATGAGGAAGACACATCACCACCTCTGCCACGCAAAGACATACCTGTTTACAGAGAAGCACAGATAAAGACCACTTGGGTTCCTGAGCTGGAAACATCTTCCACAGACCCTACGTCTCATCCTATGCCTGATTCTGATAGGGAGAGTACCATTAACAACCTTCACCACACTGTCTTAACCCTCACTGATACCTCTAATGAACTTAACCTAATCGATGAAGTAATGCCCATTATCCACCCTGAACTCATCGAATGGAACCAACCAAATCCCCCATGTCTTGACTTCTTCCAAAATGATGAGGCCATCATTGACTTTTTGGAATTAAGGGATAACCTACCAAGCAGGGAACACAAAGCTGGATTCACCATTGAACTTAATAGCGCAGCATACTTTGGGGTGGATGCCAAACCTTTCAGCTGCAAAAATATAACAATAAAACATGGATCTTCTAGTGAAAACCACACTGTGGCACTGTTTGATCCGACAAAAGTAAAAAGAAAGAGCGTATCCAACGGTGAAAACCTCTCTGAGGCACCTGAGGATGAAGGGTTTGACATTCTCCCTGCTAGTACACAACAGGAATGATCCATGATTCTTATCAAGGAAACCAATGAATACAATGTGGGGACTCCTGAAAATCCTCATATCATACATCTGGCATCTCTTCTCACTCCAGAGGAATAGCCTAAATTTATAGAGTTCTTCCAGAAGCGTCAGATCAACTTCGCATGGTCATATGCGGACATGCCTGGGCTTGATCCTGATTTAGTCATGCATCACCTCACCATAGCAGAAGGAGCCAAACCTGTCAAGCAGAAGCTTCGTAAGATGCATCCCCAGATTGCAGTGCTACTCAAAATAGAACTCAAGAAACTCCTAGATGTTGGTTTCATTAGACCAATTGATTATGCAGAATGGATCACCAATATTGTGCCAGTTGGCAAACCAAAAGGGGGCATCCGCATTTGTAGTGACTTCAGAGATCTAAATAAGGCATGTCCTAAGGATGACTTCCCCCTTCCAAATATCGACATCATAGTAGATCTGACAGCAGAACATGCCATGCTTTCACTCATGGATGGCTTTTCAGGATACAATCAGATAAAGATCGCACCCGAAGATCAACATAAGACAGCCTTCACATGTCCATGGGGCACATACTGCTGGAATGTAATGCCTTTTGGTCTAAAGAATGCAGGAGCGACCTATTAGAGAGCAATGACCACCATCTTCCATGACATGATGCATACCATGATGGAAGATTATGTGGATGACTTACTAGCAAAATCACTCACTAGAGATGGACATCTCCACATCTTAGATAAAATCTTTGATAGACTGGAACAATACCATGTTCGACTCAACCCAAAGAAATGTGTCTTCGGAGTGACCTCCGGGAAGCTTCTAGGATACATTGTCTCAAGCAAAGGCATTGAGGTCGATCCAGTAAAGGTTAAGGCAATCATGGACATGCCACCTCCAAAGAATATCAGTCAGCTAAGAACACTACAAGGACGGCTTCAATCCATCCACAGATTCATTGCACAACTGGCTAATAAGTGTCACCCATTCACACACCTACTACACAAGAACATCCGCTTTTAGTGGGATGACAGATGCTAGCAAGCATTTCAGGCACTTAAAGACTATCTCATAAATCCACCATTGTTGATGCCACCAGATCCAAATAGACCGTTGTTACTTTATATTTCAGCGACAAGTACAGCATTAGGTGTATTACTGGCACAACATAATGCAGAAGGTAAAGAGTGTATTGTATGCTACATCTCTCGTACACTGGTTGGCTATGAACTCAATTACACACCTATTGAGCGAGCTTGCCTAGCAGTAATCTTAGCAGCCACTAAATTGAGACACTATCTGTTGACACACAAAGTACAACTCATTGCAAAGATTGATCCACTCAAGTATTTACTTAACAAAGCAGCATTGACAGGCCGCTTGGCAAAATGGGTGATGATTCTAAGTGAATTTGACATTGAGTATGTAGACCGTAAAGCTATCAAAGGTCAGGTTATTGCAGATCAGTTGGCCGATGCACCACTCACAGGTGATCATCCTCTTATTTCCAATTTTCCAAATGAAGATATATTCATGATCACAACAGCACAACCATGGAAACTATATTTTGATGGTTCATACACTAGGCACGGCTCGGGGGCAGGCATTTTGTTTATCACACCTCAAGGTGATAGCATCCCGAAGTCTTACAGGCTCACATTTCCATGCACTAACAACATAGCAGAGTATGAGGCCTTGATCACAGGACTCAGGTTAGCCATCCAATGGAAATTACAAGAACTGCAAGTATATGGCGATTCCCAACTAGTCATTCGACAAGCAACTGATGAATATCAGACCAAAGATGATAAACTCATGCCATATAAGCAAATGGTGGACACTCTAAAGACATCATTTACTACTATCACCTTTGAGCAGATACCAAGAGATCAGAATCGAGCTGCTGACGCTATGGCTACCAGCGCATCTCTCCTAGATCTTCCACAAAATTCAACACGCTACGAGTTCTTGGTAGAATAGCTTTGGATCCCCGCTTATGATATCCCCGAATCCGAAATGATATGTCGCCTTGTTGGTTCTAAATCCCCATGGTATGGTGAGTTCTAGACCTATCTCTGCGATCATACCCTTCCTCCCAACCAATCGAATAACCAACGAAAAACCTTCATTCGCCAAACTGCTTGATATACCATTATTGCTAAAACCCTATACCGACGCGGTCTTGATGGTACTCTCCTTCGATGTCTGGAACAAGATGAGATAAAAAAGGCTTTGGAAGAGGTCCATGAAGGAATTTGTGGGACTCATTCAAGTGGTCCTTCACTCGCCAAGAAACTCCTGCGAGCTGGATATTATTGGCCATCTATGGAAAAAGATTCTTACTACTTTGTCAAGAAGTGCAAGAAATGTCAAGTTCACAGTGACCTGATACATGCACCAGCACAGGAACTACAACTAATCACGACACCATGGCCTTTCTGTCAATGGGGCCTTGACCTTGTGGGTAAGATTCATCCATCTTTATCCAATGGCCATAAATTCATTATTACCGCCACCGAATATTTCACAAAGTGGATCGAAGCTGTTCCACTTACCCAAGTCACCGGCAAGCAGATCGCCTCATTCATCCTCAACTACATCATCTGCCAGTATGGTGTACCCATGTCCATTGTCACAGATAACGGTCTCCCTTTCAAAAATCAGGATGTCCGTGAACTTTGTGAGAAATTTCATATCCAACACCGCTTTTCCACTCCCTATTACCCACAAGGCAATGGTCAGGCCGAAGCATCCAATAAAAACATATTGAGGATCCTAAAGAAGACAGTCAATGATGCTGGTCGTGATTGACATGTTCAATTGAATCCAGTGCTATGGGCATATCGAACTAGCATTCGAACCCCTACAGGTGCAACTCCTTATTCATTGGTCTATGGTGCTGAAGCTATCTTACGTATTGAGGTCGAGATACCATCATTATGAGTTTCCTTGCATAATCTCATTGATGATGAAGCATACAGAGTCTCACGTCTTCAGGACTTACAACCATCTCAAAGCCTATCAGCAGCGCATGAGCAGAAGTTACAATCACCGAGTTAGATCTCGTACATTTGAGGTAGGTGATCTTGTTCTACGAGAGAATCCTCACAACCAACCAAACAGAGAACATCAAGGCAAGTTTGAATCAAACTGGTTGGGCCCATATGTTGTCACTGCTGTATTCAGGTCCGGGGCATATCAGTTGGCTACATCAGAAGGAGAACCGCTTGCAGATCCAATCAACAACATGCACCTCAAATGGTTTTATACCTAAGGTGTACAGAGCATCAGGCTCCCCTACATACCAGAAAATACCAAAAACATTCAGAAAAATGTCCTAAAGAAAATACAAAAACATTCAAAAAAGTAAAGAAAAATCATGCATCCAAACGGTGAACAACCACTCCGGTGGCACCTTGGGTAAGTACGGTGGTAAAAACCTGGCAAACAGGCACCACTCGTAAAGGCTATGGCTCCATTGTCTTTTAGACTTGTTGCAATCACATCTACTTCATACATACATCCATCCATCCAAAAAACCATGGCTTGTTATTTCTCTGCAATTATTTTAAATACTTCATGCATCTTGTGTCCCGCTTCTTCATAAGTCATGTCTAAAACTGGGGGCAATGCCTTTAAACTATTGATGGAAGTGGATTCTACATTGTCTTATGATTCATTCAGTTCTTCATTCAAGCAATCATCAAAATACCAAAAACATTCAAAAATGTCTCAACAAAATCCAAAAACATTCAAAAATGTCTCAGCAAAATCCAAAAACATCAAAAAACATTGAAAATCACACAAAAACATGACAATACTTTGTACATACCTATCTATGCAGATACCAAAACAAACATTGACAAACTACTCACACAATGACCATTTACCAATCAACCACACAATCAACATCAACAATCCAAAACTGTCTTTAAAACAAGGATGCATCCTTCCTTACCAAAACAAAGACAAAAGGTGACGTTTTCTTTGACAAGAAAATTATGTTAAGCTATCAAATACTTGGTTGATTTGTCAGTACAATCGTTCGTTTATCTGTATCAGGATCTTGCAGCATTGTTTTGTATCGTTTGCGCATTATTTCCAATGAAGTTCTGGGGCATGTACTAATGGTGTCTACGTGGGAAGTTCACTAAGCTATGTGATCATAGGCAAAAATACAGTCATAGATCACTACGGCTTGCTGACTACAGTGTATACCTCGACCATATGGGCATGAACCATTACCAAGGATCCTTATTCTTTATTCTTTATGTATATACTGTTTGTTTGCAGGTACAATGCTCTCCCTTTGGTTCCTCCTACCTCATCCAAACTGGATAAAGGTGTTATCTCTTAGTACAGTATGCACTTGTCTCAGGATATGATTAGCCTAAGATCAAGGAGGACGATCCAAGTCATGCATGAAAGGAGATAATCCTTGTCTGTTCCGCAAGCAATACTCAGGTCAACTTGATCCATTATATCAAGTTGCTTGTATTAACTTGCTATATAAAATCCATGAAAGGAATACTCAGGTCATCTTGAATCATTATGTCAAGATGCTTGTATTCTCTTCCAACATTTTAAAAGCTCAATGATGAAAATAGAGCACTATGGATCATCATTTCATCTCATCTGTTTATATATTGCATTCCGTTGCATATCACCCCTCCATTCATTCATTCATATGTAGGCTTTTACATGCAAAAATGACCAATAAAGTTGGTCTTGGATACAAATCACGACCGAGTACTCTGATACCTCATCAATGCATCATACAAAGTCTTAAAAACCTTGCATTCCTCATGGTCATATCATCATTGCATTTAGGTACATCTTGCATTACGTCCATTCATGTCATTTTTAAACTTAAACATTGCATTTAGTTCCTTATTGACATTAGTTTTCATTAAAATCATTTGCATCATTGCATCAATCATAAATAATTAGATTCATTCATGGGATCAAATCGTCTTTGGTTGTTTTAAATCATTTACTAAGCATTTCATCCAGTGTAAATTATCCATTATCATTTTATTATCTTTTCATCATTTATCATTTGCATACATTTCTTTATATAATTAAAAGGTGCATTCATTCATTACTAAGTATCTTGTTATGCTCATTGTAAGATTCATTCACATTGCATTCATTATCATTACATTAAGGTGCAGTTATTATACCCATTAGTTATAGTATCATCCCATTATCACTTGTATTTACAAACATATTTAAAAACATTTAGAATCATAAAAACATTTGTTTCAAAAACACATGGGTTCTTACCATTTTATATATATCTACATTATACATACGCATTCATTTAAACATTATCATATAAACATTTGTACTTTACATTTTGTTTATCCATATTACATTCATCTAAACACATCTAGATGCATATCCATACATAAAATCATTCATCTAACCATTGCATTAACATCATCACATAAATCATTGCATCATTATATTACATATATAAATCATCGCATCATTAACAAAATAGGAAATACCAAAAATCCTGTTCATAAATCATCATAAGCATACATCATCATCATGGCATTCCATACATAAAGCATTACATCAAAAATGAAAAACAAATCATACACATATAAACCTGCATTCATATGTCAGTATACAACATCATAAATCATCATAAAAACATGCATAAAAGAAACATCTCATCAAATGCATACATGTACACATATACATCTAAGCAATAAATCATCATCATGCATAAACATCCATACATAATCACATGCATTATCATCACCATATGGGATCTCCTCATATATATCATCTCATATATCAGAGTACAATGAAGTCTACAAAAATCGGCTACCAAGAGCCATCCAAGATACAGTTCATAAATAGACAATGATACAATACATGTATGCAAAAATGCTCTCTCAAATGCCGCTCTGGCCAGATGCTATACCACCACCACCCGTACCTGCTCCACCACTGGTACCTGCACCACCTGATCCATCTCTCTGTGGAGGCCTCATCGAACCCCCACTCCCTCCTGCATCCCCTGATCTCTCCTGTCGTAGAGGACCCATCACACCCCCGCTGCTCTGCATCCTCTGTGATCACTCGGATCTGGCCTACCGCATCTGTGAATAGCTGAGAGCTTGCTGGCTAACCGGTACCACCTGCTCATATAACCCCCGCTAGTACTCTATCACTGCGTGAGCTCTCCGCATTTCCCTCATAATCTCCCCTGAAGGCCCCTGTGCTCCAATCTGCACTCTCTCCTGCAGCTCCGCCAATCTCTCCACTGCAGTATCTCTCTCCCGCAGCACCATCGTCAGCTCTGACTCACATGCAAATAGCTGCACATCCCTAGCTGCTACCTCCTCCTCTAATCTCTCTACCCGGGTCTGCAAATAACCTATCATATGCTCCCGCAAATCCCCAGTAGCTCCCCCTCCCGTGTCCATGGCTGCCGCACCTGTATCACCCCCTCCACTAGGTCCCTCCCCTGCACCACCCTCCCCTGCACCTGTATCCATCGGGATCTCTCTCTCCATCCCCCTCCCACTCAGCTGCACTCCTCCCTGCATCAAAGGTCCCTGTGATATCTGAAGAGGTAGTCCACCTCTCCCTCTCCGCTGCCTCGGCATCCCCAACCCACCTCCTCCTCCTCCACCTCCTCCTCCTCCTCCATCCCCTCCTCCTCCATCTCCTCCTCCTCCTCGGCCTCCTGCTCTCCGTCCTCGTCCCTGTCCTCTATCATCCTCAAAAGATGGGATCGGCTCTGCTGGGTCTGATATCCGTCGGATCGGGTGTGCCGCTCGGTACTATGTATACTCCTCTGTCACCCCTGCATCAATGACCCTCGGTCGTAGGTCCCATGGCCTCGCCTGCAGTGTCCGAAACTCTGCCAGTGCCTGATCATACGGTAGCACTGGACCCCATGCATACCGCTCCCAAATCACTCGTGCATACTCCCCTGATCCGCTCGGCAATCCCTGCTGTCGTCCGAACTGCCTCATCACTCGTCCCGGCACCTGTCTCTCTACATGATAAGAGGTCCTCCCAATGAGGAATCAGGTCATGAAGACATAAGGTAGTGCCTCCACATCATCCTCCCATGGCTCACACTCCAAGTATGGCCGCCATATCGCTGCATCCAAGTCATCCAATGCCCGCCGCCACCACTCTACCTTCCCCAAGTGGGGCTGACTCATCATGCCACTGTACATAAACATGTATGGCTGGTCCACGGCTCAGAATTTGAGACTCACTGGTCGAGTCACTGGTAGGTGCTCCCATGCCCACACATGTAGCAACGTCATGCCCACTGCAAGAGAACCCCTCCCTCGGTACACTACCTCGTGGAGATCCTGATACATGTACGCCAGCACGCACAACCCCCATGCAAATCGGGTCCCCTCAATCATCATCACCTCTATCACCTGTCCCCATCCCACTGCCAATCCATGTGACCGCCTGTCTGGACACAGTAGTCCTCCCACAATCCCTGACAACACTGCTGGAAGGGGCTCATATAGTGCCGCTATATCCTCCCATGCAATCGAGCCATCGTCAATGTATACATCCTCATCAAAAATCCTCTGACATGAAACAGTCCCCAAGGATCTATCGTATGTAACCAGCTCCCCCCGAATCGGAATCCGAAGGATACGCCACACGTCCTCTAACGTCACAGTCATCTCTCCCTCGGCTAGATGAAACGTGCACGTCTCACTGTGCCATCGCTCTGCCAAGGCTGTAATCAGGCCGTGATTCATCCGAATCACGGGCATGTGCATCACCTCGTAGAGGCCAGTAGCTGCAATACAGTCTATCTCCACCTGCGTCAATCGATCCCGCAACCCCTGTGTCGCAGGATGGCACTCACGTAACTGCAACACGCATAGATCCTCCTGCACATAGACATTCATCAATCACTATCAGTTGTTTTGTTTTCAAACTTTCTTAAGTTTAAACCTAGACTATCATCAGATACTTTGATCAAGTATCTTTGGGTCTCAACAGGTAAGCAATCATGGCCACCTAGACTTCAACAGGCATTTATCCTAACAAATGACCTAAGTCTCATCGGGCTGCTATGGTTCAAAACAACTCCCACTTCACCTCGCCATCCATCAATCATTCAGCATTAGGAGATTTATTTTGTCCAAAACTGGGGCATCTTGTTATCCTAAGGCAAAAGCGCTATTTTATCTACAAAAGCGCTATTTTCCACAATAGCGCTACAACCTTATCAAAAGCGCTCAAAAAGCTCTATAAAAGCGCTACAAAAATCACAGCGCTAAACCAGCCATACAATAGCGCTATTTAACATCAATAGCGCTCACTTAACCATACCATAGCGCTACTTGGTCAAGTGCGCTAAAACATGCATACAGTAGCGCTAATAAAACCAAAAGCGCTCAAACAAGAGCACAATAGCGCCATTGCGGCACAATAGCACTAGTTTATGGAGAAAAAGCGCCAAAACCAAAGTTCCAGCGCTGTTGCTCCGACTTGACTTGGACTCAGCTAAAAACCTATCAAAAATGCATGAAAATTGAGTTTTCGAATTTGCGTACCGCTGGTCCGTAGTCATCTAGGCGCTGGAACCGTCGGACTCGCTCGAATCTATGCTCAGTGATCGGAATCGGCATAGTAGCTCCTCCTTGCTCCTTCAAATGTCACTATCAGAGCTCTCGTTTTCAACTGGTCGCAGTCACAAATGATCCTGTTTTCACCCCTTTCACCCCATTTATACCCTTCGTGGTCACCGTAACTTCACCCCGCTCATCACCATGGTCCCCGTGAACTTCCCGAGCCCCCCATTTCTCCATGTTTCTCCCGTTTTCTTCTATTTTTCACCTGTATGCCTAACTTCTTCTCTTCTACCACCCTGCCAATTTTCGTTCTTTTTCGAGAGATCGCCCGATTTTTCAAAATTTTTCGGCCCATCTCTCGAGGGGGCATACCACCCATTAAATTAACATTTTATGGGGCATTTCTTCACACCTATTTTTCTTTCTTTGAAACGACGCGATAAACCCACACTGTCTCAAAGAGGGGCAAATGTAGTCACATAAATCTGTCCATCTTAATTAAATAAATATTCACTATTTATTTGATTAAAAATCCACTAGCCATCAGTTAATTAAATTAATATTTAATTAATTCATCCCCAAACATTCTTCTATTAATTAAACAAATTATTCAATTTATTTTAATTAATTCATTAAATCAAATTCCATTCAATTAAATAAATAAAATCTATTTATTTAATTAAATTCCCTTTTCCTCTTTTAAATAAATTAAATAAAATATTTATTTAAATCATTATCCCCACCCCACTTGCATTTTCCTACAAATGCAACTTGCACACATTTATTGAAATAAATGAATTTTTATTTTAAATAAAATCCTATTTTCCCTCACCCACCAAATCCACTTGCAAAATCTAATCCCCTTCTAGATTCTTCTAACCCCTTCCTAATTAGCCTAAACCATCCCCTAAATATTGTCACATTCCTAAGCAGAGGGAAGTCACTTCTCAAATCCTCAAAGTCTTGGATAACCATTAAAGGTTTTCAACCTTCAACCACTAAATGGCTCAAAGTCTTTGATAACCATTAAAGGCTTCCAACTTTCAACCACTTAATCCCCAAAGTCTCCAATAACCATTAATGGTTAACTCAAACCCTCCCACATGGTTAAAACATTTGTTTTGACTCAACCTCTATCCAACCCAAGGGTCTCATCAAGCATTTAATGCTTTGACCATGATTATCTCTTAATCATTTGCACAAAAGTTTATCCTTGGATTAACTCTTAATCTAGTGGGTAATCCTAATTTAGACTTGACCCTTAGCCTTTAGATAACCATGAGGTCTTCTCAGGCCTTTAATGCCTCCAACCTCTTCTCTCAACCCAATCCTATGTTGACACTTGTCACTATTTTATTAGTGTCAATTGTGCACATGGATCCCCAACTTTCAAGCTTGACTGTTGATTAAACCTTTCAATCTCAACCATCCATTGCTCCATTTTTCCTATAAATAGAGCCCATTCCTTCATAATCCAGATCCTAAAAAAAACTTGTATGCATCTAAGCTATAGACATTTTAGAGAGCATTTTAGCATAAGCAATCTAACATCTTGTCTTTTTGGTTAAAATACATCATTTTAGCATTAGTATTAGCTTTTTATTTCACATTTAGAGCTATACTACAATCTCAATCCTCCATAAGCATCCATAGTGCAAAAAGCTGCTGAAAGCTACACTATTTTGGAACTTGGAGAGGAGAGGAACAAGGGAGAAGAAGCTAAGGCCATGCTAAGAGGCAGTTGGAGATGTCTCATGATCTTTGTTTTACTTATTAGATATATTAGCATGTCTCTTTGTGTCTCTTTTGGAATGCCTTCATATGTTTAGTTTTAGATTGACTAACACTAATGTTTTGTATGTTTTTGTGTTCTTTGATCATAGACTAACATTTGTCCCATTTTGCAGGGCGTCAGTTACTTTAGATTATAACAAAACGATGATCATTTGTTGTTTTTTTGTTGTCATCATGATTGATTTGTCTTGTATTTTGGTTTTTTGGAAGTTATTTTATTATTGTTACTTCAGATTATAAAAAAATGATGATCATTTGTTGTTTGTTTTCTATTTGATTATGGATTGTCATCATTATGTTATGTGTTGGACAATAAAATTGAACAAGATAGGAAAAAATAAACAAAGAGAGGCAACAAAGGAAAAACAAAGGGAGAGTATGAGCAGATTATGTGAAGGTACGTCATCTAATGCATCTAATGAAAGTGATGAACATTCAACAATTGAAATTGATATGATGAATTCACAAAATCAAAATGATCAACATACACCAATTCAAATACATATGATATATTTGCACCTAATGAATGCAATGAACATACACCATTTGAAAATGATTCGATGAATGCACATGTTAATGAAATTGAAGAAGATATACCATTTGAATTTGATGTGATCAATGCACATAATGCACCTAATGAAAATGAAGAACATGCACCAGTCTTAACACCTCTTAGAATAATTCGTAGAAAACAAAAATTTCTAATAGATATTGATGAAAATATTGTGAAGCCAATGCAAGATTAAATTTTTGAGAGAACTTGTAGAAGAATGGTTAGAATAATTTGGAATACCTATTTTGAAAACTTAAATCACAGTGGAAGATGCCAATTATTTGTTGAAATGATTAAAAATCTGAAATTTAGAGAGACAATGAAAATTTTGGGGTTAAGAACATCTGAAAACAATAGTGAAAGAACCATTGTGAGAAATCTTTTTGATGAATGCCAAGCCATTGGTTTGAAATCACACACTAAAGATGCTAATGTTACTCTTCGTGTCCTCACATCAGCCATAATGGGAAAGGAAATGAAAAAATCTCGTTTAATAAGCAAAATAAGCAAGACATTAAGGATAAGTAGAACCACACTACACTATGCCTTACAGAGGCGAGAGAAAATTGAGGATCCTAACAATAATTCTCTCTGGGCATTCTCGGGTAGACTCCCATGCAAGGACAAGGTTGTTGATGCTCTAAAAATGTTAATTGAGAAATATTAGTATGGCAACACAAGGATTTCACCCAACCAAAGAGATGTTGTTAGAAGGAGAATTGGAATTAGTAATCGTGAGCCACATCCAAAACACCATTTAGATACAACTCAAACACAAATCTATGAAAGGTTTCTTCAAATCTTTCCTTAGATTAAAATTAGTCAAAGATTTTTTGAGATGACAAAACATTTTATGCTTATAATAATCATGCACATAATACATGTTGGTGTAGGGTCCATGTTGAATTTTCTATGCATTATGATATTTATCGCTATATATGTTGTACTTTGCACAATAACGATGTTTGGCAGGAATGTGGTCTACAAGCACCTCCTAAGTCACTGAGATAATTTATTTCAAGTGTACTATGTAGATGAGATGATGGGTGCATTTACTATAAGATGATGTGCTTGAGAGGCTTTTTTCCTACATGTGGCAGTTTGCAACACTTGTATACATGCCTACATCTAGATAGCGTTGACGGTCCATTCCCACAACGAGCAGAATGAAAGATAAACTATCTTGCCAACTCTCACTGATGGTTTTTGATGCAACAAAAAAAAGATCACCACAAGAAAACTGAATCGAGTTGTCCGAAATTGAGAGATATTTTTTAGGAAATGAAAAAATGACCCCATAGGTTCAAACAGATCATTCATAAGTGCCACGGTCTCTGAGTTACACAATGTCAAAGTTTGACCGTTTTTTCCACTTTGAGCACTCAAGGGAAAACATCGCTACGAGGTGGCTTGGAATGATCAAATGTCTTGGGGAGAGAGATAAGGGAATAGCTAGCATAAACCCGACCACTTGGATGTGCTCGCACTGACGGTTCGGTCCCACGATGAGCAAAATGAAAGATGCTCTATTTTGCCACGTATCACTGATGGTTTTTTATGCGACAAAAAAACTTTCACTACAAAAAAATGGAATTGAGTTTTCTGAAACCGAGAGAGGAATTTTTAGGAAGAAACAACATGACCTCATAGGTTCACTTGGATTGTGCATAAGTGCCATGGTCTCTGAGTTACACAACATCAAAGTTTGATCATTTTTTGCACTTTGAGTGCTCAAGGGAAAATGTCCCTACGAGGTGGCTCAGAATGATCGCACATCTTGGTAAGCGAGACAAGGGAGCACCTAGCATAAACCCGACCATCTAGATGCACTCGCATTGATGATTTATTCCCACAATGAGTAGAATGAAAGATGCACTATTTTGCCACCTCTCACTGATAGTTTTTGACGAAAGAAGAGATAATTGGTTTGATTTGATGTTAAAATAATTGCTTCAACTCTTCTTTTATAGGTGATTTGGATGAATTGGTGTGTCTCTTACCATAAGGCCGAATTGTTATGAAATAAAATTTAAATGAAAACCTTACCTAAGCCTACTCATCCTTAGATAAATTTCAAATCTGCTTTGCGCACTAAAATCTTATCTTAATTGGTTCTTGAAATGATGATCTTCACCCTATAAGCATGATTCTATGAAAAAAAAACTTCACTCCAATCTCTTCATGCACGAAGGAATCAAAGCAAATTTACTCAATCAAAATACACAATATCAGCATTATCGGTGTTGGTACTTGGGTATACACAATATGAGAAATAGATAGTTTAAAAGTATACGCCATATGAGTTACAAGTAATGAACAAATTGGATCATATTTCAAGACATATACACAATGAACAAGTTTGATCACATTTCAATAGAAAATAACTAAGTTTCAAGAATATCAAGTTTCATATATATCAATGAACAAATTGGATCGAATATCAAGTTTCATATATATCAAAATGAACAATAATCGTGTACATATCAAAAAATGGCATAGATGCCAAATCAATAATAGTTACAAAAATGTGGCATGTGCCATATTTGTCAAAGTCGATATATACATATACAAATGTCAAATATATAAAAAAAATTGGTCCTTCAATGACCACAACTATATCTATATGTCTCTATCAGTATCTATGAATGTGGCAGATCATCAAAATTGAACCTCCTTGAAGTAGTATGTGGCTCTGCAGGTGGTTGCACAAGGACAATTCAAATGTTGAATCAGATATATTTTCTCAATATAACATCAAAATAACTAAATACTAAACTCTAAAATGTTTGAAGTTGAAATTTTGATTACCTCATCTCTGCCTTCTGCAATTGGGTGAGGCTAAGGATCCATGGGATATCATGAAGGGGTTTTCATTGGTAAAACAACATTAATACATGTTAATAACATATATGTCAAATAACAAATAATAACTAAAAATGAATAAACTTAAAAACTAAAGCATATTGAAGCCTCAGATGGATGTGTTGTGGTCATAGGAGGCAAATTCATAGATGAATCAGTTATGACCATTTCCTATATCCATGGTAAGTGATCCAAAAGGATTTAACTAGAGGGTTTCAACTCTGTTGTGCACTTAGTGAAATGGAGTTGATCTAAGACAAACATACCTTTTCCCTTGGTCATGTTGGATCCCATATTATAAGTGTAGGACTTCTATTGAAATGGAATGGTAGAATATCAGTAGGAAGTTTGGAAGGGGCTTGTAATAGTTTAAAGACAATTATACAAGTTAATAACCCAAAGTTGTTGATAAACTAGATAAAACAAATATTTTTAACATATGTAGAACAAATGCATACCAAAGCCTCGTATAGTTATCATGTAACCTTAGGAGGCCTAGTCAAATCTGATTTAGCTATTACCATTTCATGTATGAAAAATGATAACATATGATATAAATATAAAAGGATTTAGTTATTTCAAACAAGGAAGAATGCAATCCAAAGTGAATATGAAGATATCACCTCTTCCCTCTGCTGAATGTTATCGACATTAGGTGCATTGATTAATTTTGCAAACCTCATATTTTTCTGTATACAGAACAAATAAATTAAGTGCATTTATCAATATCTACATATACATGTTTAATCATAATACATTTCAACAAATGAATTTAAATTGTACTGAATTACCTTCTTTCGTTTGGGTGTCCGAGAGCATATCTTTTTCTGCCTTAGAGTGCTAGAGGATCACTTTCTCACACGAGATGTCCTTGAGGCAGGTGGGGCAGACTAACAGAAAAAAATTAACATAAGGGAAAAGAGCATGTATTTAATATATCACTTAAGTAAAAAATATATAAATCTAAATGGTACCGCATAGCTATCTTGGCCAAAGTCAATGGCTGAAAGCATGATATCATCAAGTTGGGACATCTTAACCCCCGATAAGCCCTATAAAACACCAAGTAATGATACATATAATTAAAAAAAGATATTTTGAAACCAATGTATTATTATATTTTTAACAAATTTACAAATCTTTACCTTTAGTGGCAAAACTACTCGTTACCATGGAGCCAACTGAAAAGTATGTGGTGTACTCCCACCACCTGCTGCACCTTACAATGCATTTTATTTATATGTCACTTTAAATTGTTCTAAAAATAAAACTTCATTTTATTTTATAGGATTTAGTCACTTAATTGATAACATGTCATAGACATAATTAAGTGCACCTGTGTCTGATAGAGAGGGTACAACGTATTGATCAAGTCATCAATGAGGGCCACATCCTTTGTAGTGGAAGCATGGCATCTACTCCCACAATACGTACAAAAAAAAGATGTCAAACCATCCTCGTCCATGTCAGTGTCTACACCAGAACATATACCTTGGCAGGTGGGACGCATATGGTGAATGGACTGGCTCATGCCAAATGATGCATGTGGTGACACTAATGAAGGAGGTGCCATTGACGAAGAAAGTGTTATTGATGAAGGTGGTGCCACTGATGAAGGAGGTGTTGTAGGTGCTGGTACATCCTCTGCTTTGACCAATTGTGTGCCATGATGAACAATGACATCAGTCAATGATGTAGCTGCCTAAAGAGTCTATAATTCCATAGACTCCTTCAAGGATATAGTGATAGTGACATGAACCATGGTTTTAGGATTTCCATGCCTACTATGTTGTGGCTCTACCACCATATGGGCCCTAGGTCTATCTTATGCAGAGCCTCTCCCTCTACCTTGAAATTGTCGGATGTCAAAGTAACTTGGCTTCTCGCCGAGGATAAACTCACAATACAACTTTCTCAAAAAATATAGAGGCACCTCCCAGTTATTTGAAGGTGGTTGGTCAAAGACCATATACCACCTATCTCAAAAATCCTTTCAAACTAGCATGACCACACCAGTGTATAGGAAACCGAGTTGTATTTAGTTCTAGGTTGTTACTCATAATAGGATGGGTGAAAAGATCACATCTCTCAGCTTTACCTATGCCCTTTTTTTCACTTGATCATATGACAACCCATTTGTATAAAATATTTGACATCTATCCCTCCATGAACCCCATTTCGTAACCTCCCTAGATACCTCATTTGTACTATTGGCCATTGTTTCTAGTATTTTGGAGAGGGTTGAGTGGTGTTGAAGCCTAGAGGACCTCAACCTATTCACCACTATAGAAATTTGGGCACTATTTTGTGTAAGGTGATTGATGAGATCCTCTTGTGTGGCATCTACATGATCTAATGGAGGATGTGGAGGGTTACGTGGTGGCAGTGGTTGTTGAGGAGCAACATTTTAATAATTTTGTGGTTGTGGAGCAACGTCTTGAGGGTTTTCTTGTTTCTCATGTGCAATATTTATAGGATTTTCTTGTGTTGCTTGTGCAGGAGGAGGTCTTTGTTGTCTATTTTGTTCTTGGGGATTTCTTGAAGAATTTGACATCAAATTAATAAAAATAAAATTGAAATCATTTAAAAAACCCTACTTAAATTAAAATGCAAAAAAAAAAAAATCAAACCAATCAAATCTTACCTATTCGACGGGGTACCATTGTTGAAAATTGCTCTCAATGCTGGGAAAATCTAAAATAATTACAAACTCGTGTGGGTTCTATAGATTTTCTACTTTCTCTTATTGTTGTTCCATAGGTTTTGGCATTGAAAATGGCCAAAACACATGGCCTACACAAAAACATAATGTTTCTCAAAACCTGTACAGGTTTTGAGTGTGAGATTTTGCTGAGATCCAGAGGCAATGGAAAGCACAAATAAGAGAGAGAAAATTTAGGACAAGAATAAACTGTATTCTCCTGAAATAGAGAAAAAATAGTTGTTACATACAATGAATATGAGCTTGCATATATAGGAAAGGAAATATGGATATGTGAGCACACAAACATGACATGTGGTTCAATAAGAAATAAGGGTGGGTAGGAAATAGGTGTGGTAGGTAGGAGAAACCATAAAATATTTCATATGTGGTGGATCACCCACTGAAGGTGGAATTATCACTCCACAATAAGTGGATATGATAGAGTAGTAACAAGATCACACCATAAAAGGTGGAAATTCTCCTACACACACTATCTTGATGTGGCACAAACACCTAAGTGTCTCATACCCAAACTACTATGATATGCTTGTACCTAAGTAAGCTTAAATATGGTGTAATAATATCGAACATGAATAATTAATTATACCAACACCCCCCTTAAGTGCAACTTAGGGGAATGCACTTAAGTCTACAATGCAACTAAGCAATGCAAGATGGGTCTCAGCTACTATGCCATATAAGGTACCCATGTACAAATGCAATGCAATCTCCCATAAAGAAGGGAAAGAGAGAAAAATCACATGGGAAAAAACTCCCCCCCAAAAGAGATATAATGAAAGCACACAATGGTCTCAATGATAAATGAGAAGAACAAAACATCATGTGAGGAAAAAGTCCCCCCCATAAGAGAGAAGAAGAGACCATGAAGCCCCCCCTCAATGTAAAATCTCCTGCAAAGATGGTCTAATGATGTTAACCAAAATACCTCCCCATAAGGAAGAAAGAGAGCCAATGCTGCACCAATAATGTCAAAGTGTGACAAAATCGGGTACCAAGTCGATGACGATGAATCACTCACTGCAACATGATAAAGATCAGGCATGGAGACAACTTGCTTTTGAGCGTCATCTGGATACTTGTAAATGGAAGAAATACCGATAAAATCAAAGTATCACATGAGCCATGCACAAATGTGTACAATCTAAGTCTCAATTGGACCCATGCACCAAGTCTCACAAGATATTCCTAATCTATGTGTACAAGAGGATTACATTAAAATATGTCATCAATGACAAGCTACAAAGAGGTGTGGCACTTTATGATAGTGCGAGTACAACAATATTCATGTAAGAGCATGCAACATGAAATAGTGCAAATCTAGAAACATGAAAATGATGTCACCAAAGAAGACCTATAGAATACTACAGATTTAGATGCCTCCGATTGGCATGTGGCCAAGAGATATAAAGGAGCAAATCGACCCCCCCCCCCTGGCTATCGGTTGGAAGTGCTGCAAACAGGTATGAAGTGAGAAGAAAAAATTGTGGTCCCATTTTTGCTTATTTATGATATTTTTGTTTTTAAAAAAGTTAATTAAAAGCTTAATAAAAATAATTTATTAAATTGCCCCAAAAACTTTATTAAAAAATAATAAAGAAAAAATTAAAAAAGGCATAATTTTTAAATAAAAGCCCCCCAAAAAAATAACTCTGCCCCCCCCCCCCCAAATTTTGGATTTTTATTATTATTATTATTTTAAATTCTGGAAAGAAAAGAAAAAAAATAAAAACTGGAGAATAATTTTAAAAAAATAGACCAATACATGCATCCATACGACGATCAAAGGAGGTTGCTCGGATGACAGAGGCCACTTTTGATTAAGGGACAGACAATGTTGAGGTTTTTGGACCTTTTGAGTGCGATGGCGATAACAAATTTGACAAAAAATGGTCCAAAATTGCAGATCGCTTTCGGGACAAGTCACCACCCTCCACCTTCAAATGGCTCTAGATTTGGCCTTGGATGTCAGTTTTGTACGAAACAAAAGGCGATTTTGACTTTGTCAAACCTCTTAAAACCAATGGTGACCTTTGATTTAACCCAATAAGCTCCAATAATAACCTGCAATAGAAAGCTCCAAAATGCAAAACCCCAAATTTCTCTCAATTGGCAAACCAATGACACCCTAATGGTTTCAATACCATGTGATATTTTGCGAAGATCTAGAGGCAATAGAAAGAAAAAATAAGAGAGACAAAATATAGGAGAAGAACAAACTGTATTCTCATTAAATAGATAAAAATTGGTTGTTACATACAATGAATATGAGCCTACATAAATAGGTAAGACAATATGGATATGTGAGCATACAAACATGACACATGGCTCAATAAGAAACAAGGGTAGGTAGGAAATACGTGTGGTAGATAGGAGAACCAATAAAATATTCCACATGAGGTGGATCACCCACCGAAGGTGGAATTATCACCCCACAATAAGTGGATATGATAGAGTAGTAACAAGATCACACCATAAAAGGTGGAAATTATCCTACACACACTATCCCAATGTGGCACAAACACCCAAGTGTCTCATACCCTAACTACTATGATATGCATGTACCTAAGTAAACTTAAGTAAGGTGTAATAATATCCAACATGAATAATTAATTACACCAACATTGAGAAACTTTTAATTTTTTATTAAAAACCAAAATATTCCTCAAAACCCGTACGAATTTTGAGGAACTTTCTTTCTTTAAATTGTTTTTGGCTAGGCTTGGTGTTACCAAGCCTAGCATGTTTCTTAATTTTTAGAGCCCACGTGGGTTATGAAAAATTTGGTTTTTTAAAGGGATAATGAGTATTTAATAATTAGAGTATAATATAATAATAATTAAATAAATAATTATTAGCTAATACAAGATAACTCTAACAGTATCTCTTGCCACTATCACCGGAGCCTGATCATCCTTCTCTTCTTCTTTCTCCTTCTCTGTTACCTCTGCACTTGCATCTTTTCACCCTTTTATGCTTCAACCTCTCCCTTTTTTTCATCCACTTTACCAATCTGCTTACTTGCTTTTATTGAATCAATCGCTATCACTGGAGGATCTTGTTCATTTTCACTAGAGTTATCAATGTTCTAATCAACATCATCAACTATTGTATACACATTGGTTTGCTATGTTAGGACGTCTTTCTCAATTGATTGATCTTTTTTCTCATCAAGAGCAACTATATGCACTTTCAGAATGGATGTATCCTGTGAAGTTACTCTTTTGGTTGGGTGTCATCATGTGCCAAATTAACATCATCTCTGTGCTCTTTCAAAAATGGTCTCAAAATTGCTTTGGTTTCTATAGTTACTTCATCTATTTTATTGTTGAGGATTTTATTGAATCTCTTCTTTCTTCTAAATCTATCCTTAGCAACCTTCAACAATCTATCAACTTCTGCTTTGGAAATTACAGAAGACAAGTTGACTAATACATATTCCTTTATCCTTTCATCTTCCAAACTAGTTATATGCCTCCTTGCCTCCAAAATATCATATAGGCTCTTGGGTATCATAGATGATAATTCTCTTAATGCTTTACTATAAACATTCATATACTATACCACTACTTCCTCTATAGCTCTTTGATCCTTATCATCACAGTTTTCATAATATACAGGCACATTCTTCAAATTTCCTTCCTTAACAACTTCATCCATTATTTCATTTAAAATCATTGGAGGCACATCATAATTACCTTCAACTTTGGCAGAATTCAGAGATTCATGTAAATCAGAATTTTGTTTCATTCTTTCTCTAGCTCTATTGGATGGCTCAGCTTCTGTTCTTGGCTTCTTGGTCGATTGGGGTCCATTGGATGGAGGCTTCCGCACCACCCTAGCATAGGTGGTTGTCTTCTTCTCGACTCTCATTGCCTCATCAGACTCTGTCTCTATATCTTCAATAGTGGTCACAACATATTCTCTTTGAGGATTCTGCTTCTTCCTTTTCTTTGCTCCATCAGTTGACTTGGCTTGTGGCTTGGGTGGAGGAATAGGCTTCTTCGCACTGGAGGTAGGTGCACAATAGGCTTGACTTGGTTTGGGAGGAGTGGAGACCGAGTTTGTCTTTTTAGACTTTACTATGTCCTCCTCCTTTAGTATATTGTGCTCCCTAGCCCTTTGAACAACTTCTTTTGATATTCCCATTTATTCTGCAAGCTCCTCAACCTCTTTTGTGACCTTGATGTTCCTTTTAGTCATAGTGAATTTCTTATGTAGGTCTAGATCCTTCTCCTTGTAGGTGTTGAACCTCTCTTACTTCTCATCTACCGACCTTCTCAATAGGTGTTGAGAATATGCATCAAGAATATTTCCACCCTCCTCATACCACATGGGCATGATCCAACCAGTTCTTGGTTCAAATGCCTCCATATGACATTGATGTTTGCCTACCATGAAGTAGATGGTATTTTCATATTTCTCAACAATGTCCTTTGGGATTCTCTCTTTGATTTGCATCATTGCTTGAAATGATTTGAAGTAACCCCACAAAGTAGATTTATTAACTACTGTGTCACCCAATCCCTTTAAATCTTCCTTAATTTGGACTACTATGGGTTTAACATAAGCTCATTGAACTTTTCCTATACCAGGGATTTCCTTCAGAAAGTAAGGTGTCAAACAAACAATCAAGGAACCAAAATAAAAAATGTGTTTCTTATCTTGTTTGATATTCATCAAGTTTCTCATAAGCTCACTAAGAAGCACTCCACACAAATCATATCTCTTATCTTCCTCAAGCATCTAATAGGCTGCAAATATTGCAGTACTGGACACTAAATTTAGTCTGTTGGACTGGTAAACCATATATCCTATCACCGTTAAGATAAATCTCACATCATTTTCAATGATATCACTTAGGTAAACCATATATCCTATCACCATTAAGATAAATCTCACATCATTTTCAATGATATCACTTATTGGCATAGAGCAGTTGCCATGCAGGGATCTGGTGACTGTTATCACAGTTGTATTATTGGCATTTCTCAGACGAGTGATATCACTGGTTGCACTCAAACAGGTTACCACTTGAATGGCTTGTGATGCTCTGCAAAATGACAAGGTTAAATTAGGAACCCGTTGTCGAATAACACACAAATACACAAGAAAAATGTTAGTATTAATCAACAAAAGATTAATCTAAGTAGTCATATCAAAAGAGACACCAAAATCAAAGAAACATTTAAGTATGAAATTAAATGCAAGAAGGCATCTCCAAATGCCTTCTACCATGCTCTTGGCTCCTTCTCCTTTGTTCCTATCCTCTCCAAGCTCCAAACTAGTGTAGCTCTTAGCATCTTTTTACACTATGGATGCTTATGGAGGTTCAAGATTGTAGATGCTTACTCTAAAATGCTAAGCAAATGTGAATAAAGACTAATATTAGATGCTATGATGCTAAAATTATATATTTTAAGCCAAAATAACAAGATATTAGTGATTTATGCTAAATGCTCTCTAAAATTTCTATAGGTTAAATGCATACAAGTTTTTAGGATCTGGATTATGAAGAAATGGGCTCTATTTATAAGAAAAATGGAGCAATGGATGGTTGAGATTGAGTAATCTCAACATGGGTCTGGATTGAATGATATTCAATCCATGTGAGGGCTTTCAACCCAATCCTAGGATTGCAAGTGTCAATGTGAGAGAGGTTGAGAGGAGAGGGAAGAAGCATTAAATGCTTGACATGACTTAAGGGTTAACCTGGGACATAAGGTTAAGGTTAGGTTAGAGTTATACATTAGATAAAGCTTTTATCTAAGGGGTAAAATCTTGTGCAAGGGTTAAAGTCCTTAACCATGGGTGCAAGTGGAATTAACCATTAATGGTCATGTAAGAGCCATAAGTGGTTTGGAAGACTTTAGAGGTTAATTTGTTGAACACACAAAGAATTAATTGCTTTTCAAAGACTTTGGAGTCTTTGAGAAGTGACTCCAATTTGCTTAGGAATGTGACAATATTTAGGGGATGGATTAGCTTAATTAGGAAGGGTTTAGAAGAATCTAGAATGCGGTTAGGATTGCAAGTGGGTTTGGTGCGTGAGGAAAAATAGGAATTTTTATTAAAATAAAATTCAATAAATAGGTGCAAGTTGCATTTGTAGGAAAATGCAAGTGGGGGGGATTTATGATTTAAATAAATGTTTTATTTAATTTATTTAAAAGACAAAAGGGGATTAAATTGAATAAATAGGATTTATTCATTTTAATTGATTGTGAATTTGGTTTAATGAATTAATTAAAATAAATTGAATAATTTATTTAATTAATAGGAGAATGTTTTGAAGATGAATTAATTAAATATTAATGTAATTAACTGATGGTTAGTGGATTTTTAATCAAATAAATAGAAAATATTCATTTAATTAAAATGGACAGATTAATGTGACTACATTTGCCCCTCTTTGAGACGGTGCGGTCTATCGCGTCATTTCAAAGAAAGAAAAATAGGTGTGAAGAAATTCCCCATAAAATGTTAATTTAATGGGTGGTATGCCCCCTCGAGAGATGGGCCAAAAATTTTGAAAAAAAATCGGGCAATCTCTCGAAAAAGAATGAAAATTGGCAGGTGGTAAAAGAGCAGAAGTTAACAATACTGGTAAAAAAAATAGAAGAAATTGGAGATAAAATGAAGAAATGGGAGGCTTGGGAAGTTTACAAGGAGCACGGCGGTGAGCAGGGGAAAATTAGTGTTACGATGAAGGGTTTAAATGGGGAGAACGGGGTGAAAACAGGCTCATTTGCATTCACGACCATAGTGAATTTGAAGCTTTGATAGTGACTTTTTGGAGGAGCAAGAAACAGTCAGGATGCCGGTTCACATAGCAAAGCACCGATTAGAGCGAGTCTGTCAATTCTAGTGGCCAGATGACTACGAACCAGTGGTATGTGAATTTGAATTTTTGAGTTTCATACATTTTGTATAGGTTTTTAGCTAGGTCCAAGTTGAGTCAAGACAATAGCACTGAAACGTTGTTTTGGCGCTTTTGTCAATTGAATTAGCACTATTGTGCACCTTTTTGAGAACTTTTGCAAATGTAGCGCTTTTGCATAGTTGTTTGAGCACTTTTGTCATGTGGCATGATTGAATAGTTAATTGAGCGCTATTGTCTAGAAGCAACGCTATTGCATAGTGCTTGTGGCCCTTTTATAGTTTTAGTGCTGTTGTATAGTTAATTAAGTGCTTTTGTTAGGGTTTTAGCGCTTTTGTGCAAACAAAAGATAGATGCCCTAGTTTAATCTCTGGATGCCAATGATGGGTGGATGGCGATGTGAGATGAGAGTTGTTTTGAACCATAGAAATCCTAATGAGACTTAGATCATTAGGATAAATGCCTGTTGAATTCTAGGTGTTCCATGATTGCTTACCTATTGAGACCCGAAGATATTTGATCAAAGTATCTGTTGATAGTCTTGGTTTAAACTTAAGAAAGTTTGAAACAAAATAACTAATGATGATGGTTGATGCACTTGTGTAGGAGGATCTTCGCATCTTACAGTTGAACAAGAGGCATCCTGCCATGCAGATGTTGTGCGATCAACTGACAGGGGCCAAGGTGGACTGTATTGTAGTGACAAGCATGTATGATGTGATGCATATGCCCGTGATTCAGATGAATCACAGTTTGATTATGGCTTTGGCTAAGCGGTGCCATAGTGAGACCTGTACGTTTCACTTGGCATAGAGGGAGATGATTGTGACAGTGGAGGATGTATGGCACATCATGCACATTCCCATTCGAGGTGAGCTGGTGACATATGACTGAGCTTGGGGACCCTAGCGGTACGAAGATTTTTTGATGAGGATGTCTTTATTGATGATGGATCGATAGTGTGGGAGGATATAGCTGCATTGTATGAGCCATTACCAATAGTGGCATCAGGGATTATGGGTGGATTACTTTGCCCAGATCGACAATCACATGGACTTGCGGTTGGTTGGAGTTAGGTGATCGAGCAGATGATTACAGAGGGGACCTGATTCGCATGGGGATCATGCATGTTAGCGCACTCATATCAGGAGCTTCATGATGTAGTATATCGAGGGAGAGGCTCATTGGGAGTAGCGATCACGTTGTTGCATATTTGGGTGTGGGAGAACTTACTAGTTACCCATCCAGTTAGTCTAAGATTCCAGGCGGTCGACTAGCCATATGTATATATGTATGGAGGGATGATGAGTCAATCCCACTTGGGGAAGTTACAGTGGTGGCAGCAGGCACTAGATGATTTGGATACTGTGATCAGGAGGCCATATCTTGAGTGTGAGGGGTGGAGGATAATGCAGTGGCATTGCCTTATGTTTTCATGACTTGATTCCTCATTGGGAGGATAGCCCATGATGTGGAGAGACATGTGTCAGGTTGGGTGTTGAGACAGTTTCGGCGGAGGCAGGGATTGCCTAGTGGGTTAGGAGAGTATGCAAGGGTGGTCTGAGAGAGGTATTGTAAAGCAGAAAAAATCAAACCCTAGTCGTTCTCCCCTCCCCAACTCCAAGGAGAGAGAAGGGGGAGTCACTAGGGTTGATGGTTTTCACTTAGGAGAGACTTTACATTCAAAAGAGGGGTTGAAACCCACAAGATCCAATCCCGCACAATGCAAGATTGGATTCTATATGAGTTTCAAGGGTTGTGATAGCAAGGATACCCTCTTTTGTAAAGAAATGTAGATAGAATGATTGAACTAAGAATGCATGTAAAGTAGGAAAGATTCACTTATAAACAGAGATAGGAATATGATATGCAGCTGCGGACCTGGAATTAGTAGTAAAATGTTGAGACGGTGCTGTTCTGCAAATTTGAGCGAAAGTTGACGGGACGATGGCGCCTGACGTGCACACGGTCCTCCAAAAAATCCGCGAAACGAAGGGGGATCTGTTCGTCTCTGTACAAGGATTCCAGATCTTCAATTACAGCCGCGTACCTACAACCTTGTTGTAAGAATGTTTATATTCTTACATGCGAAGGTGTAGATGTTGTTGTATGTTGTATGTTGTATGTGACATGTGATCTCCTCTTCAACGGTTGAATCCTTGTCTTGAATGCAACACTTAGCCTTGAATGGAGACTTAGAATTATCAATTGCTTGAAGGAATGCTTGAATGCTTGAATGCCTGAATGCTTGAATACTTGAATATCGTTTCCACGTCTTGTACATATCTATCCTTCCTCCTCTAAATGGGGAAGGAAATGTAGTTTATATACTTGTCAATTAGGGTTGAAAAGACTGATTTTTCCAACCTTGGGCCGACCAGGAAGTACTATTTTCCAAATTGCAAACATAAAGACCCGAAGCCCCATAGGAGACCGGGCCCAAACTAGGGCCAAGAACCAGGGCGCTGGGCGCCATGGTCCTGGGGGACCAGGGCACTGGGCGCCCTAGTCCTGAAGGACCAGGGCGCTGGGCGCCATGGTCCCACCTCCAGGGACAGCAGGGTGCAAGGAGGATCAGGCCAGGGTGCTTGAAAAATGCAGTTTTTGGTGTCATAAACAGGTTTCGGGGTCTCCATTCAGGTTTCGTGTTGCATCGCCATCGCGAAGACCCAAATGCAGTCGAAATTGCAAGTGTTACAATTTTAGGATGCTACATTTAGCCCCCACTTTAGCGGGAGTATAAGCATACGCTCATACTTCTGGTAAAGTACAAGGAAACAACATTGAAAAACTTTCACCACGTCAAGGAGGCAAGATACACCAAGCCCCCAGTGGACTAATGATCTTACGACTTCGATTGACAAAGTAAAAGGGAAGAGAATGAGGGAGAACCATGACTGTCAGTAGTAAGGTTCCCTCACTATGAGTCATGCAAGAAAGATATCAAAAATTTTCAAGGCAAAGCTAAATTTGTCAAGAAATTTTCAAGTATCTTGAAAAGATATGAACGGGATGTATGCCCCCCTACGTTAAAGCGATTGCACATGCCTCACCAGGGGTGATTGCTTTAAGGTAGTGATACATATAAGAAATGAGAAAGGAGCATGTTATCACAAGGATTTAGCCCCCAAGTGTGAGATAAGCCCAAGGATAATAGACACAAAACACAAAGCACAAGGTGATTTCGCTTTCCTCGGGGTCAGTATGCTGTATGATAATTTATGTATATCATATGTATGTATGCATAATTGTTCTTCATTCCCCAATCAAGGAAGGTCACCTAGAAGAAGGGAACACATGTGTCTTTTGAATCAACATGAGAGAGACCAAAAGAGATCTCAATGTTTTGCATCGTCCTCAAGTAGACAACATTAAGGACAACAAATAGAAGAATGAGAGTAACACATAGAAGAAGTAACAAAAGAGAGGAGGAGAGAGTCTGCTATGCTAATGAACTAGTCTAGCATGTCATCTACCCCCCGATCTTGCTGATCAATATTTCGGGAAGGTAGGAAACACGCTAGAGGAGGAACATCCAACACAATAGATGGAGCTATCACAAGATCCAAACAAGGGCTATGTTCATGTTCCGAGCCACGTTGTTCTTGTCTAGGAGCTAGGCTAAGTGCTTTAGAAAATTCGTTAGATAGATGGTTATTAACATCAACATATTCATATTCACTATCAGAAGCAAGAGAAGTAGCATTTTCATCATGAATGACATTTTCATCTATATCATCATCAAGATTTATAAAAATAGGATCTTTAACTCGCATAGGATCAAGACCATCATGCATCTTATGTTTAGGAGATTTCGGCTCAATCATCAGCTGAGGAGAAAATGGAATAATACTGGCTGAAGGTGTTTTTGGGGATTGCAAAGTTTGAGAAGCAGCTGCCTGAGCTCTAAGACGACGCTTTTGTCGGCATTCACATGCAGAATGACTTCGTCTAGTTTTAGTAGGAAGTTGAGAAGATTGAGGAGGAGGAATGTTCTCATCCTTATCACTTGGGTGTTTAGGTTGTGGTCTCTTAGGTTGAATAATAGGAGAAGAGGAAGGTCTCTTCTCTCCATAAGAGGAAGGAGGAGGAACTGCTCCATATAAGGGAGGAATATTTGGTTTAGGAAGGAGACCAAGTCCATCATGACGAGGAGGTATAGGTCTACTTTTGGGAAGTTTATTAATCATAGGCATAGTCTCATCCATAGGGATGGGTTGGGAATCTTCTTGAGGAAAGACATTAGTTTTATCTTTCAAAGGAAGAACTTCCTTCTCAAGAATGATAGGAATGTCAAGTTTGGGTGTTCTAGGTTCACTTAGAGATAGGATCATATCTTTTTTCCAACTTTGATAAGATTTGAAAAGATGATCACTTCGCGGAGGAAGGGATTGGAATTGTTTAGGCCAAAAGTAATCAATAGGAACGCTAGAAGTTCTTTCAGCTGGTTTAAAGAGACTATGATTGACAGTAACAACTTCACCATTATGGGGAAATTTCAAACACTTGTGAATAGGAGAAGAAATAGCTTTCATGGAAGATAGCCAAGGATAGCCTAGCTTCACACGAAATTGTTCGGATGATGGAATAATAGCAAAGTCCACATCAAGGGATTTGTTATGGACCTCAATATGTAATGTAATAGAACCAATTGCAGGAGAAGAAAATGCATCAAATAGTTTCACAACCACATTTGTTTCATCATAGATCACTTGATTCAATTGCAAAGTAAAAAGAAATTCTTTAGTAATGATATTAACCATACAAGAAGGATCAATAAGCACTCCACGGCAAGGTGTATTCTTGACTTTTGCAACTATATATAAAGGACCATCAGGTGCCCTGATAGTTTCACTAGAATCAAAAGTGATGGAAGGTTCTTTAGGGATTTTTTGCTGCTCTACATCGTTAATCACATTCGGAGTCATCGACACAAGATCATCAGGTGAGACAGAGGAATCATTAGTATCAATCGCATTAGAGGTATGAGAAGGTAATGGATCAGTAAAAATCTTAAGAGTTTGGTTAGGAGGAGCTACAGATGTGTTGCCTTTATCATTCACTCCAGAAACAGAAATAGTATTATTATCAATCAAATCTTGAATTTTACCCTTTAAAGCAAAACATTTTTCAGTATCATGCCCAGGATGACGATGAAATTGACAAAAAGATTTGTTATCAAAATAGGGTGAATTAATCTTTGCAGGATCTATTTGCTTTATAGGAGGAAGAGTAAGCACATTTTGTTCCAATAACTTATTCATAATACTATGCAATGATTCATTCAAAGGAGTAAACTTTCTTTCTTTCTTGAAAAACTTAGAAATAGGAGGCACACCTGATGCTGCATTCACATTGTTGTTGATGATGTTTTCATTGAATTTAATGGACTCTCTGTTCGGTTTAAACTTCCCAAATGGTTGTTGACTACTATCACCCTTATCACTCAAAGTCATAGGATGTGATTGTTCCATTTGACTCACAGTCAGTTGATAATGGTGAAGAGTTGCGCACAACTGTTGGAAAGAAGTAAACTCAGAAAACAGGAGTTTTTCTCTAATATCTTTTTGTAAATTAGAAATAAAGATTCTTTGAATATCATTGTCAGGCACTGGAAAGGAAATTTGAGCATACAAATGCTTATATCTACCAATGAAATTAGTCACTTTTTCTTTAACACCTTGTTTGCAATGCATTAAATCAATCAAAGTAACTTTGGGACTTATATTGTTTTGAAATTGTTGAATGAAAGCATTTGCAAGTTGTTCGAAAGAAGAAATAGAATAGGAAGGCAACGAGCAATACCATTGTAGGGATTTATCTCTTAATGTTCTAGTAAACAGTTTTGCAAGCAACCTTTGGTCATAAGCAAACTCAGTACATATTGTTTGAAAGGTCTTAACATGTGTTAGAGGATCACCCTTACCATTATAAAGCTCCAAATGCGGAATTTCAACATGTTTAGGGGGAATAGCTCGAACAATGTCAAGAGAAAGTGGGCTCGCAACATCAAATGTGGGCACACTAAACTTAGATTGATTCATAGAGGCAATTTGTTGCTTTAAAGAAGAGATAGTTTGTGCAAGATTGTTAATGGTCGCTTTAGTCGAAGAGTTCATATTAGACGTGTTAGATTGTGATGGAGGTGTTATGTTATTGAAAGAAGGTAGAGAGTAAGGTGGTGGGACACTATGATAGTTAGTCATAGGAGATGATTGGACAGGAGGAACACTACAAGGAGGAATGGAAAATGAATTGCCCCCTTGCGTCATGTTCATTTGTGGTGATATAATAGGAACACTTATTGAAGGAATGAATGAAGAAGTCGGATTGAATGAAGGAAGAGGATTGATTGAAGAAGAAGGATTGCCCCCATGACTGGTGATCATAGGTGGAATGTCTTGTATGGAAGTAGTCATTATGTTTGATGTAAAAGTAGGTATACTAGCAATAGAAGTCGTCAAAGGAATAGAATGATTAACTTGAGTAAGAGGTTGTGTATAACCCAAAGTTTCAGCACAACTCTTCATAGGCATCACATTTGAATCCACAATGTGTGCAATACCACGCAAAATATCTATTCCATTCTTATCACTTTGAAGCATACGTTTTAGACCCTCAATTAATGAAAGAGCTTCACTATCAGGGTATTCTTGAGACATCCATTGTCGAAAATCATCAAATTGGTTATCCAATTTTGAAAGTTGTTCTACAGAAACCTCATGGAGAGCTTCTTCATCATTAAGCGGATTAGAGGAATTACCCATGTCCTCGTTAAAAAGGCCATTCAAATTAGGTTCCATCTCCTCGGTAATTACACCTTGGAAAGACTTAATTCTAAGGCTTCGTCTAACGGGAATAGTGTAAGTAGGGCTTATTGTTGTAAAACTCATGCACTAAAGAGAGAGAGAGAAGATTTTGAATTTTAGAGGTAGCAAATTTCAATAAAATCAGCCAATCTCCTACATTTAAGCTGTTAAATGCAATCAGGACAATCTCCCAAAATTTCAGAAAAAATGTCTAGGACCATGGCGAACGGAATGCACACGGTCCTCGCAACTTTTTTCGAAATTTTCAGGGATGAAAGTTATGATGATTTTAAAGCTAATCTGAAAAATTGAGTGATTTTACGATCTGTAGATAGGCCAAATTAAAGTTGCAATCTCAAAATTGAACCCTACCAAGATTGTTGAAAAATGTAAAATTTGAATTTTATGATTTTAGAGGGAATGCAGAAAGCAATGCAAGTTTTGAAAATTAACAATTGACTCAATTTCATGCAAAATTTGAATTTGAAAGTGGAAATCAATGTTGTTGCAATTAAACACTTAATTTCAAAAGTCACAAATTGTAAAAATTTGAATAAAGCACTGAAATTTTGAATGAATGCTAACACAATTTTCAGATTTAGGACTGTAAGAAACACAATTTTGACACAAATTTCAATTTCAACAATTTTTGAATGATTAGAAGCCTCAATCCAAGCAATCGCTATACCAACTTTGACTTTAATTTTGAAGGTGTTAAAATTGATAAAATGAGCCAAAATTTTGGATTTTAGCAGAAAAATACAGTAAGATCTAGCTCCCGAAATTTTGGAAAAAATGTCGGGGACGATGGCGCTCGGGGTGCACACGGTCCTCGCAACTTTTTTCCAAATTTTTAGGGATGAAAGATATTGTGATTTTATTGCGGAATCCAAAGTTACAGCCGATTTGGAAGTGTTTTGATTAGTGAAATTATCAGTCAAAGGTTGAATCAAGAAGGTCTTAAAAATTAGGGTTTTGACATTTAACCACTTAATTTTCAGAATTAAAGCACAAATATGAATTGACAATTTGCAATAGAAGGGTAGATCTGAAACAAGCATTAACAATTAAACATTTCACAAGTTTAATTACTTAAAAAGAAAATTTTAGGGTTTTTATGCAATCAACCTCTAAAATTTGCAAAAGATCAAACATGGAAATATAATTAGGAAAGCAAAATTTTCAGATTTAACCATGAATAATCAGAATGAGGATGTTCACGTCGGGTTCACCAAAATGTAAAGCGAAAAAAATCGAACCCTAGTCATTCTCCCCTCCCCAACTCCAAGGAGAGAGAAGGGGGAGTCACTAGGGTTGATGGTTTTCACTTAGGAGAGACTTTACATTCAAAAGAGGGGTTGAAACCCACAAGATCCAATCCCGCGCAATGCAAGATTGGATTCTATATGAGTTTCAAGGGTTGTGATAGCAAGGATACCCTCTTTTGTAAGGAAATGAAGATAGAATGATTGAACTAAGAATGCATGTAAAGTAGGAAAGATTCACTTATAAACAGAGATAGGAATATGATATGCAGCTGCGGACCTGGAATTAGCAGTAAAATGTTGAGACGGTGCTGTTCTGCAAATTTGAGCAAAAGTTGACAGGACGATGGCGCCCGGCGTGCACACGGTCCTCCAAAAAATCTGCGAAACGAAGGGGGATCTATTCGTCTCTGCACAAGGATTCTAGATCTTCAATTACAGCCATGTACCTGCAACCTTGTTGTAAGAATGTTTATATTCTTACATGCAAAGGTGTAGATGTTGTTGTATGTTGTATGTTGTATGTGACATGTGATCTCCTCTTCAATGGTTGAATCCTTGTCTTGAATGCAACACTTAGCCTTGAATGGAGACTTAGAATTATCAATTGCTTGAAGGAATGCTTGAATGCTTGAATATCGTTTCCACGTATTGTACATATCTATCCTTCCTCCTCTAAATGGGAGAGGAAATGTAGTTTATATACTCGTCAATTAGGGTTAAAAAGACTGATTTTTCTGACCTTGGGCCGACCAGGAAGTACTATTTTCCAAATTGCAAACATAAAGACCCGAAGCCCCATAGGAGACCGGGCCCAAAATAGGGCCAGGGACCAGGGCGCTTGGCGCCATGGTCCTGGGGGACTAGGGCGCTGGGTGCCCTAGTCCTGAAGGACCAGGGCGCTAGGTGCCATGGTCCCACCTCCAGGGACAACAGGGTGCAAGGAGGATCAGGCCAGGGTGCTTGAAAAATGTAGTTTTTGGTGTCATAAACAGGTTTCGGGGTCTCCATTCAGGTTCCGTGTTGCATCACCATCACGAAGACCCAAATGCAGTCGAAATTGCAAGTGTCGCAATTTTAGGATGCTACAGGTATTTATGGAGACCAGTATTACCATATGATCAGGTGCTAGTAGAGTTCTGGACATTACAGGCGAGACCATTATAGATGAGGTCGAGGGTGGTCGATGTTGGGGTGTTAGAGGAGTATACACAGTATATTGTAGCACATCCTATACCTTGGATATCAGATCTGGTAGAGTCGATTCCAGAGTTTGAGGAGGATAAGAGACAGAGATGGAGGAGGGGAGGAGATCGTGGAGTGGTAGGTGGATGAGGGAGAGGGGATGGTGATGGGGGAGATGGAGGAGGTGGGGATGGAGGAGGAGGAGGAGGGAGTGGTGGTAGATTACAATGGAGAGGGAGAGGTGGGTTGCCGCCGCGGTTATCTCAGGGACCTTTGATACAGGGAGGCATGAGACCAGGTGTCAGGGATGCAGGTGAGGGACATGCACCTATGGATACAAGGGAGGGAGCCACTAGAGGGGCACTGATGGAGATGGGGGAGGGAGTTACAGGTGTAGATCTATGAGACCATATGATACTAGTTTTGCAGACTCAGCTTGAGGCTATGGAGGCAGAGGTAGCCACTAGAGATGTGCAGTTGTTTGCATGAGAGTCAGAGTTGACTGTAGTGCTATAGGAGAGGGATGATGCAGTGGAGAGATTAGGTGAGCTGTAGGAGAGAGTTTGGGTTAGATTAGGAGCACAAGGTCCTACTGGGGAGATGATGAGGGAGATGCGGTGAGCACAGGCTGAGATAGACTATTGGCGGGGGTTATATGAGTAGGTGGTGCCAGCTAGTCAGCGAGCGATGAGCTATTCACATATGCGGCAAGCGAGATTAGAGCAGTCTCAAAGGATGCAGAGTAGTGGGGGTGTGATAGGTCCTCCTTGGAGAGATAGATCAGGTGGTGCAAGGGGGAGTGGAGGAGCAGGTCGTGATCTTGCAGCATCAGGTAGGATAATCAAGTCCAAATATCGGCTACCAAGAGTACAATAAGGGAGTAGGTCGTGATCTTAGATGTCTCTTAGTAGCCAATATTTGGACTTTATTGTACTCTGATATATGTATATTTTTGGCAATATGATGTGATATATGAGGAGATCCCTTATTTGTGATGATATGCATGTTGTATAGATGGATTTTATGCAGGATGATGATCTTATGAGTTTATGCTTAGATGGATACTTGTGCTTGCTATATGTATGTGTTTATATGAGATGATTCTAATATGCATGTTTTTATGATGATTTATTATTACATGATGTCTATATGCATATTGTGTGACGTAATGGATGCTAATATGTGGATGCAGCTTGATATGTGTGTGCATTGATGTTTTTGGATAGAATGCCTGATGTATGGAATGCCATGATGGTTATGTATTCATAATGATGATTATTTATGATGGTATAGATAGTATTCATGTAAGGATGAGATAATAATATAATGCTTTGAATAAATGATTTATTTATGGATATGCATCTAGATGATTGAAAAATGAATGTATACGTGGATAAACAAATGTAAAGTACAAATGTTTAAATGATGATTTCTAAATGAATGCATAGGTGTAATGTATGAACCAATGTTTGAGACAAATGGTTTTATTATGCTACTAAATGGTGAAAGATATGATGATGTGAAATGATAATGCAATGAATATGAATGTTTGTGATGAATTTTAAATATAATGAGTGAATATACTAAATGGATGAATGAATGTATGCAATCAATGGAAGATTAAGCAAATGTATGGTAGACATATGCTTTAAATGATGATAAATGATAATTGGTAACTGACACTTTAAATGAATGTATAGTAATGGCTAACGTAAATGAAGACACTTTTATCATATGAATGAACCTAAATGTCATGATTTATGCAATGATGAATTGAGATAATGAGATGTAATAAATGATAATGATCAATATGTATTTTAAATACAACTAAATGATATTAAATGATACTAATATGATAATGCAATTAAATGCAATAAAATGATGATGTGATCATGATAGATGAATGCAAGGTTGCTTTAGACTCTTGCATGATGCATTGATGATGTATCAGAGTACTTTGTCATGATTGTATCCAATGACCAACTCAAATTTCTCATAACTACTAACATTAACTTTATTCACACTGGCCTTCAAAATTATGCCTATGAATAATGAGTGAGTGAATGGATGAGCGTTTAGGCAATGGAATGCAATACAAATAGATGAGATGAAATGACGATCCATAGTGCTTTATTTTCATCATTGAGATTTAACATGTTGTAAGAAAATACAAGCAACTTGACATAATGATTCAAGATGACCTGAGTCTTTCTTACATGGATTTTGATATAGAAAGTTAATACAAGCAACTTGATATATTAGATCAAGTTGACCTGAGTATTGCTTGCAGAACAGACAAGGATTATCTCCTTTCATGCACGACTTGGAATGTCCTCCTTGATCTTTTGTCGATCATATCCTGAGACAAGTTCATACCTGAGCAAGAGATAAATCATTGTCAATTCTAGATGAGGAAGTAGGAACAAAAGATGGAGCATTGTATCTGCAAGCAAACAACATATATAAAGAATAAAGAATATGGATCCTTGATAATGGTTCATGCTCATATGGTCGAGGTATACGCTGTAGTCAGCAAGTCATAGTGATCCATGACTGTATTTTGGCATAAGATCACATAACTCAGTGAACTTCCCATGTAGACACCATTAGTACATGCCCCAGAACTTCATTGAAATAATTCATAGAAGATACACAAACAATGCTGTAGAAATCTAATATGAATAAATAACCCACAAATCAACCAAGTATTTGCTAGCTTAAACAGAATTTTCTTGTCAATGAAAATGTCATATTGTCTTTGTTTTAGTAAGGAAGGATGCATCCTTGTTGAAGACAGTTGGTGTGTTGACGGTGATTGTTTGGTTGTTTTGATAAGTTGTCATCGTTTTGAGTTTTTCATAATGTTTGCCTGGTATCTGCTATGAAAAATGTATGTATAATGTGTTGCCATGGTTTTGATTGATTTTGATGTTTTATGATGTTTTTGGATTTTGTGAGATAGTTTTCCAATGCTTTTGGTATTTTGATGATTGTTTTGAATGTTTTTGGTATTTTGATGATTGTTTTGAATGTTTTTGGTATTTTGATGATTGTTTTCAATGCTTTTGGTATTTTGTGAGACAATTTTGAATGTTGAACTTAATGAATCACCAGATAATGTAGAATCCATTTCCATCAACTGGATTAAGGGCATTGCCCCCAGTTTAGACATGACTATGAAAAAGCAGGATGTAAGATGGATGAAGTACTATACTGGGTTGCAGACCAATAACAAACCATGGTTTGGATTGATGAATGTGTGGATGCAATGAATATGATCACAACAACTCTGAAAGACAATGGAGCCGTATCCTTTACGAGTGGCACCTGTTTGCCAGATTTTCACCATCGTACTTACCCAAGTTGCCACTGGAGTGGTTGTTCACCGTTTGGATGCATGATTTTTCTTTACTGATATTTTTGTATTTTATTTAGGACATTTATCTGAATGTTTTTGGTGTTTTTTGGGTATATATGGGAGCCTGATGCTCTGAACAGCTTATGTATAGAACAATTTGAGATGCATGTTGTTGATCGGATCTTCTAGCGGTTCTCCTTCTGAAGTAGCCAATTGATATACCCTAGACCCAAATATAGCCATGATAACATATGGGCCCATCCAGTTTGATTCAAACTTTCCTTGATGTTCTCGGTTGGGTTGGTTGCAAGGATTCTCTTTGAGAACAAGATCACCTACCTGAAATGTACAAGGTCTAACTTGATGATTATAGCTTCTACTCATGCGCTGCTAATAGGCCTTGAGGTGATTGTATGCATCTTGTTTCTTCTCATCAAGTAGCTCTAAGTCTTGAAGACATGATACTCGGTATGCTTCTTCATCAATGGGATTATCCAAGGAAACCCATAGTGAGGGTATCTCAACCTCAATAGGTAAGATAGCTTCTACTCCATAGACCAATGAGTAGGGAGTTGCGCCTCTAGGGGTTCGAATGCTAGTCCGATATGCCCATAGTGCTAGATTTAATTGAATGTGCCAATCACGGCATCATTGACTATTTTCTTAAGGATCCTTAATATGTTTTTGTTCGATGGCTCGACCTGACCATTGCCTTGTGGGTAATAAAGAGTGGAAAAGCAGTGTTGGATGTGAAACTTCTCACAGACCTCACGGACATCCTAGATTTTGAAAGGAAGACTGTTATCTATGATGATGGATATGGTTACACCATATCGGTAGATAATGTAATTAAGGATGAATGAGGCGATATGCTTGCTGATGACTTGGGTAAGTGAAACAACTTCAATCCTCTTTGTGAAGTATTCGATGGCGGTAAAAATGAACTTATGGCCGTTGGATGAAGATGGATGAATTTTACCCACAATGTCAAGTCCCCATTGGCAAAAAGGCCATGGTGTTGTGATTGGTTGTAATTCTTGTGCAGGTGCATGTATCAGGTCTCCATGAACTTGGCATTTCTTTCATTTTCTAACAAAATAGGAGGAGTCTTTTTCTATGGATGGCCAATAGTATCCAGTGCGCATGAGTTCCGCAAATTCCTTCATGTACCTCTTCCAAGGCCTTTGTTATCCCATCCTAAACTAAATATCGAAGGAGAGTACCATCAAGACTATGACGGTATAGGGTTTCCGCGATGATGGTTTATCGAGCGATTTGGTGAATGAAGGTTTTACGTTGGTTATTCGATTGGTTAGGAGGAAGTGTATGATCATGGAGGTAGGTGCATAACTCACCATACCATGGGGATTCAGAACTGATAAGATGATATATCATTTCAGATTCAAGGATCTCATAAGCGGGAATCCAAAGCTATTCAACCAAGAACTCGTAGCGTGTTGAATTTTGTGGAAGATCTAGGAGAGATGCAATGGTAGCCATAGCATCAACAGCTCGATTCTGATCCCTAGCTATCTACTCAAAGGTTATAGTATTGAATGATGCCTTTAATGTGTCTACCATTTATTTGCATGGCATGAGTTTGTCGTCCTTTCTTTGATATTCATTTGTTGCTTGATGAATGACCAGTTGGGAAACTCCATATACTTGTAGTTCTTGTAACTTCCATTGTATAAATAGCATAAGTCCTATGATCAAAGCTTCATATTCAGCTATATTGTTAGTGCATGGAAATGTAAACCTATAGGACTTCGGGATGCTGTCACCTTGAGGTGTGATAAATAGAATGCCTACCCCTGAGCCATTCCTAGTGTATGAACCATCAAAGTATAATTTCCATGGTTGTTTTGTGGTGATCATGAATATCTCTTCATCTGGAAAATTGGAAATGAGAGGATGATCACCTATGAGGGGTGCATCAACCAATTGATCTGCAATAACTTGACCATTGATAGCCTTACGATCCACATAATCAATGTCAAATTCACTTAGAATCATCACTCATTTGGCCAAGCGCCTTGTTAATGCTGCTTTGCTAAGTAAGTACTTCAGTGGATCAATCTTTGCAATTAGTTGTACTTTATGTGTTAATAGATAGTGCCTTAGTTTAGTGGCTACTAAGATTATTGCTAGGCAAGCTCGCTCAATAGGTGTGTAATTGAGTTCATAGCCAACTAGTGTTTGAGAGATGTAATAAACAACACACTCTTTTCCTTCCGCATTGTGTTGCGCTAGTAGTACACCCAATGCTATATTTGTTGCTGAGATATAAAGTAATAGAGTTCTACTCGAATCTAGTGGAATCATCAATGGTGTATTCATGAGATAGTCTTTAAGCATCTGGAATGCTTGCTGGCATCTAGCATCCCATTGAAAGTGGATTTTTTTGTATAACAGGTGTGTAAAGGGGTGACACTAGTTGACAAGTTGTGCAATGAATCTTCGGATGCATTGTAGTCGCCCTTGTAATGTCCTTAGCTGACTAATGTTCTTCGAAGGTGGCATATCCATGATTGCTTCGACTTTGGCAGGATCGACCTCCATGCCTTTGTTTGAGACAGTGTATCCTAGAAGCTTCCGTGAGGTTACTCCAAAGACACATTTCTTTGGGTTAAGTCAAACATCATATTGTTCTAGTTGATCAAAGATTTTCTCTAATATGTCCAGATGACCTTCTCTTGTGAGTGATTTTGCCAGCAAGTCATCAACATAATCTTCCATTATAGTATGCATCATGTCATGGAAGATGGTGGCCATTGCTCTTTGATAGGTCGCTCTTGCATTCTTTAGACCAAAAGGCATTACATTCCAGCAATATATTCCCCATGGACATGTGCAGGCTATCTTATGTTGATCTTCTAGTACGATCTTTATTTGATTGTATCTAGAAAAGCCATCCATGAGTGAAAGCATGGCATGTCTTGCTGTTAGGTCCACTATTATGTCAATATTGGGTAGGGGCAGTCATCCTTAAGACATGCCTTGTTTAGATCTCTGAAGTCTGTATAGATACGGATGCCCCCATTTGGTTTTCTAACAGGCTTGGCTCCTTCTGCTTTGACTAGTACAGCAATCTATGGGTGCATCTTGCAAATTTTATGCTCTATAGGCTTGCCTCCTTCTGCTATGGTGAGGTGATGCATGACTAAATCAAGATCAATCCCAGGCATGTCTGCATAGGACCATGCAAAGTTAATCTGGTGCTTCTGGAAGAATTCAATAAACTTATGCCGTTCCTCTGGAGTTAGAAGAGATGCTAGATGTATGTGGTGAGGTGTTTTAGGAGTCCCCATGTTGTATTCTATTGTTTCCTCGGTAAGGATTGTTGATCGTTCCTACTGTGTACTAGAAGGGAGGATGTCAAACCTTTCATCCACGGGCACCTCAGAGAGGTTTTCACCCTTGGATACACTCTTTCTTTTTACTTTTGTGGGATCAAACAGTGCCATAGTGTGGTTTTCACTTTAAGATCCATGTTTTATTGTTACATTTTTGTAGCTGAAAGGTTTGGCATCCACCCCAAAGTATTTCATGCTATTAAGTTTAATGGCGAAGCCAGCTTTGTGATCCCCGCTTGGTATGTTATCCTGTAATTACAAAAAGTCAATGATTGCCTCATCATTTTGGAAGTGGTCAAGGCATGGGGGATTAGATTGGTTCCATTTGATGAGTTCAGGATGGATAATGGGCATTACTTCATTGATAAGATTAAGTTCATTTGATGTGGTAGTGAGGGTTAAGACATTGTGGTGAAGGTTGTTGATGGTACTCTCGCTGTCAGAATCAGGCGTAGGATGTGACGTAGGGTCTGTGGAAGATGTTTCCATTTCAGGAACCCAAGAGGTCTTTATCTATGCTTCTCCATAAATAGGGATGTCTTTATGAGGTGGAGGTGTTGATGTGTCTTTCTCATCTGAGGTATTAAGATGCACTGAATCAAATTCCCACTCATGTGAGTCAGTCTCTGAGTCACTTTCCAATAACCAGTTACTGTACCATACCGGGATATCATTTGAGTTAAATACTATAGGTGTAACTGGCTTATGTACCTTTGAAATGATTGGTGTGGTAGGAAGAATCTCTAGGATTAGTGAATCTGTTGCAGGGAGTATTGGCAATGTTGACCCTGTTGCTTCTACTAGAACTGCTAATGTCATAGATACTGTTGTGGGTTCTGATACGGTTGCTGGTGTTGATGGGATTGTTGGTTTGACTGCTGAGATGATTGGTATCATGGGTGGTTTTGTTGGGTTGTTGAGCCTCAGTGGAGTAGTTGCTATGATGTTTGATGCTGCTTTTATAATCAAAGGTGACCTCTTAATAGGCTAATATAGTGGTTTGTTGGGTTTTCCTTTAAATTTGAGTTTAGGAAATATCTCCTTTTGAAAGCCTACACCAGTGTTGTCTTTAGGTTTTAGTTCAGGCTGCAGCGGTTCATGTTGTCCTTGCTTGCAAGGTCCTAAAACACTCTGACCATCATAACCCATTCTTTTCATAATGAGAAGGCCTTTGCCATATTGATTTGTGGTAAGTTTAGCTTGTGGGATCTCTGTGGTGATAGGATCTTTATAGATCCAATCTGCTAAGTCCTCATCTCTAGTCTCTTCCTCTTGACTTTTTCCAAGGATGAACGGTGTGAAAGTACATGCTGGCTTGACCAATAGTGTTTCAAGTAACTGTTAAGGTTTACCATGAGTTCTAGGAGAAGTAGGCATTTGCCCCACACAAAAGAGTTGGCTTAAATTGTATTCCCTAGGACCTTCCTCTGCTATTTTCATCTTGAGCTTCTCTTGCTTGGGTATAGTGGTGTTTGAACTAGAAAGAGAGGCTGGACTTATGTATGATGTGGATAAGATGGTTTCTCTATTGTTGGGAATGGTAATCTCTGGTTGATGACTGATATTATGATAATATGCAAAGGGATTTGCATCACCCAGGATTCTGATTTCTACACCATTATGCGGGAACTTGAGACACTGATGGTAGGTGGATGGAACGACTTGCATGGCATGTATCCAAGGTCTTCCTAACAATAAATTGTATGACAGAGGAAGGTCCAGAACTTGATAGATGATGTGTTTCACCACCAGGCCTACTCGGATTGGTAGCACAACTCCTTTAGATGACTACTCTCCATCATCATAGGCTTTGATTGTTATCTTCTTATGAGGATCCACTGATTCAATTGCATATCCCAAAGTTGTGACCAATTGTAGTGCACAGATATTTAGGCCTGCTCCATTGTCGATCAAGACTCACTTGATCCTATGTTGATTGATAAATCCTTCAATGTGGAGTGAGATGTTATGAGGTTGTTGGAAGGATGTATTGTCACTTTCAAAGAAAGTGAGAAAAGGTGCTGACCTTAGATTTCCAACCATGGCTTGGAACTAATTTGTATTTAGGTTTGTAGGTACTGACGCCTCTTGGAGAGCTTGATCTAAGATTGTTTTATGGGATGGAGATAGGCACAATAGCTCTAAGATAGATATCAGTGCAGGCGTTTTATCTAACTTTTCCACAAGGTTATACTACTTTGGGATAGATGGGGTGCCTTATGGAGCTACTTTTATAGTGATCTTTCCGTGACCTATAAAAACATTGCAAGTGGAGATGAGATTTTATGTTAATAGTTGTAATTTGTTTACTGGCATCATATAGGCCATTCACAGTGTAATTATATGCGGCACATGTATAATCAATGTTATCTGTATTTCGCCCTAAAGTGGAAGGACCCCTTTGATCTTGTGATGGAAGTGGATTTTTAAACATGAGATGATCATTGTTTGTTGTCTTTGGGTCATGTCCTTCAATTTCAATTTCATCTCAATCAATAAGATCCTGAATAAGATCTTTCAATCTGTGACAATTGCTTGTCTTATGGCCTTTCCCTTGATGGAAATCACGATGTTCAGTATCCCTCCACCTTGCAAGTTTGACTTGAGGTTCAGAATTTGATGTTTTGGGTAAGGTTACCAGATTTTGAGAAACCAACTGACGTAACACTATTTCGATAGGTTCCCCTAAGTGAGTGTATGTTCATTTTGGTTTAAAATTTTGTTGGCATTGTTTGGGTTCCTCTTGAGATGAATTGCGGCCTTGATTTGGAGGAGCAATAGTGTTATTCTTGGGTGGGGGGTTTTGTCCTGCAAATCGAACCATAGGTTGTGCACTTTTGATAGTTCTTGCATCCACAACCCCGTTATTGATGATGTTCTTATTTTTGCTCCAGAAGTTAGGCTTGTCACTATTGAAGCATGGGCGAGGACCATCTTTTGGCTCATTATATATCTTGATAAGCCTTTTTTTGATAAGAGCTTGCTAACATTTGATGCCTTTTTTGATCATGTCATTGAAGGAGTCTGTGTCTTTTACATCTAGGTGAAATTCCATTTCGTCATTTAAGTTGGAAATAAATATTTCCACTAGTTCTTGTTCAGGTAACTAAAGAGAATGTCTGCTAGACATTTGACGCCATCATTGTAGAAAGACTGAAAATAGCTCACCTAGTTTTTGTTTAGTGTTACATAGATCAGCCATTGTGGTATCATGTTCAATATTGTGTGAGTAATGTGCCAGGAATTTTTGGATGACTTCTTCAAATGTTCTAATGCCACCTAGTAATCGAAAAAACCATGATGTGGTTGTTCCTCCCAAGCTTTGGGGAAAAAGTTACATTAGGTATGTGTCCTCGTATGCCACTTCAAGGCAAGCTGAATGGAACTCTCGAACATGATCTCGAGGATCTCCTTTTCCTCTATACTTTTCGAACTTGGGTGTTTCAAACCCTCATGGAAAAGGTGGCATATGAAGATTCCTATCGAAGGGATAGGGACAAATGTCATTGAGTGAAAATTGATTAGTTTTCACACCACTATGAAGTTGTTGGGCAAGATTTTCAACTTGTTGCCACAACATATCGATTTCATTTGGAGGAGGAGGAGGTGGTGGATTACCTTGATGAAGGTCATATCTGACGTGTTCTTGACCTCTTTCATCCTCATTATGACTTTGGCGCTTTGATGATTGTCTTAGTTGTGCCACATCAAAGTCAGAGGGTAGTTTGGCTCCTTCTTGAGCAAGTCTTAAAAAGTGAGCATCAACATTGCTTTTGAGTATTTTGTCAAAAAGTCTATTAAAGAGAGGGTTGTGTTGTGCCCTTTCTAGTGTTGTAGGAGTAGGAGTACTTGGATTTTCATCATTGATGTTTCCTCCAAGTGCTTCTTAGAATTCATTGATATTTTTCTCCTCTTCCTCTTTGATTTCTCGTTGTCTAGACGTTGATCTTGTTTGACCCATTTTGTTTGCAAAGTTTTTCTTGAAGTTTAGTGAAAATTCCAATGAGTTGTTGATGAAATGAAAGATTGATGTTTAGTGAAGTGTTTTACATATGGTTCTCTAGAACTTAAAGGTAGATGTTACCAAAGTCCTTTTATGAATTTTCTTATTGTGTTTGATTTACAAAGTATGTTGTGATAAGGTTTAGAGAGATCTTAGATATGTTACAGACCTAACTACCTAGTTAATGATAGGATTGACTCATAGACTAGTTTTAACCTGTGTAGAAATGTCTCTTAGGATGAGTTTATCCTAGATGTAGAGACACTCTAAAAATTGATGTGTTTGTGTTTGATTCAAGCAACATCAAAAATAGAACTTAGGACAAAACCTCTTTATGTTTTGAGAGTTGGAATAGGTTGATGATGTGTGAGTGTGACAATGAATGAAATGCTAACTTCAATAGAAACTCTATGTTACAAAAGGAACAAATTCTTCCTCTTCTCTTTCAGGAATTGGTGGTTCTACCCTAGCTAAGTTATATGTGATACAAATATCTTGAAAGAAGGCAGGATTGATTTTGCCTCCCTTGTTATTGTGATAACTCAAAGCTCTATACTAATTAAAAACTCTACGGTTTAATTCTTTTTTATCAAATTTATTTGATTTTCCTTGAAGATACAGGTGCATGCGATGCAAGAAGGTTCTATGATAGACAAAGATTTGTCTATTAAGATAGAAGAATTTTCTCCTTTTCATAAGAGCCTTTGAGCTCAATGGTCTTTTCTTTAAGTTTATGTGTTGATCAAGATTCTTCTTTCTCAAGATATGAAGAATGGTCATATAATTTGAAACCTTGTTTTTGTACTTTGTTGTTGATCTTTGTTTGGTATTTTTGAAACTATTTTTGTGTTGACTAGATACTTGTTTTGAAATTAATGTTTTAATTTTTCTCTAACAAGGAAACAAAGCAAGCACACAAACACAAGAATGTTGCCTCAAAAGGTACAAATAAGTGTGGGTCTAGATTAACCCATTCTTTTGAAATTTTATGATCCTTTCCTTCAAATTTATTTTAGGTGTTTTCCAAAGCTTGAAGTCGGCTCAATTTGCATTGGTCTTGACTCAAAACGGAAACACTTCAAACACACTTTATCCCTAAGGTCAAATGGCCAGTTGTGATTATTTCAACCCACATCTTGATATTTCTTCAACTTTGGTACTACATACCTTATGAATCTCGCCGTGGCAGGTAAGGATGTGATATACCAAGTCTTGCACGAGCATAACAAATAGATGATCCCTATGTGGGGGAGTCATCACTTTTATCAGGTCACAAGTAACCTTTCAAAACACTATGTTTCTACTCAAGGAAATATGTATGGTGAGTATCTTGGGAGCAAAACCTTCTATGCTCTTGCACTGAACCTTTCACAAATATCCTCAATCAATAGAACGGGTGGGCTACTACTTAAAGGTGTTTAGTAATGTTTGATGTTTTTGGACATAAGTTCAATCTGTAGTGACTCACTTAAGAGCCTTGTAACTTGTGGTGGGGCCCATTTGTCCTTTCGACAAGTTACACTGTAGGAACAACTATACCCAAGGCTAAAACTTTCGCTCTCACCTGATTTCTATAGCGGCTCAAAGGATTTACCATGTGAAGTCATTCCCAAGAGTGACAGTCCCTTGGTAGGCCTCTCTTAAAGAGATAAAACTTGAGTGTTACTAACACTATTCTCTTGCACCTAAGACCACGAAAGCCAAGGGGGAGGATAGTGTGTGTTAGAAGTAGGACCACTCGACAAACTCTTTTGCACAAGTGTGTCAAACACAAAAGACACTTATTCTTTTTAACTTGGCATTGTAATGATGATCTAACTATTTGGAGATGTTGCTCCAATAGTCATGGTGTTCTTTTTATCCTTCAATGGCAAAATGTGTTGTAATCTAGGAATTCGAATTTTGGTCAACTTAATGAAAAGCATGCTTGCATGAAGTAAAATTGCTTGCAAAATAAGACAAATTGATTGTTCTTTTTATTTGCACCAAAAACTTAAAGTGTTGATTGTGAGTTTTTAAGTTTTGATGCAATAAAATGAAATTTGTCTTGTTGATTTTAAGCACCAAAAGAAAAGTGAAGCCTAACTTGCAACGAAAGCAAATTTGTGTTGTTCAGTTTTAGAGCACCAAAACAAAGTTCATCCTAACTTGCAAGAAATGAGAGTTTGTATTGTTTAGTTTTAGAGCACGAAAATAAAGTTGACCCTAACTTACTAGAAAGGAAATTTTGTATTGTTCAATTTTAGATCACCAAATGAAAAATTTGAACTTTTAAACAAAAAGGAAGTTAGTGTAAAACCTGCACAAGAAACGAATGGTTAGGAAAATCCACACCTATGGTGGGCTTCTACAAGCCTAAGAAAATTTACTTTTTTGGTTACATGGTCTTTTTTACAACGTTCTGTTACAATAGTGCTACTTTGTGTGCAAACAAAAGCGCTATTTAACACAAACGTGCCAAAAGAAAGACAAAAGCGCTAAAATCAAAATTTTAACAACAAAAGCAAAAACACTAAAACATGTACAAATGTGCTACTTAAGCCTCAAAAGAGCTAAAAGATATGAAATAGCGCTAAATTTGAGACAATAGCACTATTGTAAATACAATAGCACTAGAATATCAAATTGCAATAGCGCTACAACGCGATCAAAAGCGCTAGAGCGCGACCTATGTGATAAAAAAAAGTTAGTTGTAATCAGAAGGTTGCATGTTCGATTCACGTCGGGTTCACCAAATGATGCTCTCCAAAATGGACAAGGTTAGATTAGGAACCTATTGTCAAATAACACACAAATACACAAGAAAAACACTAGTGTTAATCAACAAAAGATTAATCTAAGCAGGCATATCAAAAGAGACACCAAAAATAAAGTAAAACATTTAACTATGAAAGTAAATGAAAGAAGGCATCTCCAAATGCCTTCTACCATGCTCTTGGCTCCTTCTCCTTTGTTCCTCTCCTCTCCAAGTTCCAAACTAGCTTAGCTCTCAGTAGCTTTTTGCACTATGGATGCTTATGGAGGTTCAAGATTGTAGATGCTTACTCTTAAAATGCTAAGCAAATGTGAATAAAGACTAATATTAGATGCTATGTGTTAGTTTTGATACTAAATGTTTAGTACAGATGCCAAGGTAATAAGATGAGAGGGGGGGGTGAATCATACAAACTTAATCTTCCATAAAAACGACAGATTCAACCTCAGTAACCTTTTCAAAAAAATAGTAAAACATGCAAATTCATAAACAAATAAGATCACAAAACATATAACACCAGATTTAACGTGGAAACCCAAATAGGGAAAAACCACTGTGGGATTTTGGACCCACTAAGAAATATACTCTTCTAGAGTATGCTCGGTTAAAAGAAAATCCTGTTAAAGATTACAAACACATTGCTAGATGTGACCTGGTTAAGGGATTTACCTCAGATCTGTTAGGATCTTCACCTTGTTAGAAGTGACCTTGTCAAAGGATTTCAAACACTCAATCAGAATGTCACCTTGCTAGAGGATTTACAAATAAGACTATTAAGTCCACTCGGTTAAGAGATTTTCTGTTACTTCACAATTTAACAGTAATAAAAATATATCTACAACTTCACATGTAAAAATGCTAAAGTAGATTCTTATTTTCTCAATAAAATCTCATCATAAGACTTATCTTGTCCCTTGTACAGCTTGTTGGGCTTCCTACTCTGTTATTCAAAATAGATCTTCAAGCTTTTGTGCTCAGTAATCACTATGTAGCATCCCTGTGCTTACACTTGCCCGCATACATTGTTTATCAATAATTCCTTATTTATAAATAATTCTAACAGTTGAATCTCCTTGATCACATTTCCCATGATCAATCATAGCCATCAGATCTTCAAACTTGACTAGATTCAATGTATCATTCAATCTAAAAACGTTTTACCTTGCCTTGGAACTTGCATACATTTCTTGGAACTTGTGCTAGGGTATTGCGGTTTAATCTGAGCTGTAGATCTTCCTGCTGATCTTCCATTGCCATAGATTCTTACCAAACTTCATACACATTGTATCAATCATTTAATCAACTCCATCTCATTAGCTTCCTTCATTAAATAATTCTTTCATTCATTTAATGTTGTCTGTTACTGCTCGGTTGCAACTCAGTAAATACTAAACTTTACTCGGTAGAAATTCTGCCTTCATTAACCGATAGCGATAACCTTAGGGTTTACCGACTAGGTTCCTTTGCTCGGTAACATAGTATACCATTATCCTTACAATCAACTACATATGTAGGATATCAAAACAATCTAAACATCATGATCTCATCATTGTCTAACTCGGTAATAGTTGCCCATTGAATAACTTATTCCTCCCCTATTCATCATATTCTTTCTATGTCTTTAACCGACATCTTAATTCTCTTCAAATCAATCTTCTCAAGATATGGCAACATCATACTGAATTAGAAAATCAATTTCTTGACATCAATGACAAAATAATAATATTAAGACAGTAAACATCCTTAATCAGTTATATCCATAATCATCAACAACCTTCTCAATATCCTTATTGAAATGCCAACAATCTCTTATTGTCTGTTGATAATGCCAATAGCTATGATGCTTAAATGATATATTTTAAGCCAAAATAACAAGATATTAATGATTTATGCTAAATGCTTGCTAAAATGCCTATAGGTTAAATGCATACAAGTTTTCAGGATCTAGATTATGAAGAAATGAGCTCTATTTATAGGAAAAATGGAGCAATGGATGGTTGAGATTGAGTAATCTCAACAAGGGTCAGGATTGAATGATATTCAATCCATGTGAGGGCTTTCAACCCAATCTCGGGATGAAAAGTGTCAATGTGATAGAGGTTGAGAGAAGAGGGAAGAATCATTATATGCTTGACATGACTTAAGGGTTAACCTGGGAGGTAAGATTAAGGTTAGTTTAGAGTTATCCATTGGATAAAGCTTTTATCCAAGGGGTAAACTCTTGTGCAAGGGTTAAAGGGATAACCATGGTCAAAGCATTAAATGCTTGACGAGACACATGGGTTACATGACGGTTAAGTTAGGGGTCAAAGTCCTTAACCATGGGTGCAAGTGGAATTAACCATTAATGGTCATGTAAGAGCCATAAGTGGTTTGGAAGACTTTAGAGGTTAATTTGTTGAACACACAAAGCATTAATTGCTTTTCAAAGACTTTGGAGTCTTTGAGAAGTAACTCCAATTTTCTTAGGAATGTGACAATATTTAGGGAATGGATTAGGTTAATTAGGAAGGGTTTAGAAGAATCCAGAAGGGGGTTAGAATTGCAAGTGGGTTTGGTGGGTGAGGAAAAATAGGATTTTTTATTAAAATAAAATTCAATAAATAGGTGCAAGTTGCATTTATAGGAAAATGCAAGTTGGGGGGATTTATGATTTAAATAAATGTTTTATTTAATTTATTTAAAAAAGGAAAGGGGATTAAATTGAATAAATATGATTTATTCATTTTAATTGATTATGAATTTGGTTTAATGAATTAATTAAAATAAATTGAATAATTTATTTAATTAATAGGAGAATGTTTTGAGGATAACTTAATTAATATTAATTTAATTAATTGATGGCTAGTGGATTTTTAATCAAATAAATAGAAAATATTCATTTAATTAAAATGGACAGATTTATGTGACTACAGCTTGCTTTTTTATTTTATGAGGTCTACCCATCCATCATATGCTTGGTGTACAATGCTAGCATTTCTGCATTCCCAAGCTCTTCGATATTGCAATGAATTTATGCCTTAATATCCTCATTATGCAACACGCCATACGATACCAAAGAAAATGCTCTTTCCAGATCATCTTCAACCGATTTTAATGAGTGTTTCTTAAACACTGACCTTTCTCTTTTAGTGATCTCTACTACCAATGGCGTTGCTATAGCAGTTTCAGATGTCATTTCAAAAATAGGGTTATAAACAAATAGCTTGGACACGGATAAATACCTTTTCAAATTCAATCAGATGTTAGGAAGCACTGTCGTATCACTTTAAACTCTATTTTGGCTACTTAATCTCATTCGCCTTTCTCTCCTACTCTTTCTCTGCATCCACAATGTGAAGAATGAATGATAGATGTCGTTTTATCTTCCAAAAATCTAACTTTAAGTTATAATAAATGCACAACCCTAAAGACTTTTTGGATACCCTGTTACTTCAATAATTCATCATCGGATACTTAGATATGCATGTAATCTTCCGAATATCAACTGTACAACTGATATCCATCATATATAACCTTTATTTTTCAGTTATAGATCTCCAAAAGGGTGTTTTAAGGATCTACATGAAAACATTCCCCGTAAGGCCAAAATGCCTTAGTTAACGGATGAAGTTCCAATACTGGGATTAGGTGTGGAGCCATTCGATGTATTTGAATCTAAATTATTAACCCACATCTTCTTATGCTACTCTTTTCCTTCTTCAACCTTTTCTTTACCCTTTTGATCTGATATATTCTTGTCTATCGGAGTATTCTTGCTCACATTCTTGCTTGTACAATATTTTGCAATGTGTCCGGATTTGTTGCATGTATAGAAAACAACATTTCCTTGCATAAGCTTGAAGTTCATCTGATTTAGTCTCATCCTGCATTGGTTAAAAATGTGTCCAAACATTCCATAAGAAGAACATCTCTTATTTTGGAAATTATTCATCACTGCTCTGCACATATTTGACTTATGACCAAAGTCATTGCATTTGAAACATTGACTTCCATATGACCCAATTTATTGCAAACAACACATTTATCATTGAATTTATAAGCATTAGGTTGTCTTATCGGAGGTCTCTTGTTATTCTATTGATTGTTTTGTCTAGAATCAGAGGATTCTCCTTTCTCATATCCAAGTTCTAAAATGTCTTTTCCACTTCTATGACTTTCTATTATCTCATATAGCCTGGCTAAGCTAGCTTTGAATTTTATTTGTAATCAGTAGCAGTAGAATGTTCATCTCTTAGGATGATGACCCACCTTTCAAGCTCTTGCCCATCATTCTTGGATTGCACCAATTCAACTCTCAACTGAACATTCTCATAGTTCAATCTGCAACAGTCATTAATTATATCCTTTAATGCCTAAGTTAGATTTTCCTTATTCTTCTTCCTATCTTCAATCTCCTTTGTCAACTTCATCACAATGGATTGCATCTCATTCTTTAGGACTACATTCTCTCTAGCAAGCTTCTCACATTCATCTGTCTTGTCTTGTAGGGCTTGATTGTCATTGCTTTGATCTCCTTTCTCCTTGAGTTTATCCATTAGTCTTAAAAAGAAAATTTGTTTATTTTTTTAAGATGAATGTGTACATCTTTGTTCTTTTTCTTTTATTAGCATTGAATGTGGATCAATAGTTTTTATAATTTATTGTATTGTTATTGAAAAATAAACTAGTATTCATAATTATAATATACCTATTTAAAAGATCCTAAGATATATTAAATGTGAAGTACATATTATTTCTTTTTCATATAATATAGATAAACATCTTAAATTGATATCTCCCAAAATCTTCTAAATAAATATATTTAAAATATCTTATGTTTATATTTATATTCTTTCAATAGTACAACATTAAAGATTAATTAAATCATTAAAAAATAATTATTTTTAATAATTTTATTTTTTAAATAAAATATAGATATAATTTATTTATTTTTTATTGAAAGAAGATTTTTCATTAGAGAGAAGCATAGAAACAACAACACATCTGCTACAGCAATTACAAAAAACTTGTATCATAGTGTAATCCACCATAAAAGGAGTTTGCTACAACAATATAAAAATTGGCACAATGTAAACAAAAATATTTATATAACACAAAGATAACACCACACCATAGTTGCGGCATCCATAAATAAGATATAGAGAGGCCACCAAAGACCCATTGCATGGGATTACCATTTGAAATCTTCAAACAATAGGCCTATTGATGGGGAGCCTGCATAAGATTAATACAAGATTATTATTTAATGTACATTAATGTTAGTAAACATAATTTAAGAAAATGTAAATTGAAAGATATGAGAATAAAATAATCCTATAAACGATTATAAAACCACAATTTTCAAAAACAAAAAAAACTTACAGTAGATATGGAAATCGCACCTAATATTAGTATATCCATAACCAAAAAAATTCCCAATACAATAGAAAGAGGTGGAATTATATATATATGAGGGTTTCTTTGAGTTACATCATAAGCCAAGCTCAGATTTTTACTGTAGCATTGAAATTATACTCAATAACCCACAAAATTGACAGCAAAATGAGCGAACGTGCTAGTGTAGAAAAAGCTATCAATATCTGACCCCATAACAATGAATCATATTCACTTCGATTGTCAACTTTTCTATCATCACAGGGTACTATGACCAGGATTGTTGCACTCAACAATGTAAGTCCAATACAGACTATGGAAATCCCCAAGCTCAAAACTGATAACTTGGCCAATAAGGAATGGTCTGCAAAACTCTTTGTTTGTAATCGTTCTCAGAATAACCAGGCAATAACAACTATGAGAGAGGGAAACATGGCAAGACTATCAGAGAAGAAGAGCACTTGAAAAAGAGTTTCCAGTGCGATTAAGGCAACTCCATTTGTGTCTCCACTAGGTCTAGGGGCAATTCCTCTAGTCTTACAATCATTTCCACTATCTTTGTCATCAATTCCACCTTGTACAATAAAAATGGCTGCAAATGTGATGGTGGCAATGAGTGATGTCACCAGGGTGTACAGATCCAGTTTTTTTTATCTACATTGCTCTCTTGTTTGAAATCCATTGAATTAGAAGGTCTAGAATTCTCTATGAAAATTCCATATGCTCTGTTTCCTTCTAGAACCTTTTTGATCTTGGTAAAATTAGATTCCTTTTCAAATTTTGCTACGCCAGTAGCTATGTCAATTGCACTAAGTCTATGGTATTCTAAAACCTCTTTGATCTTGGTAAAATTGGATTCTTTTTCAAATTTTGTTGCAGTAGCAACAACTATGTCAATCGCACTAATTCCTTCATTACTGAATATGTCCACTTTTTAAGAAGATAAAAGATATTTGACAAGCTGCAAAATTAACAAAAAGGAATATTCACCTTAATTAATTTCAATAATTTTACAATAATAAGTAAAAAATATAATCAAATAGTTGGAATCCCTATTCCCCGTTTTCCAATTCTAACTATTTGAAATAAATCATTCTGAGAATTCAAAATTCCCTCAATTCAATGGAATGTCCAACTTCTTAAGAGATTGATGGAATTTCTGAAAGAGGATAATATTAGCTTGAACATTATTGATTATTTGGTTAATGAAATAGAGGATTGGGTGCTTGATTACAAATACATGAAAGATCTGAATGCAAATAATGAAGTGGTTTCAAGCTCAAGGGAGTAGGAAGAATATAATATATCTGTTAGAAATGTGAAGCGCAACGGTCACATGACCATTCACATTCACCTGACTCTTGATTGATAGTTGAATGCTTGTTTAAATAGCTAGGCATGGGCTATGTATTTAATAATGGTTAATATATAGTATTTCCCTTCTTTCTGGTGGATGTAGCTAGTAATGGTGAACCATGCTAAACTTTGTGTTATGCGTTGTTGTGTTTTCATTTATGTTATAGTTTCTTTGTTTTGTTGTTGATTATTATGTCTTCTATGCTCATTTAAAATTAACAATTGGTATTAGAGTTTAGATTGGCTTGAGCAGAGATGGAGGAAGAAAGAGAATATAAAATTCAGAAGTTGTATTGGTAATTTTACGTTCCATGTAACTTTGTGCTTCAAGCATCATGTACATTGGTGGGATGGTTGGACGAAAGAAGGAAAATAAACTAAAGAGGAAAATTCAATTGAAGAGGAGAATTCATCTATAGAGAAGGATGTTGGGATTCTTATGTACTCCTCTCTTGAGCTAGCTTTGGCACATACTGGCTAGGCTATTAATGGCCGAGAAATTCTTGGCATTCTTGTCGTGAAGGTTGAACACCATGATGCCTTGGTTGGAATTGATGATGGTCTCTGTATAGACTCTAGAATTTCTGGACAAAGAGATGGTGGAAAAGAAGTTGTTGTTGAAGAGGAGGAACTCAGAAGATTGAGGGATGCAAAGGGTATGCCATCAGTGACCCAAGTTGAATCTACTATTGATTTTACCTCCTAGGGTGAGGAGGAGGATGCAAATTGGAGTGATGTAGTAAGGCAAGGGAGCCTTAGAATAATTGTGTCTTCAAAGAGCTCTGTAGATGGTATGGCCTTGGTGAAGATGAAGATGCACTCCCATGATGTTGATGATGGCAGAAAACATAGAGATAGGAAGGATCATAAAGAGGGTCAAGAAGTCCAATTTGTTTCCGAACTTGGAGACAAGGAGGCCATACAAGATGATAGCTCTAGAAAAGATCCTGTCGGTGTTTCTTCTTGGGATGCAAGGAATTTGAGGCATCATGAGGATTTTGGTGACAAACTCCTTTAGCAAAATGGAGGTCATGTGGAACTGTTATAGTAATGCATTTTACTATGGTGGGAGGAAATGTTAGCATGGCAATGAGGCAAAGAATGCAGAAGTTGTTTCTTCCTCCTTCATAGGGAAAAATTGGCCTCTATTTTTCGCAAGATCGCAACATCTTCTACATTCTCAAGGTGGATGGAATCACCTTCCTTTGTATGGCCAATGACACATTCGACAAATGAATTCCTTTTTCCATAGTCGATTGGTGGAAGATGTAAAAAAAAGATGGGTAAGTTAGAATCAAAATTAGATTTAGATTAAAGTAAAGAGATGGTAGAGGTGGGGTCATCACCCACACAAAAGAAGAGAAAGGCAATGGTATTATTCTATCATGTGAATCAGAAATCTCTCAAAGGAATAGAGTGTGTGAGAGTAGATCATTATGCTCAGCTAGGAATTCCTTGTGGTGACTCCTTTGTTGAGGTTCGTCACACATTTAAGAGAAAGTGTGAATACCTTACGCAACAAGAGTTCGTTGAAGATACATTAAATGAAATAGGTTATGATGATGTTGATGTTGTATGAAAATAAATGGCTTGGATCCTTGAATCAGTAGGATTGCCTCTCAGGCACCCACAACTCTTCAAATCAACTGCTGTGAAGCCTCCAAAGTATATTACGCTATATGGGCCACCTGGTTCTGGGAAAATCTTAATTGATAGGGTTGTAGCAAATGAAACTGGTATCTATGAGTATGAAATAATGTTGGCTGGAGAAAGCGAAAGAAACCTCCAGAAGGATTTTGAGGAGGCTGAAAAGAATGTCCCATCCATTATATTTTTTGATTTAGATTTACAAGGAATAGTGTTAATGGTGTGGATATTTCAGCTACAAGTGTTAATGGCACTATCATGATTCAGTGGTTAAGTTTTATTAAGTGCGATTTAATTTGGAGAAGATTAATTCAAAGTGTTTTGCAACCAAAATCCCACAAAATTAAAATCTTTGATGGGTCTGGATTTAATGTGAGTTTTTGAATGGAAGAAGGGATGTCGTTGTCTATGGTTGTGTTGGTTGGCCTTCATGAAGGATATTGTTAGGAATGTGAATCCCAATAGTCACATGCTCATTCACATTCACCTGACTCTTGATTGATAGTTGAATGCCTGTATAAATAGTTGGGCATAGGTGATGTATTTATTTAACACTTAATATATAGTATTTCTCTACTTTCTAGTGAATGTAGCCAGTAATGGTGAACCACATTAACGTTCATGTTATGTGTTGTTGTGTTTTTATTTATGTTATAGTTTATTTGTTTCATTGTTGATTATTATGTCTTCTATGCTCATTTAAACTTAACAATCTCCCCTGCACATGCGGTGGCCTCCCTTTCCAGTTCGAACTCTGGATATGCTATGCCTTCTTCATCTCAAGACACAAAAGGATAGGGTGGTTTAAACTACCCCTGTTCAATTTTCACATGATTCCTAAATGATTTCTCTGTTATTTTATACTTGCTTTGACTTTGGTAGGGCTTTCGATATTCTCCTAATGTAGTTTTAGTATTACAAAAATTTTATTATTGAGGTTTGTTCATATCCTTAGAAGTGGATTCTAGGGGCTATGGTTTCTTCAGTACACTTTTTTATAGATGATATTGGTTCTTGCTATATTTTTATCATAAAAAGAAAAAAAATATAATCAAACTGAACTTTTGACTTTTATAAATTTAAATTTATAATTCCACTTTATAATACTATATATAAGAGTAAGAAAAAAAACAAAATTAGCCTTTCTATAATTTTCTATCTCTGTATTAGATTGAGGAGAATAATTCTTATATATTGATATAATTGCTAAAGATTTTATATCAAAAGAAATTCACAATTATGATTTCCCTTTTGAACTTTAGATTTATAATAGCAATATCTAAGATTCCATTATGAAAACTTATGCAATGTATAATTATCTTCTAAAAATTAGGACTAAGTGATACTTATAATTTATGTATGTATCATACTATATATAGATGAATAGTCTTGTAATTTGTTGATTTATTTTATGACTATTTGAATTCAAGATCAATTTTATCTTCTATTTTGAATCTAAGAAATTAGAAAAGAAGGAAAAAGAATCTTCAAACTCATAATAGTAGAAACGGAAAATAAAATACAATGTCCAACCTTTGGATCCACTCCACTGATGGATGGCAAGTGTAACAATGTATTTCCATACATGTCTCGGTCATAGCTCACTAGTTCTGCCATTTTTTCCTTCTTGTCTTGAGGGAGTAGCTTCTTCATTATCTCAAATTTGTTGTGTTCTACAACAAAGTGTAAAGCTTTCTTAAGGTCTGCACTATGAATTTGAAAACAATCTGGCATTACTGACAATAATTCATCTATCATCTATGGGTTGCCCTTAATTGCTGCCAAATCGATTGCACTCCTTCCATACTTATCCTTCTTTTCCATTAAACTCTTGACAAATAATTTTATGAAAAACCTTGAACTTAATTGTTTGTTTAAAATTTCACTCACAATCTCTATATTTCCCTTGTGAACAACGTAATGCAATGGAGTGGCACCATGGACATCATGAATAATCAAAAAGAGTTATTCCTTCCAAGTATCAACTTTACTATATCTACAACATGCTAATATTAAAGTTAATAGATGAAAAAATACTAATAAAAAATAAAAAGAGGATAAGACAAAAACTAATATAATGATTAAGAAATAAAATTAAATAAAATATTATCTCAATTGAATATAAGAATCTATATCTATTATATCTTATTGTTTTGTGCATGCACGTGTATATATATACACATATACATATAGGATTGTTTTTTAGATGTCCACGTTAACAAATTTTTGTAGCTTTTATAAATAGAGGGTTCTATTAGAAATGGGTAAGCTTAAAACTTTCAGCACAATTTTGAAGAATCCATTGAACATGCTCCAAATGGCCATTATAAAACCACAATATTGATGGGGAGCCTGCATAAGATTAAAAGTCGGCGGTCGAGGTAATCCAGTGATGTGCAGGACAGAAGTCGGCGGTCGAGGTTATACAAACTTTAATGGCCATTTTTGGCAGCATAGAAAACTTTAGGATTTTTAAAAAGGATTGTATATATATAGCTCGATTCCTAGGTTGGCCTTAAAGGCATAGACTTTTTGCAGAAAATTTGCCCTACTTTTGCGCTATGGTAAAAAATTTCTCTCCGTATTGCTTTGGAGAGGCCCAGTGTTGGAAACATGCAATCTGTGATCAGTAAATTATTGTAAAATTGAGTGGGACTGATGTTTGAAATTACTGTACAACACGCAAATGTGGTCCACGAAAAGCGATTGATCACACTTTGATGGCCGACTATCAAATCCTTCCTATAAAAGTCGACCTTTTTAACAGTTTAATTATGTCTTAGATAAACAGGTGGGATTGTTATAGAGCTGTTTATTTTTCATACAAAATAGTATGGATCAAAAACACAAAATCTAATCACAACAGATTTTTATGCAAATTCTATTGACTGGATCCTCTTTTAATCTACCTTCTCATGTCTTAGATGGATTGTGCTAAAAAATATTCCTCCATTTCTGGGGTGATTTTTACCCCAAATGATGGAACCCATCGGTAAAATTATTCACATGGATGAATCCACTAGACTCATCCCATACCTCGACGCTAGAATACTAATCTCAATAAAACCAAGAGTTGATATCCCGTCTACCCTTAATCTTAACATTGAAGGGGAAAATTTCTCCTGCCCTATAGAGGTGCTCAGTGGATTAAATGCTTTCTTTTTATGTAAAAAGGAAGGACACTTTCATAAGGAATGTTTGATAATTAACACGAAGAAGTCCGGATCTGAGGCAAATAGTGTGAAATCCTTTTATAATAATGTCAAGTTGCCAACCCTAAATTGGTTGAATCTTGGGTTTCGAATGTCACCGATGATGAAAATTGTGCGAAAGCTAATCTTTCTAATGTTTTTGCCAACCCTAAAATGGTCGAATCCTTGACCCCTAATGCCCCTGTTGATAAGTTAAAAAATAACTCTGTCACCAACCCGAATATAGGGCATCCTACAATTGAACAAACCAAATTAGGTTCGTCTTACTATGATCTCCCTAAATCTGCCTCGTTGACCATTGTGGCTAACTCAAAGCTTGGGCACCCTCACGGTGAGCAAACCTTTCTAGGGGTTTCTAACCTTGAGCTTGCTTGCTTTTCTCCCTCAACCATTCTTGCTAAAAACTTCAATAAGACCCCGATCTTCTCTACTACGAAGATGATCAAAACATCACAGAATGATAGCTTCCAATTGGTTACCCGCAAAAAGTGGGGACGTAAAAATGCCCAACAACTTTCCATTGATAAAATTAGATCTCTCAACTAGAGCATGATCATTAGGAATGAACCCTTCCCTATGGATGATGTCCAATTGTCTTCTTTCCAAACCCCAAGTAATTCATTGGTCAAAACTATTATTAAGAACTTTGAAGGTTCCAATCGAGGCACTAGTGATTGCAATACTAGTAATGGTCTTGTAAGGATGTCTCTCAAATATGCTACCTCTAAGATATCTATTGGGAAGGATTCTTGTTCAGGACGTCCCCTAGTATCATCGCCACTACTCCCTTGATCGTGAACCTATCTCCTAAATTGTTTAAAGAAATCAAAGATAACTGCGTGATTGAAGTTATTCCTGCTAACACTATGGATATTAATAATACTTCAGGCTCCTCGCTCCCCTATTTTCCCAAGGCACAACTATCTTGGACGAGTAGTAGGGAAGTTGCCACTCATGCAACTCTTACTTTAGGAACTAAACATGAGTAGCAACTTGAATCTAGTGAGGAAGAGGATGATCTCATTGAAAACACTTCCAATGCCAAATGAAAAGAAAGACCTAAAGGGGCCAAAAACAAGGGTCTGTTGAATAAAAAGAATATGGGAGGGCATAATGGTCTCCCAAGCAGTAACTTTTAACTATGTTGTTCCCCATGAATTTCATATCTTGGAATGTTAGAGGTCTGGGGACACCAGACAAAAAATAGGTTATTAAAAGGTTCCTTGACTCTCATAGGGACACATATTTTTTAATGCTGCATGAGCTAAAAGCTATCAACTTCGCTCTTGAGCTCACTCTTGACTTCATCTAGAAAGATGCTATTAAAATATGCTCAGACCACTCCAGAGGTAAGGGTGGAGTTGGCCTACTTATTAATCCTGAATGGACTAATTACATAACTAACAAAGGGACCTCCCCATGTAACAGAGCCATCTGGATTTTTGTTGACCTAAAAGGCACTCTTTTTGGCATTTGTTTTATATATGCTCCAAATGATTGCAAGGATAGGATTTCTGTCTGAACTTGGTTAGGGACCCTTCCTGATATAGCCTGGAATACTGCTGGAGACTTTAATATGATTGAGAACAAGGATGATAAAATCGGGGGAATTCCATTTTAATGGAAGAGCTCTGAAAAGTTATATTAGGATAGAATGAAACACTAAAAAATACTATTTGATCATTTGGAGGGTACTAAAAATGATACTTCTGGCTTATGGTACACCTGGTGCAACTACCAAAAGGGTGCTAATAGGATTTATTCTAGACTTGTTCACTTCTATGCCAACAAAGATTGTTTTTCCTTCTCACCGAATGATTATGGTAATACTGTGGTTGTGTATCCCATGACTTTATTTGATCATCATCCCATAGTTGCTTACCTTAGCATTAGGAATTCCTTGTCTAATTACAAGACCGGTAATAAAAAGTTTATCCTCAACACTAGTGTATTGAAGGATCAACATGCCTTGGTGGCTATAAATCTGGTTAGGCTCCTTAATATCCAGAACAAACACCTCTCCTCCCACATTGACAGATGAAATTACAACGTTAATTCTTGGCAAAAAATCTTCTAGACTATTGGCCAAATGAAAGCCAAGGATTACAAGTTTTTAAATTTTTTTTATCTAATCACCTACATAAAGTGGAAAAGGATGTTCAAGGAAACCCCTCCTCCATTTAACTTACCCGAGTTTCCCAAGCTCGTGATGCCCTTAAGAACCATCAATAGGTTAAAATCTGGGGGGCCATGATTAGGGCTCGCAGCCAATGGCTGGAATTTGGGGATAAAGAATCAAAGTTCTTTTTCAACTTGCTCAAACATAAACAAACTAAAGAAAAAATTGACAAACTTGTTGTGTATAACGAAGAAATTGTTGGCCTAAATAATATTAGAGATGCTTTCGAGATGTTTTATAAATCCCTCTTCACCTTAGAGGATAAGGACTTGGCCAGAGACATGAGACGTAAATGTAGATCTATCATTCCTTGTAGAATCTCTGAACAAGACTCCCTCCTCCTTAAACAAAAATTCTCTGGAAGAGATTAAATCTACAATCAAAGCCCTTAAAAATGACAAAACTCTAGGTCCGGATGGAAATCCTATTGATTTTTAGAAAGCCAACCTTGATTGCATTATTAAGGACCTGCATGACATATAATTTGAAGCCTTTGACTTTGGTACTCTGGGTGAATCCATTAATAAAGGCATTATTAAACTTATTCCCGAGGATGGTTATAAGGCCCTCATAGAAAATTGGAGGCCCATCACCCTTCTGAATGTCTCCTACAAAATTCTTGCTAAAACCTTGGCCCACCGCCTTGAGAAAATCCTTCCTAAGTTCATATGCCCTACCCAAACCAGATTCAATAAAGGGAGATACATCCTTAAAAAGATTATAACTATTTGGGAGGCCATGGAATGGTCTAAAAATTCTAGACAAGACTCTACTATGTTCTTGTTAGACTTTGAGAAAGCCTATGATAGAGTTGAGTGGGAATTCATCGTTGTGATGGTTGAATCCTTTGGTTTCCCTGCTGAGTTTTGTAAATATGTCAAAGTCCTTCTTAAAGATGTCTCTTCCCATATTGAAATCAATGGGACTCTTTCCCAACCTATTAAGCTTACTAGATCCATTAGACAAGGTTGTCCCCTTGCCCTTGCCCTGTTTGTTATTGCCTCAGATGCCTTATTCTATCTATTAATAGATGACTCCCTCTCACTGAGTGTCCATTGTTTTAGGCTGCATGATGACTCTAATTTTCTTAACATCCAGTTTGTGGATGACACCTCGCTCTTCCTTGAGCTTACTAACCAAAAACTTGTGATCTTTGGTGAGATATCTAGAGTACGTATATCCCAATCAAAATCCATATTACTCGGTTGGAAAGATGAGCCCCCTGATTGGCTTAAACAGTTTGATTATCAATGGGAAGGCCCCAACAAAATTGTTCGGTACCTTGGTATACCCTTCTCCATTTCCCCCTCCCTTAAGGATATGTGGCTTTGGGTGAGGGAAAAGATCAATAAAAAACTCAATAGGTGGAATAATAGACACCTCTCCTTGGCTAGTAGAATAAAAGTCTGCCAAAAAATTCTCTTCTCTTATAGTATCTACTATTCCTCATCTTGGATGTTTAGTAATTATCAAATCCTTGACTTACAAAAGGTTGTTAGACAGTTCCTCTGGTCTGATGGAAAAGGAAATAAAAAATTGCATGTTGTTAAGTGCAAGTGGTGTCACATTGACAAAAAGCTTGGTGGCCTTGGTATGAAAGATCTTAAAATCCAAGGCATTTCCCTCACTATGAAATGGATATTCCATGCATTGGAGGGACAGGAACCTTCAAAGATCCTAATTAGAAACAATATTTAGAATGCAGTTCCTAATAAGGATAAGTCATGGAAGGGTCTTCCCTTTAGTGACCTTGTGGCTGACACCTTCCCTATCTTGGTCCAAGGTACTTGTGTCTTCAAATCTATCTGGAAAGCATGGGAGAATGTTAGGAGGTGTATTGTTAATACTAATGTTAACAACAATAATTTCTTGCATGGGGAAAGGTCAATTTGGTGGACCCTCTACCATACTTCTAAACCTATTGTGCTTACTCAACCTTGTTTTGCCAAGCTTTGGGCCAGCAAAGCCATAAAATACCTTATGGACTTTCTTGAATGTAATGACTTAATAAGTTGGGAGGACCTCAACTCTAAATTTGATCTTCCTGCTTCCCAAAACTGAACTCATAACATAATCAAAAGCGCTTGTGTTTTCCTCTCCTTGCCTGTTATTTCCCATGTGGATTCTCACAAGTTTCTTTCCTTCAAGTGGCAGGATGGCTCTCCCATGACTAAATTGAAGGCCCGCTCTATATACAATTTACTCACCTATGATGACTTCGTTGTTAAACATGCTAATCTGAACTGGTACTTTAATTTGAATGAGTCTTCCTGATAGAAAATTTTTTGTAGACTATGGAAGAGCCCTATCCCTCCCAAAATCCAATGCTTCAAATGGCAACTTATCTTAGACAAACTTCCAACTAAGAAGGTTACCAAGAGTATTGAATTTTTCTCTATTTGTAGAGTCCCCGAAACCAGTAGACACATTTTTTTATTGCTCTGTGGCTAAAGAGGTCTGGTTACTTTTTGGTATATAAATTCCTTTGACTGTGGATGTTTTAGATATTATTTCCAGTACTATCCATTGGCTCAAAAAATATGCTAATTTATTTGTGTTTATTCTCTCAGCTCATACTCTATGGTATATTTGGAAAATTAGAAATGAAGAAAATTCCAGGGTAATGACAAAATCTTTACTGAGTCTTTCTATAGGCTCACTTTTTATAATATTGTTGTGTAGATCTATTTTACTATGAATGTTGAAAGGAACAAGCTCCTTAGATTCCTTAGAAATTGCTATGACACTATGTTCGTTTACGAGGTGAAGGATGGGTACGAATGGAGAAGGATTGCGGAGAACCAGGTTGCCTTTGAACAAGCCCTTTCGAAGCTACTGGAGGAGATAAAGAGCAATAGAGGACCCTCCTATGCTCATGTGGAGATGTCGTTGCACCTTCAGGTCCACAAGAATATCATCTAGATGGAGGGAGCGCAAGGTTGGACTGCATGGGTAGAGTCTCATGATGAGATCCTTCAATGAGCTATTTTTTGTACAACACTGTATCTATTCTGATTATGTATGATACCTATGGATATTTGTGCTATAGCTGAGGTAGGCATGTGATGTAACTATTTTGGCTTGGGCTTAACACTCTGACTCTCATTTTTGGTTGAGGCCTGGCCTCCCCAGATGTACTCTTTGCTTTAACTAACGATTATTAATACAAACAAAAAACAAAAATGTTAAAAAACAATATATTATATAAATTTATATATTTAATAATATGTTGTTTTGTATACTGTCATTGACCTTGGATAGTTTATTATTACCTAAGTACAATGAAGACAATATAAATGTTCAACGTGATTAAATATTTAACCGTTTTTATCAACTGTTTGTGTTTTTTGCAATAGTGAGCCTGAAGTTGCTTTTGCCCTTTAAGGCCAAGTTGGAAGAGAAATTAGGCAAGTGTGTAGTCTTTAAATACAATAACATCAAATGGACAATCCACATACCTAACATTCTATCTCCACACATTTTAACACTCCGTATATGAGTGTAGAGCATAAAAGGGCTTTTTTTTCAATGTTTTTTTTGCGCATATATATGTATGATTCTAAAATTTTGAATTCTTATTATAGGCTGTTTTAATAATAATAATAATAATAATAATAATAATAATTTATTATAAAAACTATTTATTTATAATATTTCATAAGTTTTAACATAGTCATACATTATATTAATTAATTAAACATATTCCATGAGTTGGTGGAGAGCAGTGCGAGACAAAGGAGATGGCGATGATGGCAATGAGGATGACCACATTAAATGCAATGTTCTAAGTGCCTCTATAGTAGAGAAATCTATTGTGGGGCATTCAGAGGTCTCAGTGGCAATTTGGCCTTATTTTCTCTTTGCTTTCCTTTGTGTTTGGTCTTCTCTATTCTGCTCCCTTTCAATTTTGGGAGATTTTTGCTTGCAGGATACCATTTTTTTGTTTGGGACCTTAGGGTTTTTTAGCTTTGTTTGGTTCCCTATTTTTTTTCCCTAGTGTGTTTGGCTTTCTGGATTGCCCATGTTTCCCTTATTTTGGAGTGTGGGATGGGTACTCCCTATTTAGATAGTTTCCCCTATTCTTTGGGTTGGGTTTTGTACTTCCTTTGCCTTCCATTCTATTTGAGTGAGACTCCTAGTTAGTCTTCTTCTCCTTTGGTCTAGCTGCTCCGGCTTTGGTTTTTCCTTACCCCCTATGGTTGCTTTCTTTCGTTGGCCCTTTGGGGCTAGCTCGTGGGGCTAGTTTTTGTACCCTATCTTGGTTCATGCCTTCTTTACACCTTGCCCTTTTATCTCTACTATTTCTTTCTCTCTAGTTCCCCAATCAATTGTTGGTTCTGGGCTTGAGGGTGGTTTTATCTTAGTGAGATGTAATGTTTTGGTGGGTGTCTATTTGGAGATGGATTTTTCTATAGCTTTCTCCTTTGATCCCAGTCCTATTAATGTGGGTGGCCTTCTAGAGGATTTCGTGGGGTTTATTTTCAAGAGTGTTCTTCCTAATTGCTTCTGCTTGAATATTCTATTTTGTCTTCTATCTAGAGGGCCTATTGAGGTGGTCCAAGAAGGTGGATTTGTTGTGGTTCCTTCTTGGTCAGGGTTGGGCTCCGCTTCGGTCCCTACCCTTTTTTGAGCATTTATGTTGGTAGTTCATGGGCTACATTGGCTACACTTTTCCTTGTGGATGATGGTGTTCTTCTTGGTATTGGATGTCATCTGGCAATTATGGGTTGGCTTTGGATATGTGTTGAGGGTTGGTTACCCTGCAGGTGATTAACTAGAAAGGTCTCCTTATCCTATGTATCTACTTTCACAATGATCTTTAGCTTCCTTTGGAGGGAATATTTATTCTCTTAGGTCTCTACATATGCCCTCTGCTCCCCTTAGGGTCTTCTTTGCTCATGGTTGCTAGAGGATGCCTCTACAATCAAGTTCTTTCCTTTAGGGATTTTGGTTCTTAGTGGTGCTACTGATAATAGATCTATTGAGGTGGCCCATATTGTTTTGTTTGTAGTTTTTTCTATTGGTCTAAGGTCTATGGAGGCCTTTCAATACCCTTTGAATTTCTTTGTGCTAGCCCATACTTTCATGCTTAGAGTTTTATTAGAATGGCTAGGTGATTATATTACCACAAGGTTTTGAGGTGTCTTCATATTTTTGTGGCCTCCTACCTTGTTTGAGTCTCTCTCCATACAAGGTGATCCTTTTGGAAAAAGATTGCAAAAATCCTTCAAAATCTAACGGTTGTTATCTGATCCTTTGGTTTCTTTAGCTCTACTACAATGTCTTTTTTAAGAGGATGATTGCTCTATTTCCTTGGCTATTCTATTTCCAATATAAGGGTTTTTGTTTGGATGATGGTTCAGGTTTTTTGGTGCTTGACACACTTGTTCCCACTAGGTCATTTCTCCAATCAAAATATCCCTCTAAAAGGGTTTGTTGGTTTATTGTTCCAGCTATAGCCTCTTTTCAAAAGGTCTATCCATTTTTTGGTCTTTGTGGTCTTGGTGGTCTCACTGCTTGTGAGTTCCCCCTTCTATGCACCTTGTGGTAGTTTTGTAATGGTTTGGCCCTCTCCCACTTTTATCTAATCAAAACATAGTGACATATTATTTAAAAATATAATTTTTTAATTATTACTATTTGAGCTTGAGTAAGATGAAAAGAAATTTTAAATCTAAAAATTCTTATAGAGCAAGTTCTACTATATTTCTCTACATCACAATTATTTTTCTTATCTTAAATATCATTATGTTCCTAGATAAGATCACATCTCTAAAAAAGATGCTATTGTGTTCATGCCCCAAAAAATTAGTTTCTCAAGTTATTGTTGTCTCAAGTCTATAATTCAAAATCCAACTTCAAATTTTATATATTTTTCCTTTATCACAAATCTGCAATCAAAATTCATATTATATCAAAGTAAAGCCACAAAAAATATTGACTCTTCTTACTTATATTCTAACACATGTTTAATTTTAGTTTCAATGACTCACTTTCTATGCATCTTCTTTCTATTGGTTAACTAATTGATTTCACATTTTCATTGCATATATTATTTATCTTATATGTTACCTTAAAAAATAAAAACATTGTGTAAGCAAGTCTTTCTTTTCTTTTAGATTAGAAAACCAAGCTATAAACAAATTTCTTCTATCCCTTAATCAACTTCTTCCATTTCATCATCACTTTTCTTCTACTTAGATCTTCCTCCCATCTTCATAATCTTAGATAAAGAAACATTATCCAATCATATCTAATCTTTTTTGAGAATATCTTCATGTAATTGATGATTCATTTAGTAGTGATAATTTTGGTATGATAAAAGAAGCCCTTGATAATTTCATCTGAACAAAATCTCCTTCTATGAATCCATGAACATCTCTTTGTCAAAGATTATGTTGGAATTATACACTCTAATGAGAATTGATGGTGTTGTCATTGATGGCAACCTTGTGGCAACCTTGTGGAATTCATCTGGTAAACCACAAATAGGCACCAACATATGCATCATCTCACTGATATGATCCAATGAACTAAGGCAACCATGAATGATAGCAACATATTCATGCAGAGTTTAAACTTGGTTTTGGATGATATATTTCAGATTGTAACCAACCAATTACAAACCTTAAGGTAAAATTTTGCTCTCGTGTGACATTTTTTGACAACCTTTGTCATTGATGTCAAAGGGGGAGTAGTGGATAGAGAAAAATGGCTATTCAGAGGAGATCATCTGCTCAGGGGGAGCACATATTTTCTCGTAAATTTTTGGACTTCACTTTTTGGAACACTTTTAGATTTTTCTCATGAGTGTTGCCATCAATGCCAAAAGGGGATATGGTTGGCATTATACACTCTAATGAGAATTGATGGTGTTGTCATTTATGGCAGCCTTGTGGAAACCTTGTGGAATTCATCTTGTAAACCACCGGCAGGCACCAGCACCGAAAGGCACTTCACCGATAGCAACAACATTGTATACCAGCACCCCAACCGACAAGTATAAACTTTTGTTTATTGTGTTTAATTGAAATTATCTTTTGTAAAGCCAACATGGCATATTGTAATACACTCATAAATATGTATGGGACCTTACAGGTCATTTTGTGTGTGTGAGAGAAAAATTAGAAGAAGGAAGATTATGTGAAAAGAGAATATATGGATGATATTTTGGTACAATTGACAACGAAGGTTTTGGTAATAGTATGAGCTTAAACCAGTACCGAACCTGGCATAGTTGATACTGATTTGAAGCAGTACATTTTATTGGATTTTCATAATCCATTTTGTAAGTCAATGAAACTTCTATTTTGTGATTGAGCAGTGAGCTATAGGCAGTTGGCCTTCCTGCATGTGCAGGCCCCTCATTGTAAGTAATATTTATTCATTGGCTAGTGAGTGAACATTGTGGGTCACAAATCCCACTGAGGTTTTTCCCACACTGAGTTTCCTCATTAAACATCTTGTGTTATGGTGTCTTTTCATTATGTCTTTATTGTTCCTGTTTACTGCATTAATTCTTATTTACTGGTACATTGTTTTGGGATGCAAAGTTGTTAATAAGTTGACATATTTTGTCAACTGGTTAGATACTGATTACCCCCCCCCCCCCCTCTCAATATCTTTGGGAATATCATTAATCTTAACAGATTAATCAACTTGATTCATATTCTTGGTTTTGCAAATAAACTTGCAAAACAAAAAATTATTGTGTGTATCTTGGACCTAATGTTTTTCAACTATAATCAAAACCTGTAATTATCATTTGAGGTTTTAATGAGCCATCTTAGTTCCTTGGTTACATTCTCAATTTTATAGAAATATCACTCAAAACAATTAAATTAATTCAAATGTGTCACAACTGCCTCATTAATATATGATCATTCATACATAAAATGCCCACAACAACAAGCAAAGAAAAGAAGCATCACCATTCATACTTTAATTCCTCCTTCATAACCCTTTGTTCCCCCATTTCTTTATATTGCACACCATGTTGGGAAGGATTATAATCTTAATGAGAAGCTTCATGCTACTTTGACTCGGATCTCCCTTTGGGAATCAATTCAAACTTCACCTACATACCACAAGATGCTCCAAGAGGCTCTACAAAAGATAGTTGTCCCACATATTAGGCCAAAAGATCTAGCAACCTTTTTTGATTGTATGCATACAACAAAGATAGATATTGTATTTGAGCACAACATGTGTTACCTTCTTTAGAAGTTTAAAACAACATGATCCAGTCATCATTATGGTCATCATTAGTTGACATAGAATAAATAATACTCTAATTGATAATTAATTTTGCTTTAATGTTTGTATCATAGACCTATTTTGTAAGATTAATGTATATGCAGTTCTTATTAAACCTGATACTAATTATATTTATGGCCTTGATAATGCTAGTATATATCCATTAGCTACAATCATGCTACTAGTTTAGGTGGACCTATGACTTTACCTACACCTATCAATATCATGCCAAATACTCATTGGGTTATCTCACATGAAAGTGGGTTACACTTTTGGTCACAAGGAATTCTTGTAAATGGTAAGAAAAAAATTCAAAACTTTTGAATGAAGGCAATCTTTCATTCGAAGTGGGTATGTGCAGGATCATGGTGTGCCAAAATAGGCTCTCAAGTGGCAATGAAATTTCAGAAAATTAGAGTTATGCAACTTGACATGAAAATTTGAATAAGTTTTGTACATTACTTTTAAAATATGTAAGAAGAGAATATATAGATAATTGAATGTAGTTTCTAAGCTACTAGTTGTTTTTGAAAAAAAAAAATCCTATTTGATGAAAATTTCAAATTTCAATGCAGTGGTTCTAAACTTTCAGGAAAAAAATAAGAAGTAGACGTATGTCTGACCACCCTAATCACAATCAAATCATAATATTTTTTTATAATATTTATAATATAAGTATTAGACTCATGTCTGGATGTGACACATATTTTTTTTTAATTTTTTATAAAGTGAATAATTATTTATGAATTTTTTACTACAACTTTTTAGAAATTCAGAAACTCCTACGTCCGACCACCTTAACTTGGTCAAAACCTTATGAAATTTTTATTTTTTTTTATTTTTCCATATAGTAGACAAAGCATAAGATGTGACACATGTTTTGGATTCAAAAAATGTTATACCGTTGAATATTATCAGTGTTTTTCAATCATTATATCAATCAGGACTATTGTCAGAATTCAATTAGAAAATAAATAATAATAATTTATTAAAGTCAAAATAAGAAAAGCCTTATATTGTTGGAAATTTGGGAATGTCCTTAAAAAACCCTTTTCATTTTATCAATTTTGGCTACAAAAAAAGTTGTCAGCCACCAGTGTAAAGTCTAGAAAACCAAGGAATACTGAAAAACACGTTTTTTCAGTTGACTTTCTAGGCTTGTCACTTCCAAGCCAAATACCAAAGCATTCCCAAGCCAAAATTTTAAATTTGAAAATTTGATTACAAAAATCGGATATCCGATTTTAATACAAAAATTTCTAGTCCCCAAATATTTTCGCGTTGCCGCCATCTATTTAGTAAACTGCCACACGACAAAATTTTTATTAGTCATATTTTAGAGAGAGAGAGAGAGAGGAGAGAGAGCGAGAGAGAGAGAGAGAGAGAGAAAGAGAGAGAGAGAGAGAGAGAGGAGGAGGAGGAGAGGGAAGGAGAGAGGGAGAGAGAGAAGGAGAGGGAGAGAGGGATAGAGAGAGAGAGGAGAGGGGGAGAGAGAGAGAGACACCAAACATGTCGTTAGGGGTAATATGGTGTCCTAAGGGGTCATATGGTGTCCCATGAACCCTTATGACCTCTTAGGACACAATATGACCCCTAATAACACCATATTGGGTTGCTTTGGGTGATATTGTGTCCTAAGGCATCATAATGTGGCCTACGACCCCTTAGGACTCCATATGACCCCTAACGACATGATTTGGTATCTTAAGGGGTCCTACGGTGTCATTAGGGGTCATATAGTGTCCATAACGGTGTCATAATGGGTTGTATGGTGTCCCAAGACACCATATGACCCCAATGGGCAACATAGGACCCCTTAAGACACCAAACAATGTCATTAGGGGTCATATGGTGTCCCATGAACCCTTATGACCTCTTAGGACACCATATGACCCCTAATGACACCATATTGGGTCGGTTTGGGTCATATTGTGTTCTAAAGGGTCATATTGTGGCCTACGACCCCTTCGGACACCATATGACCCCTAACAACATGATTTGGTGTCTTAAGGGGTCCTATCGTGTCATTAGGGGTCATATGGTGTCCATAACGGTGTCGTAAGGGGTCGTATGGTGTCCCAAGACACCATATGACCTCTATGGGCAATATAGGACCACTTAAGACACCAAATCATGTCGTTAGGGATCATATTGCATCCTAAGGGGTCATACGATATCCCATGAACACTTATGACCTCTTAGGACACCATATGACCCCTAATGAGACCATATTGGGTCACTTTGGGTGATATTGTGTTTGAAGGGGTCATATTGTGGCCTACGACCCCTTAGGATACCATATGACCTCTGACAACATGATTTTGTATCTTAAGGGGTCCTATGGTGTCGTTAGGGGTCCTATGGTGTCCATAATGGTGGCATAAGTGGTCGTATGGTGTCCCAAGACACCATATGACCCCTATGGGCAACGTAGGACCCCTTAAGACATAAAATCATGTCGTTAGGGGTCATATGGTGTCCTATGGGGTCATATGGTGTCCCATGAACCCTGATGACCTCTTAGGACACCATATGACCCCTAATGACACCAGATTGGGTCTCTTTGGGTCATATTGTGTCCTAAGGGGACATATTATGGCCTACGACCCCTTAGGAAGCCATATGACCCCTAACGACATGATTTGGTGTTGTAAGGGGTCTTATGGTGTCCATAACAGTGTCGTAAGGGGTTGTATGGTATCCCAAAACACCATATGACCCCTATGGGCAACATAGGACCACTTAAGACACCAAATCATTTCGTTAGGGGTCATATGGTGTCCTAAGGAGTCATATGGTGTCCCATGAACCCTTATGACCTCTTAGGACACCATATGACCCCTAACAAAACCATATTGGGTTGCTTTGGGTCATATTGTGTTCTAAGGAGTCATATTGCGGCCTGCGACCCCTTAGGACACCATATGAGCCCTAACGATGTGATTTGGTGTCTTAAGGGGTCCTATGGTGTCGTTAGAGGTCATATGGTGTCCATAACGGTGTCATAAGTTGTCGTATGGTGTCCCAATACACCATATGACCCCTATGGGAAACATAGGACCCCTTAAGACACCAAATCATGTCATTCGGGATCATATGGTGTCCTAAGGGGTCATATGGTGTCCTAAGGGGTCATATGACCTCTTAGGACACCATATGACCCCTAATGACACCATATTGGGTTGCTTTGGGTCATATTGTGTCCTAAGGGGTCATACTATGGCCTACGACCCCTTTGGACACCATATGACTCCTAACGACATGATTTGGTGTCTTAAGGTGTCCTATGGTATCCATAAGGGTGTCATAAGGGGTTGTATGGTATGCCAAGATAGCATATGACCCCCATGGGCAACATAGGACACCTTAAGACACCAAATCATGTCGTTAGGGGTAACATGGTGTTCTAAGGAGTCATATGGTGTCCGATGAACCCTTATGACCTCTTAGGACACCATATGACCCCTAATGACACCATATTAGGTCGCTTTGGTTCATATTGTCTCCTAAGGGGTCATATTGTGGCCTATGACCCCTTAGGACACCGTATGACCCCTGACGACATGATTCGGTGTCTTAAGGTGTCCTATGGTGTTGTTAGGGGTCATATGGTGTCCATAACGGTGTTATAAGGGGTCGTATGGTGTCCCAAGACACCATATGACACCTATGGGCAACATAGGACCTTTTAAGACACCAAATCATGTCGTTAAGGGTCATATGGTGTCCTAAGGGGTCATATGGTGTGCCATGAACCCTTATGACCTCTTAGGACACCATATGACCCATAATGACACCATATTGGGTCGCTTTGTTTCATATTGTGTCCTAAGGGGTCATATTGTGGCCTACGACCCCTTAGGACACCATATTACCCCTAAAACCATGATTTGGTGTCGTAAGGGGTCCTATGGTATCCATAACGGTGTCATAAGGGGTTGTATGGTGTCTCAAGAAACCATATGACCCCTATGGGAAACATACGACCCCTTAAGACACTAAATCATGTTGTTAGGGGTCATATGGTGTCCTAAGGTGTCATATGGTGTCCCATGAACTCTTATGACCTCTTAGGACACCATATGACCCCTAATGACACCATATTGGGTTGCTTTGGGTCATATTGTGTCCTAAGGGGTCATATTGTGGCCTATGACCCCTTAGGAAACCATATGACCCCTAACTACATGATTTGGTGGGTTCCTATGATGTCTATAACGGTGTCATAAGGGGTCGTATGGTGTCCCAACACACCATATGACCACTATGCGCAACATAGGACCGCTTAAGACACCAAATAATGTCGTTAGGGGTCATATGGTGTCCTAAGGGGTCATATGGTGTCCCATGGACCCTTATGACCTCTTAGGATACCATATGACCCCTAATGAAACCATATTGGGTCGCTTTGGGTCATATTATGTCCTAAGGGGTCATATTGTGGCCTATGACCTCTTAGGAAACCATATGATCCCTAACAACATGATTTGGTGTCATAAGGGGTCCTATGGTGTCATTAGGGGTCATATGAACCTTCCTCTCTCTCTCTCTCCCTCCCTCTCTCTCTCCCTCCTCTCTCTCTCTCTCTCTCTCCCCCTCTCCTGTTCCTCTCTCTCTCTCTCTCCTCCTCTCTCCTCCTCTCTCTCTCTCCTCCTCCTCTCTCTCTCTCTCTCTCTCTCTCTCTCTCTCTCTCTCTCACTCACACACACACACACAAATATGACTAATAAAATCCAATATTCGATTTAATCGGATATCGGATTTCTGCCATGCAACAGTTTAGTAAATAAATGGTGGCAACGGGAAAATTTTTGGGGGCCACAAATTTTGGTACTAAAATCAAATATCCGATAAAATCGGATATTCGGTTTTATCAAATATCCGATTTTATTACAAAAAACCAAGAAAAAAAGGGTTTGTGGGCCATTTTGTAGATTCCAATAGCCCACAGTCTGCATATTCAGTTTTCTATCGAGGATCATGAGTTTTTAGACTCCTAAATTCTTAAAGTGAAAACTTACATTGTCAATCAGGAAGGAGCATATGTGTGGAGGGAAATGGGGAGTAGTAGTCATCGGAACTTTAAACGCAAAAGAAAAATTTCAAATGACCAAATTGAAGTTTATAGAGAAGGAGATAGAGAATGTCATAGGAGGAGAAGACAAGGTATGTTAAATATTGCTAAGGTTACTTCAACTAAAGAGGAAATTGAATTTGAAAATGTGCCACAAGTTATTGAAAATGAAAATGTAGATTTTGAAAGTGAAAATATTGAAAATTTCGAAAATGTTGAAAGCGATAATGAAAATGCTCAACATGTGGAAAATTTTGACATAGGAGGTGAAAATGTGGAAAAATTTAACATTGAAGGTGGAATTTCTCAACCAATTGAACCATATGTTACACCTAATTACTTTAGAAATGAAGACCCTCTCATGGATGAAAGACAAATTCCAAATCCAAGACCTTCAAGAACCCCAAAATGGTTATTTGAAATCGATGAGAACATTGTTGCGAATCTTGAAGGCAAGAGGTCAACAAGAACTATTCGGTTGTGGGCTACACAACTTTTCAACCAAAATTTTAGCAATAAGACATTGGCCGAGAAATTCCAAGTCTTTGTTCAATTGATAAAGATGATAAAGATGAGACCATTGCTAAACAAATTGAAGATTCGTATGAACAAGAAGATGGAGAGAAATTCTATTATTGCAAAAAATCTATTTGACGCTCTCAATTCTATTGGAAATAATACCAAAGAAAGAGATAAGAGAGCCGCTCAAAGAGTGATTACAACCTCCTTAGTAAGCCATCAATTGAGGAAGGCTCATCAAATGAGACAAAATTGTGTTGATTTTAACATAAACTATAAAACTTTGGATAGAGCATTTGTACGAAGACAAAGACTTGACGATCTACTTCAACAAGATACATGGGCATTTGGCGGGAGGCTTCCATGTATTGATAGAAAATTGACTGACAATGTGAAGGAAGAGATTCAACAATTTTGGCACTCTAATTCTAGAGTGTCACCCAATGTAAAGGATGTTTTGAAATTAAGAATCAACAACCAAGACCGCACACCACATCCCAAACATTTCTTGGAATCAAGGCAAACAATGTTGTACAATTTTTTTTTTGAATTACATCCAACTTTGCAAATATCACAAAGGGCCTTTGAATCTTTGAAACCATTTTATTGTGTTCCTCTTAAGATTCGTAATACTGTTGTTGCAAGTACCATGTGGAGTTTTGAATGTACCATGAAATTTTATGTCATATTCGTTCTATGATGCATACTAATGAGATGTTGTAGGAGTGTGGTACAATTCTATTTCTGAGATCACCAAGAGACTTGCAAGATCTATTTTTATGCCTTAGAGATGATGGCTACTATTTCTATAGAAATGATTATTTGAAAGAGAAGTGCTCTGAATGCGATGGGTTGTCAAAGTTTGTTTCATGTTTTCATGAGGGCAGCGAACACGAGTTTGGAAATAATTATGTTGAGAAAAAAAGATACAAGACGATGAAATATACTTTGAAGAGTGGACATGAAGGTTCTAGATGCGAATTAGTCTCAAGAGAAGTGAGTATTGCTGATTTTATTTTGGATTTTAAGGAAAATCTTTTCTACAAGTATGTGGTTGGATCAAAAGTTCAGGATGTGTAAGAACTCTTTCCCGATTGGAACTATTGTATCTGTGGTTGATTTTGCAGAGAACTATACATTGCAACCACAGAATGAGGTACAGTCTCAGTACTACAATTCAGTCCAGATTGCTATTTTTGTTCACATTACATATAGACATGCTCCTGATAGTATAGAAGAGGATAGGAAGATAATCAGGGAGTATCATTTTTATATGAGTGATGATAGATCACACTCCTCCGAGTATGTGCAACATTATTTCAAGAATTTTTTTGAGTTCTTGCATGAGAAAGATATTGCAATTGACCGACATATAATATGGTTAGATAACTGTACCGGTCAATTCAAGAATGCCCGTATGTTTTATTGGTTGAGTAGAATGCATGTGGAGAGGAGTATACCTCATATTTCGTGTTTTTTTGAGGTAGGGCATGGGAAGGGAGAGCATGATGTAGCAGGTGCATGTTTGAAGAGAGCTCTAGTTAAGGAGCAATTGAGGATTTTAGGTGCAAATTTCTCTGAGGCACATTCTATTGTTGATTGATGTAGTTCAACATTGTCACATGGAGGTACTCTTGATTCTGTAGTGAGCAAATTATTTTGGTTGGTTGAGGAGGGAGCAGTGGGAGATAGATTGGATTGTCAAACAATTAAAGATTCTTCAAAGATGCATTCATTTCTCAACTCAGATGCAAGTACATGGACCATTTGGACACGAGCGTTGGTTTTTTTTTGTTAGAGTTGTGTTTGGTGTGGTTGGGATTAGTGTGAGTCAAGTGAGTGGGTAGATAAGTGGGTTCCCCACTATCTAACTCCTTTATCTCAAACAATATCCTTGTTAAATGATGACATGGAAAGTTCACTTGAGTATGATCGTCTATCAGATCTTGTACAGCCAGGACATGTTTTTGCAATTGTTGCACCGCAAGGGAATGAAGAGAGATCAGAATATTGGTTGGCATGATGTGTACAGGGAAAACAAAAGCTAACACAACCAGTGATAGATGATGACAGGTTCACATATCCTACAGGTTCAGTTGTTATTGTGGGAACATGGTTGCAAACATACATGATTAGAAAAAATGGCATATGTGCATTTGAAGACTATGAGAGACATAAAACCATTATAATGTATTTACACCTTATTATAGCTACAAATGTCAAGTTGTTGAAGCATCAAGAAAAACCAAAGACCAAAGAGCTATGGACAATGACTACTGTTGATCATGAAGCAATACTGGATACTCTTAAACAAAGAGATGACCCTTCAGGCACACTTGAGTAGTAGGTCTTTAATGGTGCCTTATTTTTTTTATCATGCATTTCATTTCGAATAATGATCATTAAACCTTAATGATCAAGTTTGTTATGTGTATATTAAGGATGTCTTGAAAATGCAGGTCTATTGATGAACATTTTTTTTTGGCAACACGGTTTTTGCATGCACATAGCAGGTACACGATATAATCGGAAGGGACGTATTTTTGCAACCCGACTTATTATCATGCATTTGATGAGATTTAGAATTTTTGATGATATAATTATCACAAAACCTTTATGCTCATCCAAGTCTTTATTGATGATATACAATAGTACATCACTTTATGATTTTTGATGATATACAGGTTCATGCTAGATAATAATTTGTATTAAGTGTTATAATTTGTTTCTTGTAGCACATTCATTCCACATAAAAAGGTTACTTATTTTGGTCTTCATTTATATGTAGGCATTTCTATATGTAAGCTTTTCTCTTAGGACGTGAGGATGTCTGATGCAGATGAAATGGGATGTTGTATTTGTATATGGATGTCAATTGATGTAACATTGTTATGATGATATACAATGTCCATGAGAAAATTGGTTTAGTTATATTGATGATAATGTCCATGTATCTGTACATGAGTACATTGGTGCAGTTGTATTGATAATGAAATAAAAAATCATGTTTGCATATCCCTTCATGGATGTCACATGCAAGTGTAATGGTAATTATGTGTATATAGTACATGGAAATATTCATGATCATTATGTGTCTATAGTGTAATACTTGTTTATATATAATTTTAGCGCTCAAGGGACAACGTCGGTAGGGTATGACCTTGAGTGTTGAATCGAGTGGGGGAAAAAAATAGGAGCATGTGTAGGGTAATAATGCCTAACTGGACATGTCAGAGTAGATAGTTCATCATCGCAACAAGCAGAACAAGAAATTGGCCACGTGACAACATTGGATTGAGTGAGACTGACGATTTTTTCGCTAACCAAAAAACTGATGCCCTAATAAAACCATAGGGTAACTTGTAAAAATGAGATAGGCTTTTGTAGGTACCCCTCTTGTAGCCCAGTAGGTTCAAACATATTGTTTGCAGGTGCCACAGATTCTGAGTTAGGGCCCGTCAAAGTTTGACAATTTGGAGCACTTAGGGCACTCAAGGGATGATGTCGGTAGGGCATGACCCTGAGCGTCAGATTGAGTGGGGGGAAAAATAGGAGCATGAGTAGGGTAATAATGCCTAACTATACATTTTGGAGTCGACAGTTCATCATCATGATGAACAGAACAAGAAATCAGCCACGCGACAACATTGGATTGAGTGAGACTGACGATTTTTTTGCCAATCAAAAAATTGTTTCCCTAATAAAACCATAGGGCAACTTGAACAACCGAGATAGGATTTTGTAGGGACCCCTCTCATGGTCCAGTAGGTTCAACTGATCGTTCCCCGGTGTGACAAATTCCAAGTTAGGGCTCGTCAAAGTTTGACAATTTTGAGCACTTAGGGCTTTCAAGGGACGATGTCGGTAGGGTATGACTCCAAGCGTCAGATCAAGTGGGGAGGAAAAATAGGAGAATTTGTAGGGTAATAATGCCTAACTAGACATGTCAGACCTGACGGTTCATCATCATGACAAGAAGAACAAAAAATCGGCCATGCGACAACATTGGATTGATTGAGACTGACGATTTTTTTGCCAACCGAAAAATTGTTGTCCTAATAAAATCGTATGGAAACTTGAAAAACTAAGATAGGCTTTGTAGGTACCCCTCTCATGGCCCCATAGGTTCAAACAGTTCGTTCACAGGTGCCACGGATTCCAAGTTAGGGCCTATCAAAGTTTGACAATTTTGAGCACTTAGGGCACTCAAGGGATGACACCGGTAGGGTATGAACCTGAGCATCGGATCGAGTCGGGGGGGGGGAAATAGGAGCATGCGTAGGGTAATAATTCCTAACTAGACATGTCAGAGCCAACGGTTCATCATCGCGATGAGCAGAACGAGAAATTAGCCACGCGACAACATTGGATTGAGTGAGACTGACGATTTTTTTGCCAATAGAAAAATTGGCTGCCCTAATAAAACCATAGGGAAACGTGAAAAACCAAGATAGGCTTTTGTAGGGACCCCTCTCATGGCCGCGTAGGTTCAAATGGATCATTCATACGTGCCACAAATTTCGAGTTAGGGCCCATCAAAGTTTGACAATTTTGAGCACTTAGGGTGCTCAAGAGACGACGTCGGTAGGGTATGACCTTGAGCATTGGATTGAGTGGGAGGGAAAAATAGGAGCATGCATGGGGTAATAATTCCTAATTGGGCATGTCAGAGTTGATGGTTCGTCATCGCGACAAGCTAAACGAGAAATCAGCCACACGACAACATTCCATTGAGTGAGTGACGATTTTTTCACCAACAGAAAAATTGCTGCCCTAATAAAACCGTAGGGCAACTTGAAAAACTGAAATAGGCTTTTGTAGGGACCCCTCTCACGAGCATTCGACTGAGCATTCATTAAATGAATTTTATTGTATTGTTCATTAAATGAATTGTATTGTTCATTGAATGAATTGTATTGTATTGTTGATTAAATGAATTGCATTGTTCATAAATTGTATTGTTCATTAAATGAATTGTATTGTATTGTTCATTAAATGAATTATATTGTTCATTATGAAAACAACACTTACGATGAAATGAAATGAATTGTATTATTCATTAAATAGCCATTATTAACCATTGTTAATTATTCGAATGAAGATTAAAGATTTCCATGATAACAACACACATAGATGAGAAACAATTTATATGATTGAAAATCAACTTCTGTATATATAAAAATGTCAAATGATTACAAATGTATGTCCATACACAAATATGGCATAAATGCCAACTGAAACAAAATGTATGTCTAAATACGTGAATTTATGTCCATATACAAAATATACATGGCAACTAGACATGTAAGCATCCCAAAATTATCTATAACATCCTAAGCTGCTGATGGATCATCAAAATCGATCCTCTTCGCCACACTACTCAGCTTTGAAGGATCCTTCACAAGAAAAATAAACCACGATTAATATTAGTTATATTATATAATTCACATTGAAAATGTTAATATAAAATGAACTATAATTGAACTATTCATGTTTACCTTATCTACACATCTACTTGAGGTATCTCTTCTTCTTCTTTAGGTATACTGGGTGTAGTCATCAAGGATGTGAAGCCAAGAATTCTCTGTATATATACATAACAAGTATATGAAACTATCAAGCTATGTCTAGACATGTATAATCACTATAAGTTATTTCAACTATGCATTCAGTCCTATTTGCATTCAATTACCTTTCCCTTGTCTCCAACTGCACTACCAAATCCTAAATCACACTGCCCCGCACTCATGCTGCTTGTGCCCTATAGGAGTAAAATAAGATATACATGCAAGTTACTACATAATCTAATTAATACCAATATAAATGATGAGCATGTATGTACAATAAAATACAAACAACTAGGTGCAATAATATATGTACTGTCAACCTATCAAGGCCAAACGAAATGGCTGACAAGGTGCCCTCCCAAATCTATCTCAACTCATCCTTGGTCATCAACTGTTAAATAGACCATGTAAATAAAAATTAGTACTTAACATTATCTAATTTATAAATATTTAATTAAAATATAACATGAACTGTGAAAATACAAATCTTACCGCTACATCATCAATGTATGGTGACGGTGCCTCCTCGCCTCTAGCATGTGAGGACTCCCCAGGGTATCCTCCAGTCTGTGTAATAACATTTGCTGCATCATGCATCTCATGCACCTCATAATCTGCACTATCCACAGGAGGATCAACGGGCTGTCTAACTGGACCCAAGAATACGTGCCCACACATGAAACAACTATGGGGCACGCATATGTGTGGAGCTGAGGATGACATGTCAATGACACCAGATGCATCGCTACCATCAAGAGTAGGCTAAGCTACTGACGTAGCCTGAGAAACCAAAAGGCTACTCAAAGAGTGAATAGCCGATATGATCTGTGAAGCTGCCTCATAAATGATATCAAGATGTTGCACTACAGGTGGGGGATCAACAGGAGAAGGGGGGACATATGGGCCCTGGACTACTTTGACTGCCCCAGGTCTATTTTGGGGCATACCTAAACCTACACCCTAGAAAGTTTGGATGTCAAAGTAGTTCACGTGTTTGTTAAAAACAAACTTAGCATACAATTTTTTTATGAAATAGAAGGGGATATCAAGATTGTTGTTGGGTGCTTTGTCAAAAACCATCCACCAACGATCCCAAAAGTTTTTCACAATCCCATCATTTGTGCACCATTTAATAGAAAGTTTTGTTTTTTGGGGATCTACGGGCTGACCAGTACGGGGATTGACAAATAATGAGGCGATTTCGGCTTTGGATATCTCAAGATCCTTGATATCCTTATACGACAAGCTATCTCCATATTTTTCCCTCCTCGAATCTCGCCACAAAAGGGCGACATTGTGCTCCTAAGTCATACTTTTTATGATCGACGTGAGAGGATCAAACATTTGGTTTAGACGAGGGATCCTACGATATACTTCTTCAATCCTCCTCAATTCATTCAAATTTTGCGCAATCAAATCCTCAATTGAGGGGGGGTTTGGCAAATGAGGGTTTGGTTGTTGTAGTTGTGGTTGGTCAGGGTTTTCATTGTTATCCCTCATTTTTAACCTAATTGAATGTAAACAATTAAATTTAATTAACAAATTTAAACAATTAGGTATTTGATTTAAAAAAACCTAGTTTTCATGAAAAAACCATATTTTCAATGAAAAATCAAATAAACATTAACAAAAAATACAAAAAATGAATGAAAATGATAAAATTCTTACCTCTCAATCTATTTTTTGGCAATTTTTTGCCAAAACATCGGATATCGGGTGCACCAGATATCGGAGTTTGATGAAATCGCATGGCCCATGAATTAAAAATGACTCATGGGCTATCACTGTCGAAATATAAAAGTCTCAGAAAATCAGATATCCGATATTTATAATTAAATTATTTTTAAATAACATATATAATATAACAATATATTATATAATATAATAATATATTGTATAATGTAATATTATATTATATAATACGTATTGTATTATATTATATATATTATAATATATAATATATAATATAATATTATATTATATTATATTATATATAATATTATATTATATTATATATGATATAATATAGTATTATATTATATATAATATAATATAATATTGTATTGTATAATAAGTATTATATAATATATTATTATATTATAATAAAATATAATATAATAATATATTATATAATATGTATTGTATTATATTATATATATTATAATATATAATATAATATTTATTATATTATATTATATTATATATAATATAATATTGTATTATATAATATAATATAATATAATATTATATTATATTATATATAACATATAATATATTTTTTAAATTAAAATTACAAATAACAATCGGATATCCAATTTGCATAGGTAATTACTAGGCCAAGGTGTACTGACACCCAGGCCAAGCAAAAAGTCAACACAGATTTTTGCATTTTTAGGTGAGTGAGGAAGGTTATTTTTTTCACATCGCCACTTTTTGGCCCCCCTTTATCCTACACTAACCCAAGTTCTTTTCATTTTTGGTCAAGCACCCCCATTCAAACAAATATTCTTACAACAAGGGGTTCATTTTAAGCCACGGTCAACCAATTTTAAATTATTTTATTGGGGTTTGAATGAACACCCCTTCAGTCAAAGGAGTCAAGGAGGGTTTGAGTGAATGAGGGTTAGTTAGATAACTCCCTTATTTTGCACTTATCCCCCTCCATATATAATTTTTTGCATATTTTTTTCTTTCAAGGCTCAAGTTGACGATCAAAATAGAATCAACCTATCAAACTTAGTTTCAACATCATAGTTCCCAAAACAAGGTTTCCTACAAGTATATTTCTAATATATTTTGGTTTTATTAGACATTTATTTTTTAGTTTAATTAAACATAGCTTTTTTACCAAATATCACACTTTGTTCCATAAATGTGGGAAAATAGTAGATTGCCAAAAAAAATTCTAAAAACTATCTATCCAATTGGTATTGATGTTCTTGAGCCAATCAAAAAAATTAAAAATAAAATACAAAAAAACTTATGTTCATTATACTACACCTATGCCTAAATTGTAATTGGTTTGACTTCAAAACTTAATTTAAATAAATTAAGCACTAAAATATTATGAAAGAAAACACATGCCCTAGATATTATATTTACAAATCTAAATTTAAAACAAATACAATATTACCCTTCATACAAAAAAAAGCTATGTGCTTTATAGTACACCTCACTCTTTAAAAATAGTGTTTACTTTTAAAAATTACTTATGAAAGGAGATGAAAAAGAAATGCAATTTTATCCTAATATTTTTAAACATATATATATATTTAAAATCTAAAGACAAAATGTCACAAATCATTAATTCACATTATCTTCAAATTCCTCATGGTTTAGCAGCTATACGTATCCAAAATTAAATGTTTAGTTCAAATTGCTCATTTGAATGTCAAATTTGGCCAAAAGATGTAACCCACTATTGTGAGATCATCCCATTCATAAAATCTTCTTCTTGGTAGACCATGAATTTGTTGGTATTATGGCTGACTTCATCATGTGTTGCATTGGTTTTGTCATTGATGTCAACACTTATCCTTCTAGAGGTCTACATTGTTCATTTGGCACTCTGCTTGTATTGGTTTGTTTTTGAACTAGCACATTGTGTTCACCAGAATGGTTAGCGGCTTATGCACAGTCACCGGTATATGCTTCACCGACAGGTTATATTGTTCAATGGTAGTGATGATAACTTGTTGTCATCTGGAGATAATTTGGTTATGTCGAAGACATGGATTGGATGTTTGGATTTGGTGTTTTTCTTATTGGTCTAATCGGGTTGACATGTTTGCCTTTACCGACAGATAGGTCTAGGTTATGGACCGGTACAAGATATCTATTCCAGATCAGCATGGCACATTATGGAGATGGTTTATTGATTCGATAATGTATTGAGCCGACATATTGTATCGCATCAAGACTTATTTTGTAATTGATTTAGCTGTAATATCTTTAGTGAGCCGACCTTAACATTTGGTCCTAGGTTTTGTATAAATAAATGTAAGATCTCATTTGTGAGATATGGAATGGATATAGTATGAGTGTGTGTGAATATTGAAGAGCGAAAATAAGCAGATCCTTGCGCAAATCACACAAACATTATGAAGGTGTTTGGAACTCATGTTCAGAGCTTGAACCAGTACTGAATCCAACATTGCCAATGCTATTTTGAGCATTACATTATTATTGGATTTAACCATCCAACTGTAGTCAGTGTGACTCCTATATAGTGATTCAGCAGTGAACTCTAAGTAGTTGGTCTTTCTGCATGTGCAGACCTGATTTGTATACACTTACTATCTGTAGTAGTATCATCTGATTATGGGTAAGGTTTCACACTGTAGTTTTTCCCTGACCAGGTTTCCACATCAAAATATTTGTGTCATGTGTTGTGGATGTTGTTTCTCTTTCTATTTCATAAATTAAGTTATATCGATACTGCTATAACTGTTAATATGTTTTACCGACATTTAAGTTTGGCTCACCGGCACTAATTTTAAGTTGGAATAATTTTCATTTGAGTTATAATTTATATACAACTTCTTAGCAACTGATTCACTCCCCCCCCTCTCTGTTGTCCTTCTGGTTCCTACCAATTGGTATCAGAGCTAATTCCTCTTTTTGCAGAGGCCTAACAACTTGCTGAGATCCTATGGAAGTAATTATTTTTAGGAAGGATAGTCCAAAACTTGATGGAACAAACTATGGTATATAGAAGATCAGAATGGAGACACATTTGAATTGCATTGGGAGAAATATATGGGATGTTACAAAGAATGGCTATGTTGGTCCTACTCCGAATGAACCTCATCCACTGTAATTGGCTAAGGAGTTGGAAAATGATTGTAAAGCAAGAGAAGCACTTCTGAGCGCATTTTTAGATCAGAAAATCATGGGATTGTCGGACTGATCTACTGATAAAGCTATTTGGGATAAACTAAAAACATTGAATGAAGGAGATACCACTATAAAAATTGCAAAACTGGAATGTTAGCGGGTCAGGTATGAAAATTTAAAAATGGAAGAAGATGAAAGAATTTATGCATTTATGGAAAGACAATGAAATTGTTTTAGGAATATAATAGGATCTATAAGTGAAGATGAAATTGTTTCTAAAGTTTTAAGATCCTTTCCACTATCTTACAAAATGAAAGTGAGTGCTATTAATGAGTTGAGAACAATGCCTAATACATCAATATCTAGAGATAACTTGGTTGGAAAACTTTCAGTATTTGAGCTTGAGCAATTTGGTCCTATTGCTACCATCAAGAATAAGTTAGCTTTCAAAGCATCATCATCAGCATCATCATCATCATCGTCTGACAAAATTGATTGGAAATCACTTTATGCAAAAGAACTTAAAGATATGAGGAGAGAAAATGAAGAACTTGAAGTGCTATTTGCAAGGAAGATGCCTAAAGGTCTAGTAGGAAGTAAGTATGAAGGTAAAGCACCTTTCAAATGTTTTAATTGTAATAAAATTGGTCATATAGCATCTAGATGTCCTGATAGACATGCAAGATTGAGAGAGGAAGCAAAGAGAACATATAAGCCTAACCTTGAATATCAGAGATACAAATTTAACAAAAACTAAGATAAGTCATGTTACTATGCAGATGAAGGTGTTACAGATGATTCAAATGAAGATCTAGCAAATACTGGATGGGCATCATATGACTGGTTATAAAATAAAATTCTTGTCATTTCGGGAATGTAATGGAGGTCTAGTAAGATTTGGAGATGATATAGCTTGTTCAATCAAAGGAAGAGGCACTATATCTTTGGATGGTAAGAAAAATACTGACAATATTTATTATGTGGAAGGTTTAAAGCATAATCTTTTGAGTGTTGGTCAGTTGGTTGAGAAAGGATTTCAATTACAATTCAAGAATGGGAAATGAAAAATCATAAATAGAACTGGATTGGAGATTGCAACTGGTAATCAAACTAAAGGTAATATCTTTCATTTGAATACTAGTGATAAGACATGTTTGATTGCACACATTGATGAAAGTTGGTTATGGCATAAGAGACTCTGTCATGTGAATTTTGATTGCACTCTAGAGATCAGTTCAACTAAGGAAATAAGGGATTTACCTAAGATTGTGAAACCTCATAATCTGGTATGTAAGGAATGTCAAATGGGAAAGCAAGTTAGAACAACATTTAAGAGCATTACTAATCCAATAATATTCTTGATTTAATTCATATTAATTTATGTGGTTCAGTAAGAATAAGAAGTCTACAAGGTGATAGATACTTTATGCTAATAATTGATGATTATTCTAGAATGTGTTGGGTTACTTTTCTTAGGGAGAAATCAGAAGCTTTTGAAAGATTCAAGATATACAAGGCAATGGTAGAGAATGAAACTAGAAATAAAATAAAATGTTTGAGATCAGATCAAGTTACATCTAGGGAATTTAATGCATTTTATGAAGTGAATGGCATCAAAAGATAACTATCAGCACCCCGGACACCCCAGCAAAATGGAGTTGTGGAAAGGAAGAAAAAAACTATTCTGGATGCAACAAGAACCATGCTTATGGAAGTAAATCTACCTCATGTGTGCTAAACATAAGCAGTGAATATAGTGTTTTATACTTTCAATAGAGTTCACATCAAAGGTGAAACTGGCAAGACCCCTTATGAACTATGGTTTGGTCATACTCCTACTCTTAAATACTTTAGAATATTTGGAAGAAAATGTTATATTAGGAGAGATGAGTCTACTGGCAAATTTGATCCTAGAAGTGATGAAGGAATATTTGTTGGTTATTCATCTAGAAGCAAGCCATATAGATATTTTATTAAAATATTGTAGAAAATCACTGAAAGTACTAATGTGAAGAAAGATGAACATTTTAGAGGAGATTCAAGGTCTGTAGATTCTAAACCAATAGCTGAAATTATTATAAATCAACTAGCAAAGATTGCACCAGTACAGAATGTAGATCCAGTCACACCGGCATCATCAGAGAACTCATCTGTGACTGAAGAACAACAAGATGTGAGTGTAAATCAGAATAAACCCCGGTATGTAAGATTGAATCATTTAGAGAATCAGATAATTGGAAACAAAAATCAAGGTGTTATGACTAGAGGAAGATTGGCAAATGAAGAGGTATGTTTAATTTCTCAAGTTGAACTAGCATCTGTTATTGAAGCATGTAAAGATGAATATTGGATAAAAGAAATGGAAGATGAATTTGAACAAATTGAAAAGAATAATACTTGGACATTGGTTCCCTGACCTAAAGACAAAAATGTAATTGGAACTAAATAGGTATTTAGGAATAAACTCAATGAAGATGGTGAGGTAATCAGGAACAAAGCAAGAATAGTTTGTAAAGGTTATTCTCAGAAAAAAGGAATTGATTATAATGAAACCTTGGCACTTGTAGCCATAATTGAGGCAGTTAAACTATTTCTTGCATTTGCAACTCATAAGAACTATAAAGTTTATTGGACGGATGTAAAATGTGCACTTTTGAATGCAAATCTCGAAGAGGAAGTTTACATTGAACGACCTGGTGGATTTTCATTGATAGATGATAAGGATATGGTTTGTAGGTTAAGGAAAGCTTTATATGGATTGAAGCAAGCTCCTAGAGCTTGGTACATGCTAGATTGGATAAATATATTTTAAAGCTTGGTTACACAAAAGGTAATGCTGACAACAACTTGTATTACAAAATCACTAATGATGACATTTTGGTTTTTGAATTTTTTGTGGATGATATCATTTTTGGAGGTGAAGATGGATTATGTAAAGATTTTGCTAACAAGATGCAGGAAGAATTTGAAATGTCTATGATTAGAGAGATTAAAAAATTTCCAGGTTTGCAGATTTCACAAACATATAAGGGTGTATTCATATGTCAAACAAAATACATGAAGGAACTTTTGAAGAAATTTGGTATGGAAAACTCTAAACCGATAAGTACTCCTATGACTACGAGGCACAAAATATATTGGTTTTTGGTATTCTTTCTTGGCAGAAGATTGATTTCATGGATAAACAAGAAGCAGACTTGAACATCATTATCTACAACAGAAGAAGAATATGTTGCAGAAGCAACTAATTGTACTCAGGTATTATGGATTAAGCAAATGGTGAAGGATATAAAGGTAAAATGCAAAGAAGTGGTAATTATTTATTGTGATAATTCAGGAGCAATTGATATATCAAAGAATCTAGTATTTCACTTTAAGACAAAGCATGTTTCTATTAAGTATAATTTTCTGAAAGAGAATGTTGAAGCAAATGAAGTAAGATTGGTATATGTAAAGACTAAAGAGAAAATTGCTTATATCTTTACAAAGCCTTTGCCTAAGGAAACATTTGAATATCTCAGAGAGTAGCTTGGGGTAGTTTCCCCACCGATAGAGACTTAGATGTTGTAGATTGGCATCAAACTGACAGGAACTAACAAAAAAATATTTTTTCGGCTTTGATGGAGGAGAGCTACTTCTTAGGGGGAGAAGTTAACTATATGTTATGTTTTGATTCTTAACTTCTTTGGCATTTGATGTCAAAGGGGGAGAGATATCTATGGACAAACATTGTAATTTGGGAGAGATGTATTTTGGTTTTGGTTTCTTTTCTTGATACAAAACTTTGTATTAATCTATCCTTGGGAGATTGTTGGTTTATTAGTTTTTGGCATTCTATTTTTGGCACATAGATGTTTTTCCATCTAGTGTTGCCATCAATGCCAAAGAGGGAGATTGTTGGTATTATGGATGCCTTCATCATGTGTTGCATTGGTTTTGTCATTGATGTCAACACTTATCCTTCTAGAGGTCTACATTGTTGATTTGACACTCTGGTTATATTGGTTTGTTGTTGATTCGACACATTGTGTTCACCGACATGGTTAGTGGCTTATGCACAGTCACCGGTATATGATGCATCGATAGGTTATATTGTTCACCGGTAGTGATGATAACTTGTTATCATTTGGAGATCATTTGGTTATGTCGAAGAAATGGATTGGATGTTTGGATTTGGTGTTTTTCTTATTGGTCTAATCGGGTTCACATGTTTGCCTTTACCAGAAGATAGGTTTAGGTTATGGACAAGTACAAGATATCTATTCTAGATCAGCACAACACATTATGGAGATGGTTTATTGATTGGATATGTATTGAGCCGACATATTGTATCGTGTCAAGACTTATTTTGTAATTGATTTAATTGTAATATCTTTAGTGAGCTGACCTTAACATTTCATCTTAGGTTTTGAATAAGTAAATGTAAGATATCATTTTTGAGATATGGTATGGATATGGTATGAGTGTGTGTAAATATTGAAGAAGAGCGAAAATAAGCAGATCCTTGTGCGAATCACGCAGACATTATTTGAAGGTTGAAGGAAGGTTATGAAGGTGTTTGGCAGTCATGTTCAGAGCTTAAACCTATACTGAATCCAGTATTGCAGAATCTATTTTGAGAAGTACATTTTTATTAGATTTGACCATCCAACTGTAGTTAGTGTGACTCCTATTTTGTGATTAAATAGTGAGCTCTAGGCGGTTGGCCTTTCTGCATGTGCAGACCCCATTTGTATAAACTTACTATCTGTAGTAGTATCATCTTATTGTGGCTAAGGTTTCCCACTGTGGGTTTTTCCTTACTGGGTTTCCATGTTAAAATCTTTGTGTCATGTGTTGTGGATGTTGTTTCTCTTTCTGTTTCATGCATTAAGTTATACCGATACTGCTATAACTGTTAATCTATTTTACCAGCATTTAAGTTTGGTTTACTGACAATAAGTTTAAGTTGGAATAATTTTCATTTGAGTTATAATTTATATACAACTGGTTAACAACTGCTTCACCCCCCCCCCCTTCTCTCAGTTGTCCTTGTGGTTCCTAACAGAATCATCCATTCTATGGGGACAATTCCATCTACTCTTCACGGAAAGATAATGTTCATATACAATAATAAACTACAAATAATTGAAGTTGATAAAATATACAAACTCACATATAAGAAGAAGATGTATATTGACCTCTTGTAACTTGTTTACTTATTTAGCAAAATATGATCCACTATTCTTGTTTGATAATAACACTGATTATTTGAATAGGGCTCTTTGGTGATGATTGGGGTTCATTATATTTTACACCCTCCTTTGGAAAAAACAAAGTCTCACAATCTACACCCAAGGCCTTGAAGGAGTATTTTTAATCATTTGTGCAAGCTTCTTCTTAATTTATTTCATCATCTTCTTCTTCTCACACATGCATTGATGATGATTGAGACTCTTTAGGTTTCACCTCACATGGATTAATTGAATCTAAGATTGACCTTTCTCATCTTGACATCTCAACGCTAAAAAAGGATGTGCATTTGTGCAAAAGAATTGACCCTCCTCTCATGTCAATTGTGCTACTATTTATACATGTGATTTAGAGACACATAATGGGCTTGATTTAGGGTGCATTTAATAAGGAGTTAAGGCTCTTGTGAAACCTACACTACATTCTTTTGAATAGGGTTTAGGTTTCTAGTCTTTTCCTTTTTCTTCATCCCCTCCTCCATTGGTTAACGCCTCTAGGTTTTCCTATTAAGAGCAATCAAACCTTTCTCCTCAAGAGGAAGGATTGCTACTCCTCATCTTCTATGTAATCTCCCCATCTTCAATCTAAACAAGAATATGTTTTGTTGAGCCTTCTCAAAGCCCAGTTTTTTACTCATCCTCCTCTTTTCAAAGTGTTTTGTATTAAAAAATTATTAGAATCCACATCAATCATGATATTTGCAATCAATATGTTAGTTTTTTAAGCCTTTTAAAATAACTCTAAAACTAATATCCTCATCTTCAATGTAAACAAGAGTATATTTTGTTGAGGCTTTTAAAAGCCCTCTTTTTTACTCATCCTCCTCTTCTCAAAGTTTTTTGTATTAAAAAATTATTAGAATCCACACCAATCATGATATTTGCAATCAATATGTTAGTTGTTTAAGCCTTCCTTTTAAAATAACTCTAAAACCTCTAATTTATATGTAAGTCTTCTAAAATACAGTATATTGATTATTGACATGAGAACTTATTGCCCACTTGAATAATAAATTGAGTATACATTTTACTAATATTTAAATATTTTCTTATTAAAATAACTTTAAATTTTTAATTTTTCTCAATATTTATTAAATAAAAGAGTGGCACAAAGGACTGCCTAAAACATTTTAACAATGGAAGTCCCAGAATAGATTTTAGAGTGATGGTTACCAAAATGACTGGAAGTTCTGGGTGGTCCAACAAAACTCTTACTGCATCCACGTAACCCTGCTCTTTCTGAAGGCAAGGATGTATTGGACAATTTATCTCATGCTTTTCTGCAGATTCCGTATTATACAATCTGTAAAAGGTAACCCACTAATTTAGTCTACATGGACGGCATACAGGTAGTACGTTTTGTTCTACTTAAATATTGTCCGGCTGTTGAGTAATTTCAGAGTACCTAGTCAGAATGATAGTGACCAGATACCTACTTTCACAAATAGTCCTGTAAAACCTTACAAGCCTCCCATGTTTTATAATGTTATCGTGAAATGTTTTACTGTCTCATTTAAATCATTTTAATTGTAACAAGCCTATCCACAATGACTTTAAACTAGACGATTAATCCCATTACAATCATAAGTCTTAGAATCATATATTCAAAATATCTATGTTATTATTAATATATTTTGAATAATAAAATATTAAAAAACAATTAAATTATAGAGTAATCCTCTAAAATATTGTTTAAAATAAGCTTAGATATATTATATTAAAATAAAAAATAATCATTCCAAACCACTGCCATGATATCAAAAGGAGACTCCTATAATCCATCATAGTAGAAGGTACTTCAACAATATCAACTTAAGCAAAACTAGTTACAAGGACAAGCAAAAAGCAAAAAGATAACAACACTCCAACAGGTTGTATCAGTAAATAAAATTACAGAGAAGCTACCAAAGACCCATAGCAAGCGGTTACCATTTGAGATCTTCAACAATAGATAGGGAGGCCACTTTCACCTGCATCAGATTAATACAATAAGATTATTATTAAACATAATATCAGAAATTGTAACTTGAAGAATATGATATGAGAATTATACAGTCCTAGCAGACATTATAAAACCACAATTTTTAAAAGAAGAAAAGAAACTTACTGAGAATATATTGTCAACTGGTAGAAAAATAGTTATATCCGTAGCCAATAATAATTCCCAATACAATAGCAAGAGGTGGAATTATATAGATGAGGGTTTCTTTGATTTGCTTCTTAAGTCGGGCTTGGATTTCCACTGTAGCTTTGAAATTATACTCAATAGCCCACAATATTGACAGCAAAATGAGCGAAAGTGCTGGTGCAGAAAAAGCTGTCAATATCTCACCCCCATAACAACAATTCATATTCATAATGATCATCCATTTTTTTTGAATTCGGGGGAATTGTAACTAGGATGGTTGCACTCAAGAATGCAAGCCCCGTAGAGATTATAGAAGTCCCCAAGCTCAAAACTGATAACTTGGGCAATAATGAATGGTCTGCAAAAAGATTTGTTTGCAACCGTTCTCGAAATAACCAGGCAATAACAACTGAGGGAGGAAAGCATGGCAAGGCTATCAGAGAACAAAAACACTTTAAAAAGGGTTTGCAATACCATTCGAGCAACTCCAGTATGTGTAGAGGCAGCGTTGCTAGGTGTAGGGGCAGTTCCACTATCGTCCTCGTCAACTCCACCTGGCACAGTAAAAATGGCTGCAAATGTAACAGCGGCAATGAGTGATGCCACCAGTGTGTCCACATCCAATATTTTTTCAGCTATAGTGCTCTCTTGTTTGAATTGCATTGAATTCAAAGGTCTGGAATTTGCTATAAAACTTCGAGATTCTCCGACCTCTTTTAAAATCTCTCTGATCTTGGTAAAAGTTGCAGGAGCAGCTTTGTCAATTGCTCTAAACCCTTCATTATTGATGGCTTTCACATTTACAAATGGTAAAAGATATTCTACAAGCTGCACGATAAGAAGAAATATTCACCTTAATTGTTTTCATAAGCAATAACATAAACATACACAATTCAAGAATTTTTTGTAAATTATGTTTATGTTGTCGATGAGAAAGTTGTCCGTTTCCCTATTAATTTTATCTCCTATTTCGAATTTAAGATATTTGATAAGAAAAAGGCAAGAAGAATCTTCAAATTCATTTTAGTAGAAAAGAAAAGAAGAAAGGAAAAAACAATTTCAAAATCATAATGGTTGGAAAGGGAAAAATATCTATATTTTCCAACCTCTGGATCCCCTCCATTAATGATGGCCAAGTGTAGCAGTGTATTTCCAGAGATATCTCGGTCATATTTCAGTAGTTCTGCCATTTCTGATGTCTTGTCTTGAGGGAGTAGCTTCTTCACTATCTCAAATTGATTGTGTTCTACAGCAAAGTGTAGAGCAGTTTTAAGATCTGAACTACGAATTTCCGTACAATATGGCATTTCTGTCAGGAATTTATCGATCATCACTTGATCACCCTTGATTGCTGCCAAATGAACTGCACACCTTCCAAACTTATCCTTCTTTGTCATTAAGCTCTTGCCAAACCAATTTATACAAAATCTCCAACTTAGATTTTTCTTTGCAATTAGACTCACAGTATCTGCGTCGCTTCCATGAACAGCAGAATGCAATGGAATGGCACCGTAAATATCAGGAATAATCATAATGAACTGCAAAAAGTTGCAGAAACTAGGCCTCTGAAGTATCAACTCTACTATCTCTGCAACACATTAATATTAGAATCAATAAATGGAAAATAAAAGAAAAGGAAAAGAAAAGAGATAAAAAGGGAATAATATAAAAAATAAGGTTAAGGTAAAGGTAATACAACAAAGTTAAGATCATAGTAATTGAAGTTAGGAAGGATGCTTGACATGCAAAAAGGAAAACTTTCAAACTGATGGAAGAATTCTTTACTAGCATGTTACATCCATTACAAGGAGAGACATAATCTGATCAAATGTAAAATATCTACTAAAACTACGGTACTCTACACTCAAAAGAAAGAGTAGTATCAGGACTGCATAACATACACTAAAAAATGGGAAACTCGGAAAAGATTTTAAGGTAGGGGTTACCTAGATGACCTCCATAAGCAGCAACGTGAAGGCAAATTTGGTGGTTCTCCCTTGGCCAGAGGATGATATATACCGGCGTGGCTTCCACCAGAACCCTCACTCCGTCCACATGACCGTGGTCTGAAGCTATTAACAGAGGCGACTCTCCAAACTGATTGCGTTTAGCGGCTGCGCAATTGTTGTAGCGGAGAAGAGTACTAATTATCCTCTGATTTCCCCACTTAGCAGCTTCGTGGAGCGGTGTATTGAGATCAGCATTGCGAGCTCCAGAGAGGCCTTTCACATTTTGAAGAATCCATTCAACCAGCTCAGGATGGCCTTCTCTCGCAGCGATGTGCAGGGCAGTATTTCCTTCAAAAGTAACTTTCTTCAGTTGTCGAGGGTCAGAGTCATAGAAATTCCTAATTATCTCTTTATCGCCATTTTTGGCAGCTTGAAAAACTTCAGGATTCATCTTTGTCTAGCACGCGTTTGAGTCCTCTCTGTCTCTGGAATTTGTAAAGATGGATTGTAAATCATTTCCCACTTTGGTCTTAAAGCCATTGACTTGTTGTGGAAAATTTCACCTACTACATACAGAATTTAAAATCTACGCCATAGTTTTCTTTTCGTTCTCTTTTTCTGAGGGTCCTATGCTGAGAATTTGATCGATAAATTCCTGTTAAATTGAGGAGGACTGAGATTTGAGTTTGACTGTTTAGCACAGAAATGTGGTTCATAAAACCAGATTCCACACTCCAATGGCTCTCAGTCAAATCCTTGCAAGTAAAAATTGACCTGATATAGACTTTTTTAATTAGTATTTGGTGGCCATTTTTTACATCAAGCAAAACTTCAGGATTTACCTTGGTCTAGCAACCACTTAAGTCTTATCTATCTTTGCAATTTATGGAGATGGTTTATATTTTTGTAACTCATTTCCAAAGGCAAGGACTTGCTGCAGAAGTTTACAGCTACTTTTTTGGCAGATTTTGTACTGCACAATACTTAAAGCTATGTCACAATTTTCTTTTCATTTTCCTTCTGTCGGGGACCCATGTTGAGAATAAGCAATATGATCACTAAATTATTGCAAAACTGAGTAGGAATGGTGTATGAGTTTACGTAGTATTCCAAGCCGTAGCTCTTAATTATTTTACGACACACAGTTGTGGTTCATGAAAAGAGATTCCTCATTTGATTGTCGACTATCAAATCATTTCCCATAAAAATTGACCTTATAAAGGCTTTTTCCAATATATTTCTTTGTTGGTGGCCCTATAGTGATTATTTTTTTAGGCGGTTAGGTATTTAGGGTTGTCACAATTCAGGCTTTTATATGGTATTTACTCTTCTATTAAATATACTTTAATGGGTATGTATTTAAGTATATTCTATTTATAATTGGGTATGTTACTTTATTTTTTAATTCAATTTATTCATGGTGTGTATTCAATTTTATTTGTAAGGCTATGTCACATTCATAATATTCATCGGGGGAGAGATTGTTACTCTCTATATGTGTATTTTGATTTCTGGTTACTCTCTATATGTGTATTTTTTGCAACATCCCATATGTCTTTTCCAATGCAATTCAGATGTATCTCCATTCTGATCTTCCATATACCATAGTTAGTTCCATCAAGTTTCAAACTATCCTTCTTGAAATAGTTAGTTGTCATAGAATCTCCTCAAGCTGTTAAACTTCTACAAATAGAGGACTTAGCTCTGATACCGATTGTTAGGACCTGGAGGCAACTAAGAGGAGGGGGGGGTGAATCAGTTGTCTATTAATTTCAACCCAACTATAACTTAACCAAGCTTAATGCATAATACCGGTAAACCAAACTTTATGTCGGTTGACAGTTTAACAGTTAATTACAATACCGGTAAAGTTTAATGCATGAATCAGAAAGACAAATAACATCCTAAACAAATAACACATAAATTTGTACGTGGAAACCCTGTAAGGGGAAAAACCATGGTGGGAAACGTTACCCACAACTAGATGATACTACTGCAGATAGTATGGGTGTACAATATGGGGTATGCACATGCAAAAAGGCCAACTGCCTAGAGCTCACTGCTCAATCGCAAAATGAGAGTCACACTGACTGCAATTGGATGGTTAGATCCAATGATAATGTACTGCTCAAATTAGCATCTTCAGATGCTAGATTCTGTATCGGTTAAGCTCTGATTGCCTTCTTTAGACCTTCCTTGAATCTTCAAATGATGTCTGCGTGTATATCTTTGTTTATATTCACATATACCGAAATACCTTATGCTCTACCACTTATTATGCGCTTGCTACATTTAATCTCACAAATGAGATCTTACATATATACCAAAACCTAAGACCAAATGTGTAGGTCGGCTCACTAAGAATATTATAATTAAATCAATTAAAAATGAATCAATATGCGATACATCATGTCTGCTCAATGCATTTACAATAATAACCAATAAACAAGTCATCTCCATAACATGTCGTGCTGATTTGGAATAGATAATGCTTGTCGGTCCATAACCTAGACCTATTTTATGTAACAACAAATATGCAAAATCGATTAGACCAATAACCAAATCACCAAAATATTGTGTCCAAACAAGTTCTTCAACATAGCCAGGTAATCTCCAAGTCATCTTCAGTGCCGGTGAACAATATAACTTGCTGGTGAACCAGATATCGGTGATTGTGCATAAGTCACTGGACATGCCAGTGAACATAACCAAAGAACTCCAGTGTTGATAGGTGTTGACAAATGTTGACATCAATGACAAAACTAGTGCAACACATCCAAAATACCAACACATAATTGAAAGTAATAGTTTATTCTTTTATCAAATTCATTCTTGCTTACCCTTAACATTGTTTATTTTAGACATAGCATGACTAGAATTAGATATGATGTCTCTTTTGTCAAAATTTTAGTTAAGTTTATTTTATTTTCTTTGAGAAAAACCAAACTTTAAACAAAATTATTCTATCCCTTAATGAACATCTTCCATCTTGTCACCATTTTCCTTCTACTTCTCTCTCTTCTACTTTTCCTCTTGATATGGTAGAAAATGAGATCCTAGGCCTATGAATGCAAAATAATATCTCGAATATCCATTAAATAATATTGGAAAAAGAATAGGTTCAACTACAGTCTTCATAGGACTACTGAACACTAAGAATTTTGTTCTTTTGTTGCAATGGAGCTGATATTGTGAAGTGTGTGTATAAGATGTAGGGTTAATGATAACAAAATGATAGATTTGAGAAATAACAATAAATTATAAAAGGAATATTAGACATAGTAGGATAGATATAGAAGAGAGATATAGAGAAGAACCTAGATCTAAAAAATAGAGTTAAACTATCAAACATGGGTGTTGGTTGTCATAGCATGCAGGTGTTTCAAACTAACAAATAGGAGAAGGAATGTAGTTAGGAAGCTTTTAAGAGATATCTATATGAAATCCAACCCAAAATAGAAAGACAAGGGTGTTGGGCACCCTAATCTAGGTACATATGTCCATTCAATTTTTTTTGCAACCTTTAAGATTCTACTTTGTGCTCTTATACCACTTCTGCTATTAGATATGAACATACACACTTAACAAAAAAAAATTGAATAGGAAATTGACTAAGTCAAACCCCTTGTTGGATTTCACTCCTCCACAACAACTATGATGATACAAAGAGTGTTTGCTCTGAGTAGGACAAAGACTAAATAATAATGGAAATGTTGAATTGATAAATATCACCTCAAGAATGAAAACCTTGGCGTGAAGTTTCACACAAGGGTTGATATTAATTCCTACAACATGTGAGTTGATGTTTCCATCATGGATAAATTTAATTGTAGCTAATTATGATTATTGTCACAAAATTGTATGCTTGGATGATTTAGTTCTTAATTGTAGATTTGTAATTCAACCGCTTGATTAGGCTTGATTGGAATTGGAATTCATTAAGAAGAATTAGAATATAAGAGTTTGAAATGAGTGTGGGAGTTGTATTTGTATGCTACTTACACCTTTTTGAATTTAATTTTTGAGGAAGGTCAACATCCAAGGGAAAATTTTTACTAGTTGCATAGAAAACATTCATTCTTTAAAGGTTTTAATCAAATTTACTATATTGAACTTCCCAATTGCCTAGGTTTGGGAAAACAAGCAAAGAAAAAGGTCATGAGTAGGGGAATGTGCAAATTTTATGGAAATGATCTCAAAACTAAGTACAATTAGGCATAAACTAGGCACATCTACGAAAATGGGTCCAAATAGAGTGTGAAATTGTAAAGGTATACAATTTATGGCACTGTATTTAGCCCTCATTTTAGCTAAAGTATGACTTATGCTCATACTCTTGGTAAAGTATGAAGAAGCAAAATATTCCTTCATGAACATATTGAAAAGACAGGACAACTCCAAGATCAACAAGATGGTATCCCCTACAACTTAGGATCTTATCAATATATAATGTCAAGATAACAGGAGAAGCACAAAGTGATAAATATGATCATTATTGGTCACATACATGGAGCATACACAACACAAAGTATGACATCTAGGACTAGTAAGATCTGTAGATTCTTACTAAGAGCTCTATATCCAAAAATATAAGGTCTGACATCTAGGACAAGTGAGATTGTTACTTACTAGGAGTGATGTTACTTATATAGAAAGCATGGCCTCTAGGACTAGTAATATCCTTATATATTTACTAGGATCCATGTCCACAAGGAGTCACAAGACTATCGAGTTGTGTTATGCTAGGTGACTCATGAACAAGTGAAGGCCTCGCAAGGGCTAGCAAGTTGTGTTTCTCTAAGTTAGCTTCCTACCAGCTAAGGTTACAAGGCCAAGAAACCCCTTTGTTACTAAGTAATTGTGATATAATATTGCAAAAGTGTATTTTGATAGCATGAGCAGGTTCATGGTGTGTGTTCAAAGTGTACAACCAATCTCATGATGTGTACAAAGTGAAACACATCAAGGAATGTATGTTGCCACTTTAAAGTAATTTCATAGGCCAAGAAAGAGAAATTTCCTCTAAGGCAATATACATTCAAAGATAGGCATCTTGCAACAATGAAATGGCCCCAAAAATAGGCAATTCAAGGTGATATTACATAAAAACAAAACAACATGAAAGTGAACATAAGGGATCCAAAGATCTAGGGTCATTATTTGTATAGGATAAATAATGTATATCAATATGGTTATTTTGAATCATCCTCATCCCCCAAATATGGTGGATCTACAATTTCAAAGGAGGATGAGTGTGAATAAGAAGGAACAAAGTGGTTTTTGGTCAAGATGGAAGAGACAAAAAAAAAAGTTTGAACTCTTTCCATCATCCCAAAATGACAACACAAAACCTTATTTAGTACAAAACAACATTTATATATAACATATATATGAGAAATAAAGGAATGGTGGTAGAGATAGAAGAATTTCACAAGCTTGGTCCATTTGTATCCTTGTTCCAATGAAGCATGAAGTGTCACCCAAAGAGATCTTAAAAACTAAAAGACATGCCCAATAGCACATCACATGGAATCACATTACATGAAAGAAAACACACAAAGGCGTAGACGTACCATGATTATTGCCACTATACTAGCTTCTTATATCTCATTTCATATGTCACATTTTATCCATCTTTACTTAGAATGGTGTATATAATCAATGAGTATTATTTCAAAATTATTTATTTCCATTCATCTTTTGTATTATTTGAACTTGTCTTAAAGAAATCTTAGTATTATTTCATCATCAAAATTTTAAAATGATTTATTATGTTTAGTTAATATATACTTAAAGGAAGAATCCAAATATTAGTTTTATATACACTCTATTAAGATAGATTCGTCATATTTTATCAATGAAAAGGGGAAAAGACATGCCCAATAGCACATCACATGGAATCACATTACATGAAAGAAAACACACAAAGGCGTAGACGTACCATGATTATTGCCACTATACTAGCTTCTTATATCTCATTTCATATGTCACATTTTATCCATCTTTACTTAGAATGGTGTATATAATCAATGAGTATTATTTCAAAATTATTTATTTCCATTCATCTTTTGTATTATTTGAACTTGTCTTTAAGAAATCTTAGTATTATTTCATCATCAAAATTTTAAAATGATTTATTATGTTTAGTTAATATATACTTAAAGGAAGAATCCAAATATTAGTTTTATAAACACTCTATTAAGATAGATTCGTCATATTTTATACAAATTCTCAAAATTACACATATTAATCATGAAGACATTTCAATCATGCATATTGTGTTATGTACTTGATATTCATAGCCTCTAATATCATTTGCACTACTTTCATGCTTTCATACAATATATTCAAATACAAAACTATTATAATCAATATCAATTAATATCAATATCAATATGTTCAAAAACAAACCTGATACAGACTATGTTGGCAATTAACAATTACATTGGCAGTTCTGATTAAATCTTGTAGCATCTTCCATTTTCAACTTTGGATTGCAGTCAAGTTTTTATTGCAAGATTCTATTTTTATAGAACATTCTATTGTGTATGATTGAGTTATTCCCCAATGGTGACTAAAGTTAGTTCTTATTAATTATTAATTAGTTTCTGTTTTTATGTTAGGTTGTTAATATTGTATTTTAGTGTTGCTTCAATATAAGCTGTATTGTTTCTTTTGTAATTTTGTCATTTTTACAGAATAATTAAAATTTGAATGTTGTTCATGGAAACAGTTTTGTAGACTTGTGTAAATTAGTTCTATAATATATTATTTATTCTTATTTAATATTTATATTTCAATTTATTTTTTTTCTTTCTGAAACTATTTTTTTAATTCTTCATTTTTTACTAGTTTTAATATATTTCTTCGCCTTTAATATAGATTTAAATTGTGGAAATATTTGCCAGTAAAAATTGACCTGATATAGATGTTAGACCCAATATGGAGAGCTAATGTACTGAGAGGGGAGGGGTAAATTAGTACTCCAAAACTTTTATTTTGTAATAACCTTACTGTTATACATAAATAGAATAGTGCAGTAACATAAAACAAAACTATAATCAACAGATAACATTCATACATGATTCACTCCATAACACATATATTTTGGTCATGCAGAAACTCTTGGTTAGAGAGGAAAACTACGGTGGGGATGGCACCCACAACTTCACTACTGCAATAATAAAGAGTGCTCTGTTAGAGCTACATTTAGCTATTTCTGATAACTTACCCTATTAGGAGTATTAAGATCAGTTAGATCTACCTTGCTAAAGGATTTATACAACACTATATAAGTGTAGCACCTGGTTAAAGGATTTACAATTTATAGACTTTATTAGAAACTTTAAACCTGTTAAAGGTTTCTCTTACAACTTCAAGATATTACAATAGAATCATTACAAATATCTGCAACTTTACATCTAAAATGCTATAGCAAATTCTATGTGCTCAAAATAAGATTACCTTGCCTATAGCATACCTCGGTAACTCATAAAGTAACTCGGTAAACCCTTCTGTTTACTCTGTTCCTCGACTATTCTCTGATAATCTTCTTGGTGACCTTTGTGTCTCTGTAACAGTCATAATACTCTATGATTTCTCATGTATCACATAAGTCTTGCTTCATACACATATGCACACACATTTCTTACATTCACATATATTTCTAACCCTAAATTCATGTTGTATAAATAGACTTCTTATGCCGGTGATCCGATTCATTGCTTTGATCTTACAAACATGATTTCTCGAATAAATAACCATGCAAAATATTTCATTGGTTAGATGACCTCAAAACTATACAAAATCTGTATGTGCAATTTCCAATGTGATAACGGTTCTGTGTGCCTCAATCTTGTAACACGTTTTCATATGTGTGTCTAGGTTCAATGAATCTGGTAACACATTTCACTTGGTGTATATCAAATCGGTGTATTATCTTTACTACTCGATAAACATGAAATAACACTCAGTAGATAACTCGGTAAATACTGGGCTCTGTGACTATTTTCCTTGTGTAACTGACTATATTGTTCATACCGACTTCTTTATGTGTACCGACTACATGATTCAGTAATATTAACCGACTAGAATATAGAATGACTTTGTATATAAAACTAATGGCAATTTGTTAAGTAGTAACAATCTCCCCTTTTGACATTAGTTGAGATGTTTGACAAAACTACTTTCAAAGTCATTACTCAAAAATCTGTATACATTACAAAATTGACTAAACATGCAGTATATACATTAGTCATTGAAATAGTATAATCAAATATACTCCCGTTATCAATATGCTATACAATACTCTGTAATCATTGTTCTTTCCTCTGTTCATTGCTCAGTTCACTACTTATTCTACTCATTCTCTGCTCGGTATACTCCCCCTGTATACTACACTCCAGTTGTTTGATACTATACACTCTTGATGATATACTCTAATATACTCCCCCTTTTTGACAAACATCAAAATTTAGTTACCATTGGGAGGTGGCAACTGACCAAAAATAGATTTGTACTTTGTCTGGGCTTCAGTGAGAGCGACAGAGAGTGCATCCTTTACACTATCCATTAAAGAATTTTGTGCATTAATATCAGCCAATAATGAAATTAAGCCATCTAAAGTGCTTCCTTCTTGTGTAGTAGACAGAGAAGTTGCTCAGTTTAGCTGTTCTTGAACGGATGAAAGATGAGGAAGGAATAATGTTTGAAGTGTCATTATGTCCATCTCGATCTTGTGTTCTTCATTCCTAAGTTCCAATTGTTGAGCCATGAGCTTTTGTAGCTTAGTATAAAAGTTCTGAACTGAATTGGGCTCGGGGGTCAACTTATTTGAGAGATCAGTGATCTCTTTCTCAATTGCTTCTGTTTTATTCTTAATATCCTTAAGAAATAAAGAAAATGTGCAGAGTTTCTGAAATAATGAAAGAATGTGCTTGAGTTGCAGGGACAACTCAGCAATAAATTTGACAAGTTTTACCTTGCCAACAACAATTGATTTCTATACTTCCTCTATCATTTTAGCAGTTAGCTCCTTGTCTTTTAGTTTGCTCAAGTATTCAGATGCATCTACTCCAGATGTCTCAATCTGATTTAGGAGTTCATCCAACTGAATATTGATGGCTGCATCGGTTGATACTGTAGCTGAAGGTAGCATATCTGATAGTAAGGTCTTTACCTTCTGAAGTACTTTTTTCTTCTTTTGTATGGCCAGTTGCTTCTCCTATTCGGCCTTTTCTTTGCATAGTTCACTGAATTCAGTGAGTGCTTGCCCTTTTAATTTGGAGATGTCTACATCGGGCAACACTATCGGTTTTGATATATCAATTTTGAAACTATGCTTTTTCAACTTCTTTTCTTTACCTTTCACCGGGTGAACCACTCCAATAGCTTGAGAGGCATGAGAACCCTCAGTAGGTTTCTCGGTAGAGACAACACTTTTGTCGGTTTTAGCCTCAGTTGTGTCCTTCGATGTCTCGGTGCTTGGTGTCTCAGCCATAACATTTTCCATGCTAGAAAGTGCTTGAGAGGTTTGTTCTTGTGAAGTACCTTCTGCTGTAGACTTTTGACCTTCGATGCCTTCACCTGTAGCCTGAGGAGCTTCAGTTGTAGTAGGTTGATTAATCGGTGGGTAAGGCTAAACTTGTTCCAAAATAGATTCACTGGAGACAAGTTTTGCATAAACATTGCCTTCTATCATTTCTTGTTTAGGTGCCTCTACATCCATGATATCTTCATCTATTTGAATGGTTTCAGTAGGGTCTTGCTCGGTGACATCGACTATTTCTACTGTAGATAGTTCACCAGCATTCTTTCTTTGAAAGAAGGTCTTCCATTGCTCTTTTGTTTCCTTCTCCACCTCTACATACAGGCCATTCATCAATTTCAAGGACTTTTGTTTTACTGCAAATTGAGTTTGGCTATTTGTCAGATGTTCTTTTATTTCATCAACTGACATATCAGGAAAGAGATGCACCAAACTTCTTTCTCTGATTTGTTTCTCTGAGTCTAGGGCATATTTCCATTTGGTTTCAATATGTGCATATAATTCCTTAGGAATAGAATTACATAGTTCTAATGGTACCACTCAGAATTTGAGAAGTGTGTAGATGACAGCTTCTTCAATTTGCCTCTTTTCATCAACTGATCTGGATTCATATTTAACAAATCCAAATCCACCATATTCCTTTAGATTATTACAAAAAAATTCTACACTATGTACATCTACCTTCTTTCTTTTCACAATCTAAAATTTATTTGCATCTTCAGATTCAGTATCACTCGACTCTTTTGGCAAAATGAATCTCCGAGTAGATTTCTTGTAAGTTCTAGTTACCTTAGGAATGACAGTAGTCTTTTGTTTCTTACTCGGTGATGTAGCAGATGCCCTTTTGTTAGGTCTCTTTGTTGGAGGGGTTGTTAGGGCCATTGAAGTGTCTTGTTTCTTTCTCTTCAACACTTTTCCCTTAGGCAATTCGGTGCTAAGTGTTATGGCTGCTTCTTGGGCTTCTGTCTCCTCTTCGATGATGGATAGAACTCCTTTGATAGGTGTGGAGGAAGACTCTTCTCCAAATTTCTCAGTTAATGCCTTAATCATCTTTGTAGCTTTTCTTGTAGCCTTAGGTACTACAATGCTCATTTTTAATTTTTCTTTCCTTTCTTCATAGGTTCCATACCTCAGCTCGGTAGTATGCCTTGGCAATGATAGATAGGCATCAATTTGTTGTTGTGTGATATCAAAATCAATCTCGTAACCCATAGGTGACAAAGATTGAGTCCTCGGTTCCAAAACATTCACATAACAGTAATCGGTGTCAACCTCAAAACATATTTCATCTTTGTATTTTTCTACCAGTTGTGGTGGAATCCGGTACCTGTTATGCATTTTTTCTTTGAACTTGCTGAAGTAATCATCCATTATATCATTAAAGTTATCACCTAACTTCTTGATGAAGTCATTAATCTGATGGGTGATTGGTCGGTGTAGTTCCCAAACAACTTTACCGATTGTTGGAAAAAACTTCTCAAAGTAGAAAAACATACATACAAGTAGTGATCCAAATTTTAGAGTGTTTGCCGAGTTGTTCTTCTTCGGCTTCCTGATTGTGTTTAGATTTTCAAACAAGTTCTTTAGCAATACTTCACACAAGTCAACTTTCATGCCTTTCTTAACAATTTTGTATGCTAAGTCCACTGCTGCACAGGGTACACTATTTTCCCTTGCCGATTGGAAGAAACAGTAACCAATTACTCTAATGGCAAATTTGAGTTTAGGATCAGTAGCATTGTTCAACTTCAGACCTCTGTAATCCGATTCAACTCCAGTCAAACTGATCAATTCCTTCTGTGATATCATTTTCTGTGCTCGGGCATGATCATAGATAGGGTAACCGGTGATCAGATGAATGATTCTTTTAGTGATCTTAAATGGTTGCTCTTGTAGCCACATGAAATCATCATACACTTGGCTTAGTACAAACTTGAACCACTAGGGTTTGAACACACGGGGATAGGTTAGGGCTTCAGTCAATCCCTTGATTTTGATATGTTCAAACTTGCTATCCATTTTACCATCTGTGTATAATTCATCGTATGCATCCTTGATCTCAAAATGACCGAGTTCTTCAACATGACATTTTGTGAAGAATCTCACATCCTTGACTAACAAGACTCGATCCGGGATGAGTGAAAAAGCAGTTTTGTCATCTGGTTCAGATGCAATTTTGGGAGTCAAAGAGTATTTTAGTGAGGGCTTTTCTACACTTGTGACAACAATGGGGTCTTGGATCTTAGATGCCATTTTGATTTCAGATAAAAATTGACATAGTAGCCTTAGGGTTTGAGAACTTAACAAATGGAAGACGCTTCACACTCAACAGATAATAACAACTTAATGAGTTGGGTAAACTAGCTTAGAAATGCGATGAGATTCGATGTAAATACCTTATATTTTGCTTTGAAGATGGTTTGATTGCCTTGATTCGCTCTGCTCTGCTTCTTGAAAACTTGGTGAATGAAAATGACCACAAAAAACCTTTTAAGTACTCAAAAATACCTTATCGGGCTCTGTGCAAGTTAGGTCAAAGACATTAAATGCACTCGGTTCACTTTACTTTCTTTCCCTTTTTGTGCTTTAACCGAGTAACCAGATTTCCTTCATATACCGACTTGGCAAGCTTCCTGAATTCACCGACTTAACAGTTTTCCTGTAAAGTGCTCCAAAAGACTTTGATAGAATTTCAAACTTACTTCTACATCTTACTATGCAGATTTTGAATTCATTACATACTTAAAATAGGAACTGTTTAAGATTTAACCTTGTGAGAATGTAGTCCCTTCATACCTTTACCGATTAATTTGGAGTGGGAGCACCTAACTCGGTAGGTAAGGTTCTTTCTTCATCAGACATAATTTCTTTCTTTTTCCAAATCATCTTGAATTTTTCTTTTATCTCCTCACTGTCTCTTCTAGGTTGATCTCTACAATCTCTAGCTAAATGTCCATCTTTGTGACAATGAAAACATGTCATACCAGGATTTCTCCATGATCTTCAGTTATTCATTCCAAACCTTATAAAGTAGTTGACACTTATATGTCCATATCTTCCACAACATTCACACCATATCCTTGTATTGTAATCCCATGGTACTACAAAATATTGTCGGTAAGGATCTGTGTGAGTTCGGTAACCTCTAGTATTTGCTCGGTGTGTAGACCATATGTGGTTCTTTTGCTTAAACCAACACTTCTTGGTACTATGTCCATATCTATTGCAGTTTTTGCAAAACCCTTTGAATTTTTCCTTTTGATAATTGTTAACAGACTTTGTCCTATATTGATTAGATGTGTGACCATATTTATTGCAATTGTAACAATAACCATTGGTCTTAGTGGTATTCGGTTGCTTACCTTTTCTGATTTGACACATATTGGTAGTATGTCCTTGATTTCCACAGTAGTAGCAAATAGGCTTCTTCCTTTTGATGTTATTCCTTTTTCTAGCTTGTTTTGATGATTCTCCTCTCTCGGTAGTGCAGATTCCCTTCTCGGTAGAGTCTTTTCCTTTATAACCGAGTCCTCCTTCTTTGTAGAGTCTTCTTGTATTCAATTGCTCATCCAACATCTTTGATGCTTCATAACTCTTCTTCAATGTTTCCTTGGATTTCTTCTCTATTTCAAGTTCATTGCTCAACCTTGATACTTCAAGTTTCAATGCTTGACTCTCATCATCTTTAAGATTTGCTTCATGATGTGTATAACCTAGTTGATTTGTCAGATTTTGTTGAATACCAGTTAGCCTTATGATTTCATCATTCTTATTAGATAGTAAGACTTCAAGTTGTTGTTTCTCTCTTTGTAGATCTCTTGCTTTATCCTCGTCTATCCTTAATGCATCTAGATTTTTAGTCATCTATGTACTGAAATGTTCATGTTCTCTTTTCATTGCTTTTAGTTGATCAGCCAATGCTTTGTTCTTTTCTTTCAACATTCCAATCATTTCTTTAGTCTCTTCAGATATATTGTTGTCAGATGATGTCTCCAAATCTTGCAAGTCATCAAATAATCTTCTCCTTACTTTCACAGGTTTTTGCATTTGCCTTTGCATGTCTGCAATCACTTGATTTGCATTATCCAACTCTTCTTGTAGATACACAATCTTCCAAGATTGTTTATAGCCTTCCATTCATAAGATCTTTCTCTTTATGTAGTTAAACCCTTTTCCAAGATTCAAGCTCTGATACCAATTGTTAGGCCCAATATGGAAAGCTAATGTATTGAGAGCGGAGGGGTGAATCGGTACTCCAAAACTTTTCTTTTGTAATAACCTTACTGTTATACATAAACAGAACAGTGCAGTAACGTAAAACAAAACTATAATCAACAGATAACATTCATACATGATTCACTCCATGACACATATATTTTGGTCATGCAGAAACTCTTGGTTATAGAGAAAAACCGCGGTGGGGATGGCACCCACAACTTCACTACTGCAATAATAAAGAGTGCTCGGTTAGAGCTACATTTAGCTATTTATGATAACTTACCTTGTTAGGAGTATTAAGATCAGTTAGATCTACCTTGCTAAAGGATTTATACAACACTATATAAGTGTAGCACCTGGTTAAAGGATTACAATTTATAGACTTTATTAGAGTCTTTTACCCTGTTAAAGGTTTCTCTTACAACTTCAAGATATTACAATAGAATCATTACAAATATCTACAACTTTACATCTGAAATGCTGTAGCAGATTCTATGTGCTCAAAATAAGATTACCTTGCCTATAGCATACCTTGGTAACTCATAAAGTAACTTGGTAAACCCTTCTGTTTACTCTGTTCCTCGACTATTCTCTAATAATATTCTCGGTGACCTCTGTGTCTTTGTAATAGTCATAATACTCTGTGATTTCTCATGTATCACATAATTCTTGCTTCATACACATATGCACACACATTTCTCACATTCACATATATTTCTAACCCTAAATTCATGTTGTATAAATAGAATTCTTATGTCGGTGATCCAATTCATTGCTTCGATCTTACAAACATGATTTCTCGAATAAATAACCATGCAAAATATTTCATTGGTTAGATGAACTCAAAATTATACAAAATCTGTATGTGCAATTTCCAATGTGATAATAGTTCTGTGTGCCTCGATCTTGTAACACGTTTTCATATGTGTGTATAGGTTCAATGAATCTGGTAACACGTTTCACTTGGTGTATATCAACTCAATGTATTATCTTTACTACTTGGTGAACACAAAATAACACTCGATAGACAACTCGGTAAATACCGGGCTCTGTGACTGTTTTCCTTCTGTAACCGACTATACTGTTCATACTGACTGCATGATTCAGTAATATTAACCGACTAGAATATAGAATGACTTTGTATATAAAACTAATTGCAATTTGATAAGTAGTAACAATAGACTACTTTAATAGCTTTAATATATTTCTTCGCTATCCACCTGTAGTATAGCTTTATAATTACTGTAAAAATTTCACACAACAATTGTAAAGATATGACTGGAAAAATTTTCACTTGATTCAAAAAAGAACTTTGAAACTAAGAGAACTTTGAAACTAATTCCTTTTATCATGTGCTTATACATTCATTTTACTAACTCTATAGTAATGAAATTCCCTTTTATAATGGTATGTAACTTTTTTTGGAGTTATGTAAAATGATTTAAATTGTGGAATATGTTGATGCAATTGAGAAATGAAGTTAGTGATTGAGCACGTTGATTTTTACAACAAATCAATGATTGAACTAAATTAACCTCTTTTTCAACCCTTCAACAAAAAATATATTTCTAATTTAAACCAATCAAGTAATTAGTTTAGTGTTGTGAGAAGTGAGGCCAAACTATATTGAATTAATTTATGTTGGAGTTTTGTCATCCCCAATTAGAATCATAGTACTTGTCTCAATAAAATGTAAAATTAAAATTAATTAAGCAACACAACCCTAAAAGATACAATTAGTGAATGAGTAACATACAATGAACAATAACCTCTAATTGCTCATCTTATTTGTCATATCAACTAGTTGTCCTAGTTAGATGCACAATTGAAACTAGTTTATTTTACACTTTACATATGTACACTAGCAGTTTGAGTGTGTAGCTTCTTTAGTTTTTTTCTAAAAATATTTGGATGCTTGTGCATTAACACATAGGGGTGGCATCCTTCTTGTACCTACCATAGCTTTCTTCATCTTGCTAAATAAGTTGAGTTGTACCCAGAGCACATGACTACTTGGGCATTTTGCATAAGTATTGACCATTTTTTAGGTGGTTGTAGTGCATGGTTACTGTGGCATATTTAAGTGGGTATCAAATGGTAATTTGAAATGATTAATTTTTATCCCTTGCATGCATAACACATCCCATATTATGCATCAATGCTATCGAAAAGATAGAGAAATAGCTATAAATAGTTCAATCACATACAAAGACAACAATTTTTTTGTTGAAATTTGTACCATTTAGGATTTGTTGGTGTGACAAGTTAAATCATAGATCATTTCCCAGGCCAAGTACCTATTGAATTATTTATCACATGCTTTTGTGTGAATTTCATATTATTATATAGTATGTAAAAGGTAACCGACTAAATGTTTTTCGTTGTTCTTGAAATGTGATCACTAAATTGTTGTATGATACACAAATGTTAAAAATAGTTTGATGTTACCTCCCAACAAAGCATTTATGAAAAAGGACCTACTAGTTGAGCATGTTTCAATGGATTTGATAGCATTTGTTGATTTAATACCCATACTTGTTGATTTAATGGCCAATATTTTTCACAAAATTGTACCAATAGTTGTAACTATAAAGTTGTTATGTAATGGTGGCTACCCGTAATTAAATGAAATGTATCCCTGTGCACTAAAATAAATGAATCATGTGATCCAATATTTGTGCACAAGTATTGGTCTGACTTTTACATAAGTATCAGTCTCACTTTGTTTTCTGGGTTATTGTGGACATGTTTGCAAAAACCATGTTCATGTGACATCATATTTGATGATGTGGCCCTGAAATCTTAGTTATAAGTAGGGGAATTTACAAGTAAGTTGATATAAAAAATTAGGAGTGATTTGAAATTTCCATGTAGAATTTTTAGAAGAGCATATTTAGGGTGCTCAACTACAAGGTTCTCGACCAGATGTCCACTCGCATTACTCGTTGAGTAAAATGTTATAAGCCTTTTTCATGTTTGGTAAAACTTGTGTCAAATATTTTACTATTGTAGCTTGAGTTCAATTTTTTTTAAAAAAATACTCTCTCATTTAAATCATTAAATTTAAACATGTTGATTTTGTTGACTCTAAACAACATGATTAGTCTCAATAAAGTCATGTCTTGCTAATGTAAAGTAATGTTTTGTAAGCCCTCCTTGACTGGCAGAATGCATCCATCTTAATAGCTATGCATTAGAATTCCTCTTATTGTTGTTAGAATGCACACCATCTCACAATTTTTATTTTGATCTATAACCTATTACTAGAAGGACTTATTCTTGGTGAACAATTCAAATTGTATGGCAATGACTTGATCATGTTCACGTATCATCTCTTGTATGAGATTTTGAGTGGATCTATTCATATGATATTGTGAGCTATTGATCCTTTGCTATTTCATGATGACTAAAAAATATTATTTTTATGATCGCCCTATTGTTGGCATGCCTTGTGGGCATTTGTTTTCTTTTCATTACGAGTGAGAAGGGTTTCTTTGGGGGTCCTCTATTTCTTAAAAAATTTTAGTTCCAGAGACCTTAGAGCTTCCTTCTTGAATTAACGGTTCTCTCTTCCTACGGTACAAGATAGGAATAGGCTTGAGCATCTTAAATGTCATAAAATCAAGAAAAATAGTACCATATGGAGAATTTTGGAGAGAGGGGGGTTATGACTTACCTTGAAGGGCTTCATGCCTGCAATCACAACCTATGTAAAGATTTTGTTGAAGGGTGGAAGAAAGGACAGGTTATAGTTTATGGGCATAATTTTTACCTCATAGAGGAGCTCATTGCCAAATTTACTGGGCTAAATATGGAAGGGAAGAAGTTTTTCAAACATAGAAAGTTTGCTAATGAGGAGGTCTAGTTTATTTTCAAAGGTAAAGCACACAAGCAGTTTGTCAAGTATAGAGGTAACTACAAGATGAAATCTATCAAACCCTTGTGGGTCAAATCCCTAAAAATAATTATGCAAATTTTCACCCTTAATGGGTATTCGCTTGTTTATAACTATCATTTTATGCTCCTCAATCATTTTAGGCATAAGGATAGGGTTGTGTAGACACCTAAAAGTTGCACAATGAATTAAGTGAATTTTATTCATTTAATTATTCTTAATTCTTCCTATTAATAAAATTAAGATTTAATTAATATACCCTTTTTCTATATAAGCCATTTAACTAAATACCCTCCCTCTAGCCATTTTAATTAAATTTACATTTAATTAAAGATATCAATTTATCCCCTTTCCCATTTTAATTAAATCCACATTTAATTAAAATCTTATTTGCATTTAAATAAATCTAAATTTATTTATAACTCCCCCGACTTGCAAAATCCTACAAATGCAAGTTGCAACCAAATTGAATTAAATTAACTTTATTTCAATTAAAATCCTATTATCCCTCCATCCACTTGCAAAATCCTACATCTCCCACTTGCCTTCCTAAACCCCTTTCTAATTTCTTCTAGACCCTTCTAATCACTTCTAAATTAACCTAACCCATCTTCTAAACTTTGTCACATCCCTAAACAAAGGGAAGTCACTTCTCAAACCCTTAAAGTCTTTGATAACCATTAAAGGCTTCAAATCTTCAACCACTTAATATCCCCAAAGTCTCCCAAACCATTAATGGTTAATTCAACCCTCTTACATGGTTAGAGACTTTTTGCCTAACTTAACCTTCATCCAACCCAAGGGTCTCATCAAGCCTTTAATGCTTTGACCATGATTATCTCTTAATCATTTGCACAAGAATTTATCCTTAAATTAACTCTTAATCCAATGGGTAATCTTAACTTAAGCTTGACCCTTACCCTCTAGATAACCATGAGGTCTTCTTAGGCATTTAATGTCTCCAACCCCTTTTCTCAACTAATCTTATGTTGACATTTGTCACCATTTCATTGGTGCCAAATGCAAACATGGATTCCCAACTTTCAATCTTGGCCCTTGTTAAGATTATCCAATCTTGACCATCCATTGCCCTATTTTCCCTATAAATAGAGCCCATTCCTTCTTCAAAAAAATCAAGTCTTTGTGCATCAAACTTATAGTCTCATAATATTAAGCTTATTATCTCTCTTTGATAGAATAGCATGTTAGATCATTTTGATAGCATTCCAATCTTAGATATATCATGTTAGCTTCATCTTAGTATCATTTTCATACTAGTTCAAGCTTCATATCAATATCTTGCATCCTATCACCATCTATTTTCATATCTAAATCATCACTAGGATCTTGGTTGCATTCCATTTAGATCTTAGAATCATTTTAATCTCGTTCTTTAGGTTGTCATCTTAAAGAATCAAGTGCTCTTCCAAGCTGAGAGCCACCTTGAATCTTGAAGATCCTTGGAGATAGAGGAGCATGGAACGATATTAAAGATTTTAGATTCTTTTTAACTTTCTTTGTTTGGATTTCTAACCTCTAATGCAATGTTTCATGTGTGTGTTTGAATTGTTTTCTCCTCTTGCAGGTTGATACCACATTTTTGACATACAGGTTGCATCCCCTTTTTTTACACTATCTTCTTTGGAATTAGGCAATAAGGAACAAAAAAAGGATTAGAAAATCCCCATACTGCATGAAGGTTTGATTTTATTATTAATGGAACATTTTAAAATATCTTTGGGTAAAGGTAAACCTGTGAAAGTGAGGAATTTTTCTGCTTTGGAGGGAAATGATCCCCCTTTCTTTGAGGGTAGTGGGTTGAATAGAAATGAGTTTGATGATTCTAATGAAGATTTTTAAGAGGATAAGGGGAAGAAAGTTCATAAAAGAAACCCTAAAGGCATATGGGACTCGCCTATTTTAGTTTCACAAGATAGATTGTCTGAGGGTAGGGAAGGGACATGAAACAAGAAGAGGACAAAGAATGATGGGAACAACAAGGATCATTCTTTGCACTCATATCTTCAGGAGGATAATGAAGATTGAATGAGAGTTTCAAAGGAGTCTCACTCTAATATGGGCTTAGAAGGGAGACCCCCTTTTCCCTGTGACCTAAACCATGAATCCCCCATGTTAAACCTAGATAGAGTGCATCCATTAAATCTCCTTTTTGTGGCTAGGAATGTAGTTGTTAATAACTTTAGAATACATAAGTTTTTCTTTCATGACATTAATGAGATCAATATTTCTATCCATGGGTTCAAGAATAATATAAAAAAACTAAACGACCTGAATTCAAATTGGTTGGAAAAGGAAGTAATATGGTGGGATCCCTGCAAAAATTGTTTAAGGATATATAAAAAATGAAGAAGGATTTTGATGGGAGAATTATGAGGTTGGAGACAAACTACAATAGGATCAATGATAATTTAATAACCTTGGTCAACTTCAGCAACAAGGTTATCAAATCTAGTGCAAAAAGTGTAAGATTTATGATGGAGAAATTTGAGAGGGCTCAAGAGGCAAAATATTTTTTTATTGACATTGATTTCATTGAGAAAGGAAAGTAGGATATACAAAAGGAGGGAAGAGGCCCTTGAACTTTTACTAGGGTCAGTAGTAAGAAGATGGTGGATCAAGTTGCACAAGAAGTTAGAGATATTTAGAAGTTTTCCATGAACCTTTCTCATCTTGAAGTCGAGGCAACAGAAGCTTTAAAGAATTTGAATTACCTGTTATTTCTTGTTTTTATTATGTTGTGTTTTGCTTTCTTTTTGTGTGGGTTGTCTGCTTGTTTATTTATGGTTTTCTAATGGTGTTCTAATTGCAAATTCTTGTAAATAGGGTTTCAAATCCCTTCAAAACCTACTTGATCCTTTAATAGAAAACATGTGTAGTGTAGTCTATTATTATTATGTAAGAGATGATCTTTGTGTGATTGTATTTTCTTTAAATCATTCAAAATTGATATTTCTAAACATATCCTAAATAAATATATCTAAAATACTTATATTAATACTAAAACTATAAAAACATTAATTAAATCACAAAAGAATTGTTTAAGATGTTTTCTAACAATTTTATTTTTTAAAATAATCTATAAATATAATATCCCAAGTTTGTTTGGACCTATTTGTTGTAATTACCTTAGGAAACAACAAATCATCCATTTCTCACTAAATAATAAATAGGGATTTAAAATAATTATTTTTTATTCCTTAATTTGGTCCATTTTTCCTTGAGTTAATGCCTATAGGCAGTTTGACCTGCAAGTTCCTTTAACCCATTTTTTACCAAATCCCACATATCCAAATATTAATAATAATTTCATTTTTATTCACCACAAAAGCATATTTTTTATTGGTGAATAGTGGAATCTGATAGTGGATAACACTACTATATGTCATTATCTCCTTTTTTAGTAAAAATTTATTGTAGATAGAAAAAATTGAAACCAACAATACAAGGAAAGCAAGAGATAAACATATACCACATCATAGAGATAAGAATAAGATAAGAACAAGGTAAGATAAGGATTTGGATTTAAAACAAATATCAAATCCGATAGTATAAGGATATGCCTTGTTGATTTTTTTTGTCTCCAAGATAAACAATTGTATCTGAATGGGAGTAATTAAACAAATTATTCTAAGAACAAGACTTTCATGTTTCACAAAAAGTAGTGTGCATTAGTTTTTGTCCAATTTAAATAATTTTAAGCTTAATATGCATCCAATTGTCTCCAGCCTACATGATTAATCTCAATCAAGTCTAAGTCTTTTTTCTCTAAGTAATGTTTTGTAAACCATCCTTGACTCATAGCCTTCATCCATTTAAATAGACATGTCTTAAAATTGGTCTTAATATTTTTTAAAGCACACCCTCTCACAACTTTTATATTGATAATAACCTATTGATGGAGGGCCTTATTCTTGCTGAATAATTAGACTTGTGTGGTACCAACTTGATCATGTCCATATTTCATTTAGTGTATGAGATGTTATGTGGATCTATTTAATTATATTGATCAATAACCTCTTGATGGAGGACCATATTCCTGTTGAATAATTCAACTTGTATTGCAACGACTTGATCATGCTCATATCTCATCTCTTAAATGAGATGTTGTGTGGAACTATTTGGTTGCAAATCTACTGTAGTGTATAATTATTGAAGGTATGTATGTATGAAGCCTTCATGTCATTGAATTTGATGTTTCTTTAATTAGCATGTTGAGATGGCCTCAAGGTAAGTATGTGAGAAATATTTGTGCCATTAATTTTTTTCTAATTAGCATTTTGAGATAGCTCTATAAAATAATCTTGTTAGGATTTGTGTACTCTTAAAACGAAGATATTATACCTCTTATTACTTGATCAAAATTTACTTAAATATGAGTGTTACCTCAAGTAATTTGTTATGTTGTTTCTTTTGCATTGGCATTGAATGTGAATGTTAAGAAAATGGATCTATAATTTTGAGAATAAATAGCTTCTATAATTTATTATTATTTTTTTTATCAACAAGAGGCTATAGCCAAAATATATTTAAATATAAAATAAATTTATTTAAAATAAAAGAGTTTAAAGAAAACTATCCATAAATAGGATCAAACAAACCACTCAAAGCTAGATAGAGAATTACCCAACTAGGAAAGAGTAGCTAAAGTCAAGAAAAATGATTAAACAAAATCTGCAGATAAAACAAAAATTGATGAGGTCCATTATGATTGGCCAGAGGAACTAATGAAAAAGACCACAGACAAAAAACCTATCTTAGGACACAGGAGCATGTGATGAAGGGGAAATAGAGCCATGACCCAAACCAGAAGGATAATGCATTGAAGTAGCTTTCATGATGATCTTGTCGATGTCAGAGGAAACTTCATTGACAAACTAGAGGAGAGAAAAACAACAAAAGAAAATCTGATAGGCCTAGGTTCTATCTCCTCAACATTTTCTTCTAACTCTTCCACCCAATAATTGATTATCTCTTCTAAAGAAAATAGTGCAACTAAATCATCTTCTAGGTATTATTTAATTCAATCTATCTCCTCTATATTGGAGAATCAAAATAGTTTCCAAAGGAAATTGGCGTTCTCGTTAATCCTAAATTTGCTGGCCTAGAAGGGCTTTTCATCTTCAATTTAGAGAATGGGAAAATGTAGTGGGGGTTTCCCATTTAGTCGGGACCATGTATTCCTTTGGGAGAAGGATAAAGAGGTTTTCATCAATATTTCTCACGACTATACTCAAGTTGCCTAACAATTACGCTTTGAAGACCTTCCTATAGAGATCTTTTGTCTTATCTTTGGAAAGGCCCATGTGAAGGAGCATCGCCATGGAGACCATCAGGATTTCCATATTCACTTGGTATAAATGGTTGATCCATATAAATTTATCACCAAGAATTCTTCTGATATCCATCATGATCATAAAATGAGACAAGTTAAGAACTTCCTGTAGGTGTTTCTACTTTATCTCACCAATAAATGTCATTTACTTTTTGGAGGCAACCAAATAGATTGGAGAATCCATACTGTCTTCTACTCAAACCCTATTCAAGCAACCTATAGATACAAGCTTTAGGAATTCTAAATGATTAGAATAGGATAATTGAGAAATAAAACTAAATGGAATAAATCTTGGGAGGGAAGTCGCTCAAATAGTTAACTCCACAAAGCATCTGTATTTCCTTATTCATGCCAAATAGATCTATCTAGTCACCAAAAATATACTAAGTGGATTTCAATCTTGAATATCTTTGATCAAAGAGATTACCTACTTCCAAAAGTAGCAACTTATTAGTAAAAGGAGATCAAACTTTACTACACCCTTTCTAAAATAGCTAAAAAATCAATTTCAAAGAAAATTCTAAAGGGGAGACTCAATCTCTGATATTCCATTCTTATTTACTGCTCTTCGTCCTCAATCTCTGACATTTCATTCTTATTTACTTCTCTTCATGTGTGACAACATAAAAAATCCTTGAAAGACCCACAACTTAAGTGAATGATTCTAGCTTTCAAGATTAAAAAAAGAGATGTCATTCTCCCTTAACTCAAATCCTACCCAATTTGTGGTATTCATTAAATGCGAAGTGATCGATCTCATTTCCCTTTTCAAAACTAACTGAAGGTTTCAAAGATAACATAATTCAGAGTTTTTTTTTCTCTTTTTATAAAAACGAATCCAACAGTTTGGAGTACCCTCCAGGAATGATCTTATTTTGACCACTTGCATAGCCTACTCTCTCTCTAGATCTTACAGGAATAGATAATCTGACTTAAATTTTATTACTAACAGTTATTAACTTGGATTTTAAACTTGAAACATAACAATAAATTCTAACAAATATTTGAAGAAATATTAATATTTAAGGAAATCAAATATCAAATTTGAAGAAGCCATCCATTGAAGGAGATCATTTAATCAATCCTTAACACCACTTCTAGATTTGTGAAGGTATCTCTCATTTTTAAAAATAATTATGCCCATAAGAGTTTGTGAGTTATGATTCATTAACAAAAAACTTCTCACATAAGAATGAGAACAAACTTCTTAAGAGTTTCCTTCATTTGCATTTTTCTCAAGTGGCACCTAATACGTATTCCCAATCTGACTGATGTGTTTATCATTGATTCTATATGCCCCCATGTTTTCCCATTGGCCTACCAAATAGTTTGCTTCTATATAAACATGATTAAGTATAAATTCTTAAAAGAACTTTAACACCTCTAAAGCCCTACCTAAGAAAGAAGTTTGCCTCCAATTTCGGCTATCTCTAGTTTTGAGATCATTTAGAATTATTGTTGAATCTCCTACCATTTCCACCCTTTTTAATCCTAATTCTTAGCAAATTAATAACCCTTCAATGGCTAGTTTAATTTTTTCTATTATATTTGTATCTGCTTCTAAAGATTTTCCTTCTTTTCTATTGTCATCCCTTCCAAAGAATATAGTATTCAACATTCCTCTAAGACTCCAGGGTTTCCATGAGAGGCCCCATCGAAATTCATCTTATACCATCCAAATTTAGGGGGATCAAAGCACTTGTATTTCTATTGGACGATACTCCCACTTTCTGCACATAAGGAGAAATCTTCAACCCAAACCAATTTTCCTTCATTTTATTATCCCAACTAGAAAATTGGGGTTTATTAGACCCAAATGTTGATATTCTGCTATTTACTACTTCCATAATCGAAACTTTAATCTTATTCATAAGGGCCTCCCAAGAAATTTTTCTCCCTTGAAATATCCATCTATTTCTTTCCTTTCATAATTCCCAAATTAGTATTGAATGAAAGGATAGATCCATAATGAGCTAAATAAACTTATAAAGAATAGACTCGGTTGTTGGCAAAAGCACTCCAATGAGAAATTGTAGATGATTGAAGGTTTTGTCATTGATGGCAACCTTGCAATATTATGGCACCAGCAAGACAATATACCGACACCGGCAAAGACAGACTCTACACCGGCACACAAGTCACTGGCAAACAAAGGAAGGATATCGGCATCAAGGCCAACAAGAATTTTGTTTTAATGTATTTTGTATTTAATTATAAAATCATTGTAAGCCAACATGGTGAGTTGTAACATGACTCATATATGCATGAGATCATTGTAGAACATTTTGTAATAGTTTGGGAAGTAAGGAAGTAGATGATAGGCTAATTTATGCAAACCTAATATGCAAAATATAGGTTAAGGGTTTATGTATGAAGTAGAGATAAAACCGGTACTAGATCTAGCATGGCAGATGCTAATTTGAAGTAGTACAAGACGTTGGATTTGTATAATCCATTTTGTAAGTCAATGAGACTTCTGTTGAGCAGTGAGGTCTAGGCACTTGGCCTTCCTACATGTGTAGGCCCCTATTGTAGAGGTAATATTCTCTTATTGGCCAGTAAGTGAATATTATGGGTCACAAATCCCACTGAGGTTTTTCCCACATCGGGTTTCCTCATTAAACTACTGTGTTATGGTGTTCTTTTCATGTTGTTGTTGTTTTTATTTTTGTTTGTTGTATTTGGTTACCAATATACAGTATTGATATGCTTTCCAAGTTTTAAGTTAAGAAAATTATATTACTGGTTAGATACTAATTCACCCCCCCCCGCCCCTCTCAATATCTTTGGGAATCCTAACAATTGGTATCAGATCTTGGTCCTCTATTTTAAAAAACCTAACAGCCTGAGGAAGATCTTGACACCGGTAAAGATGGGAAGCTTGATGGAACAATTGGAAACTGCTCTTTCAGACTATGATGCAGAAAAATTTAAAAATATCAAACTTGAAGATGATCTGAAGGCTACTCAGGATATCATTCAAGGACTACAAGAGAATTACACTATAGCTATAAATAAGAGAAGAGAACTCTGTGAGAAGATGAAAAAAGATGAAGATGAGGAAGAAACCCTTAATGATCTGGTGAACAAGTTTTGACAGGAAAACAATAAAATGAAGAATGAGATGCAAGATATGAATATGAGATTCTGTAAAGAAAATGAAGACAAAAAGAAGAATCAAGATGATTTGGTTAGAAGACTGAATGATGTTGCAAATGAAAACACAAGACTTAGTCATGAAAATGATATGTTGAAGACAGATTTGATGCATACACAAAATGACTCAAATGAACTCATGAGATAGAAAGGTATCTTGGAAAGAGAACTGGCTATTGCTAATCAACACAAAGAAAAATTCAAGAAAAGTTCAGAGGAATTGAATGAGATGATAAAGAATCAGAAACCTAATGGTGATACAAATGGCCTTGGCTTTGAAGTTGGAGAAATCTCCAGTACTACAAACCTACAAGATCACAACAAACTGATAAGACAACCTAATGCTTACAAATTTAATGGCAAATGCTTTAACTGTAATAAGTATGGTCATAGAGAAAATTAGTGTAGATCTAGAAATTATCAGAACACTATTCCACCCACCGGTCAATGTTCTAAATGCAACAAAGTTGGTCATAACTCAGAAAATTACAAATTGAATGTAAGATGTTATGTTTGTGGAAGATTTGGACATCTATCTAATCAATGCAGGACACACACCGACATAGGCTATGGGAAAGCAATTCAGAAAAAACAATGTGACTTGTTATGCTTGTAACAAAACTGGACATATTGCAAAATTTTGTAGAAGAAAGACATCACCAGTAAACAATAAAGGTCCTAGTTTGAAAGGTAAAGAAAAGGGTGAAGAGGTAAAAAAAGAATTCTCAAAACAATGGATCAGAAAGTCAGATAAGAATGTTCATGGGAATACTCCTCCACTAGTAGAACAAAGTAACACTCCAGCGACAGGAGACTCCTCATCTAACTCAAGGAAAATCCTTTGAGGGTTTAGCAACTAAATGAAAAACTTGCTATTATTCCATCAATTGATGGTAAGAAGTTGAAATTACTTCCATACCGGCAAAAATGTTATGTCATTACTTAACCGGCAAGCATTAAATGTGGTAGATGGCAAAAATAACATGGGAAATAAAATGTTTTGGCTCCATTTTCATTTCACCAAGCATTCAAATCTTTGAGAGTGCAAAAATCACAAGAAAAGGCATTGCAAGCGAAGAAGCGAAGCAATCTATCAAATCCCTTCATCCCTAAGGTAGATTAAGGTATTTATAATAATGGAATCCTCAGCTACTCTTGAATTCATTGCAAACCCGACTGTTGTCGGAGTTATTAAACTCCCTAGACACGCATTCAAAATGGTTCCAAAAATTGCAAAGAAATATGATAATTTAGGTGCATTCTCTCAAATACCTAAGGGAGTAGTTTATGCTGAAGACCCTAGAATGTATATACACAATCATATAGATAAATTGGGTGATGATGAAATCAAGAACATGTATAAATCAATAATTTGTGATGAATCTGGTAAAATCAAACCTAAACATAAGATAACTGAAACCCTAGGTTTTATAGAAATTCTTAGTATCCCAGATTTTCCCAAGGACATCATAAGAATTGTGCTAAGTAGGGTACGTGGAAAATTCTTTTGGTTAGAATCTATTCACAAAATCACTAAGGAAGAAGTAAAGGATGTAACAGGGTTACCCTCCATCGATAACAGACCTGCCAAATCCAAGAAGGTCTCAAATGATTTAGTGATAAAACTGACAGGTGCAATATTTGACAAGAGATCTCTAAGAGTAAATGATGTAATAGATATCAATGTGAGATTTATCAGTATGATCTTAGGCTACAAAGCAACACATCCTAATAGGTTAAACTCAGTGTCTAGCCTATGCATTTAAAGTGCCTATGATATGATAAATGAAAATGCAAGGATAAACATATGTGAATGGCTTAAGGATGAACTAATTGATAATTTCGGTAAGATTAAGAAGGATAAGAAGGGATCATTTAGATTTGGAAACTTACTTGTTTGTTTAATGTTGTACCTAACCAAACAAGTACCCGGTATTGGTATTAGAAATTTTGGTTTTGACATATCGGTAGGCAAACAATTGTTAGATTTACTTAACAACATGGGAGATAATAGGGAAAAGAACTTAAATGAGTATTTTCTAGCATTAAAAGCTCGAATGAAATCAAGAGTTAGATTGTCACAAGAAATTGTGGACAAATACCAAAAGGAATTTTTTTTTGTAATTAAGAAGGATGAGATTTGGATGGAAGCAGTTATCCCTAGAACTCTCTGGGTAACTAAAATGGGATATGAAACTGATGACATCATAATAGAAACTTATGCAAAAGCCTTCCTAGAAGCCCCAAAGGAACCTAAAGAAAAAGTTTTTGGTGATGCTGAGACTGTAGAAAGCCAAATTCAATCAAAGAAAAGAGTGAAAAAGGTTGAGGCTACTGTTAGGAAAGGTACCCAGTAGGCTAAAGCCCTTAAGTAAGATATAATAAAGCAAACTGGTATTGAAGAAAGTGAATTGGAAGGACTGCACCTGGAAGTTCATCTTTCGCCGGTTGCAACTTCCACTAAGAGTGACATACTGGCAAAATTCAAAAGGGTATAAAGGAAAAGAAAACCCTCACCGGTACCCTCACCCTCTTCTACACCAAAAAGACAAAAGCAACATGCAGTAAGGCCTCCTGTAAAGAAACTGACTCCAAAGAAGAAAAAGGTGAATCCTAAGAAGAAGTCTATTGCTCCTATTGATAAACTTCTGGAAGAAATTAATGAGGATGGCAAGTTGAAAAATATGAGTAAAATCTATAACACATTGTCAGATGATGAAAAAGATAAAGGAGAAGACAATGTAATATTACACTTAGATATTTTTAAGAAATTTTTGATGCAAGTTGTTCATGAGATACCGACAGATCTCTACAATAGACTTGAAGCTAGGAGAGTAGGTATTATAGAACTTGACAAGAAAATAAAGGTTGAAAAAATACTTGTTGTAGATCTGGTAAACTCACCTAATGAGATTGATAAACTAATTTTAGAGGCTAACTAGTTAGTATTTTCAACTACTCACTGGCATTTAGCACTGATGGCAGGGAAAGTGAATGAAATAACTAAAAAAATAGAAGAAGCATGGGATACATTTTTGGTAGAAAAGGAAAAACAAGAAGAGTATCGAAGCCCTAAACCCATCAAGGTATGTCAAAAGGATAAGGGTAAAGGTAAGCTTGGTGGACCACCCAGTATAAAAATAAAAGACAACTTATCCCCACCACCTCTACATACTCCATCGGTAGTTACTACTGAAAATCAACTGGCTACTGAGAGTATGGTCACACCACATGAGGACACAAATCCTGATTCTAAGGTGTTGTATACAATGAACATTGACACTCAGAAAGTCAATATTATGGTTGATAAGGAAACAATTAGGAAATCAGATGTGGTGACTGAGCCACCGGTAACTAGTAACACATAAGAAAAACCGCCAAAGAAACAAGGTCCTTCACAGGAACAGGTTCATATAGAGGTAGTGCCACCGGCAATAGCTGAGAAGCTCAAACCTTTGCTTAAAGAAATGAAAACACAAACTGACCTACTAGAGGTCACTACAAACAAGGAAGTTACTCACACCAGTGGAATTTAGAGTGTTATTTCTTCTATGGAAGGATTCAAACAAACAAATGTGACTGAGGTATTATTATATTCAATAAAGAAAATAAGAGAATGCAGTGCACAGGCATACAAATCAATTGATGATGCAATTCCAATTTTGAAAAAGATTGCACCCAAGTGTAATGTGGATAACAAATATTCTTTGAACCAGCTAGACACGCTGTCTAAATATATTACTAACAAAATTGTACAAATAAATGAGGAAGAATTCGAGGAGAAAATTGAGAAAGAAAAACACAAATTCTTTGAAGAGGAAATAAAGAAGTGCATGAGACAATTTGACACTCCTCTGCTGGCACTATGTAAAACACTTAAGGAATTCAAAATGTTGTACAAAGATTCATGTAAAACAAACTTTTTGACAGTAGATATGGACAATAAGATCAGTATAGCACAGGAAGAAATAAACAAACTAGCTAACAATTCATTAATTCATCTAAACAATTATTAGTTTTTTAGCAGAAAATAATAGGTTTTGAGGAAGAAATTCAGAAACTTGAAAGTGATAAGGAAAGAATAAAAGGAAAAGGAAAATATTTGAAATGGAGACTGAGTCCAAAATTGGACTACCTCGCCTCCTTAAGAAAATAAATATCTGAGGCATTGGTTGAAGGTGAGAAGACACCGGATTAGCAGATGCAACAACTCACCAGTACAATCTAGAGGACATAGGCCGCATTAAAAGATAGTGAAAAGTTCATTGAGAGCTTGAATCTGAGATTAGAAGACCTTTTTCAGATTGTAACCAACTGGTTATTGGGATGAAGCTAGAAACTCCACTAAGTTGACACTTTGACAACCTTTGTCATTGATGCCAAAGGGTGAGTAGTGGTATGAGAAAAATGATTAACAAAAGACATCATCAGCTCAGGGGGAGCACACATTTTTCGTAACATATTTTTGGTAAAACAATTTTGACACTCATTTTTGGATGACAATTATTTTTCTCATGAGCGTTGCCATCAATGCCAAAGGGGGAGATTGTTGGTAAAAGTACTCCAATGAGAAATTGTAGATGATTGAAAGTTTTGTCATTGATGGCAATGTTGCAATCTTATGGCACCAGTAAGAAAATATACCGGCACCGGCAAAGACAGACTCTACACTGGCACACAGGTCACCGGCAGACAAAGGAAGGATGCCGACATCAAGGCCAATAGGAATTTTGTATTAATGCATTTTCTATTTAATTGTAAAATTATTGTAAGATGACATGGCGATTTTTAACATGACTCATATATGTATGAGATCATTGTAGAACATTTTGTAATATTTTGGGAAGTAAGGAAGTAGATGATAGGCAAATATATGTAGACCTAATATGCGAAATATAGGTTAAGGGTTTATGTATGAAGCAGATCTAAAACCGGTACTAGATCTGGCATAAGAGATGCTAATTTGAAGCAGTACAAGACATTGGATTTGTATAATCCATTTTGTAAGTCAGTGAGACTTCTGTTAGAAGTGAGCTCTAGGAACTTGGCCTTCCTACATGTGCAGGCCCCTATTGTAGTAGTAATATTCTCTTATTGGCCAGTAAGTGAATAATGTGGGTCACAAATCCCACCGAGGTTTTTCCCACACTGGTTTTCCTCGTTAAACTACTATGTTATGGTGTACTTTTCATGTTGTTGTTGTTATCTCTATTTATTGCATTAGTTTTTGGTTACCAGTATACAATATTGATATGCTTTTCATGTTTTAAGTTAAGAAAATTATATTACTGGTTAGATACTAATTAAAGCCCCCCCCTCTTAGTATCTTTGGGAATCCTAACATGGGCCAACTTTGAAACATGCTGAAAATATCATTTGGGAGAGTTGATACCCAGCCTAATCTAGCATAGAGCCATCGCCAACATCTATTTGCAAAGGGGAAAGACAATAAAATATGATTGATATATTCTTCATTTTTATCACATAAGACACAAATTGAAGGGCCAACAAAGCCTAATTTCAGAAACCACTAAGATATTAGGATTCTACCTTAGAGGGCTGCCCAAGCAAATAAGTCTTCTTTGAGAAGCTAGATTCTATCCCAGCATAATTTGATTGGAATCTCAGTTTTTTGAAAGTTTTGTTTCTCAATTTTTAATGTTTAATCATCTTTGAAGTTATAGATGCCTAAATTAGCGCCTATCCAAATCACTAAATGTCAACTAGCACTGAATGAAATGGATCATTTCTACAAAATCTCCTTTAATTCTATTAATTCTTGTCTCCTAACTAGAAGATCTTAAAACAAATTCCATTTCCTTCTGAAAGGATTCCATTCCAAAAATTCAATGCAATCCCTGACATGAATATCCCAATTTCTTCTACTTATTAAGTTAATATTATTTACATCCATCAGTTTGTCCAAGGTAGGAAATCCACCCCAAGATTCTGACAAAAAAAGAGTCCTTTGACTATCTCTTACATTCCATGAAATCTGCTTTGTGATTATCTTTCTACATTTTAATAAAAAATTCCGAACCCTTGACCCTTTTGGAGGATTATGAGACATAAAGATACCTTTTGAGCTCATGTTTTCCAAATATTTTCCTTTAAGTATTCCGATCCATTTCAAATTTGCATCCTTATAATTTTTCCAAATTAATTAGCTCCTAAGCTCTATTTTGCCATTATTTATTTCCCAAGCTAACTCCCCCTAGATTCTTTGGTCTACATATCTTATTCCAGGCAACCAAAGCTATTTTTTTTTTCTCACTCATTCCTTGCCAATAAAATGTTCTGATTTTGTTCACTAACTTTGTATTTTCTCCAATTGAAGGAGATAAATAGGACATTACATAAATATGAAGAGTTGAAAGAACAACCTTTAGCATAGTTACTCTTCCTGCCCAAAAGAGTCATTTTGTTTTTGAAGAGTCCATTTTTTTGTCCATTCTTTCACCTATTGGATCCCAAACTTTGGTGGTTTTGAGTCCCTTCTCTAAGGGCAGACCTAAATATAAACAAGAAATTTTCCCTTCCTTAAAACCCAAAAGAGCTAAAATCTCTTGCTCAACCAATGACTTAACATTAAAGAATAAGACTTCTAATTTGAACCAATTTAGCTATTGTCCCAATTATTTGGAGTAAATTTTAAGAGTCTCTAAATTTAATCACTTCCCTCCTAACTTCTTGCCCAAAGAGCATCATGTCATCTACAAATTGTCGATGAGAAACTGCTTTAACTACTTTAGTTATCCTCATACCTTTGAGGAGACCATCTTGTTGAGCTCTATTCAATGCCCTACCCATCGCTTCTCTGATTATTATGAAGAGAAAAAGAGAAATGGGATTCCCCTAATGAAGACCTACTCATATTTCACTAATAAACTACGAAAGAAAGTAATTTTAGGATTTTTCTTAACATTGTCAAAAAAGGTAATTTTTGGTTTTCTACTTAGGAGGATTCTTTTTAGTTTTAGAGGAGAAGGGAATGACAAATGCGTATTTTCATAAATTTTATGCCCTTACAATTCCACACTCCTTTTTTGGACCTTGCTTTAGTGTCTATCCTATATTTTTTTCAACCTATTTCCATTTTATCTCATCAAAACTATCGTCATATTCTTATAAGCTAACATTATCTACTATCATAGGCTTGTGAACTCTCTAACAACCTTTCATTTATCCTTTTTTAGCTCGACTATGGTACCTAGAAACCTATTCCTAGTGGCATATGGTGCCTAGGGCCTTAGTCCCTCCAAAAGTGGCCCAAATTTGAACATTGTGAAGTGCTAGTTCTCCCATTTTATGATTTGATCCTTTTAATTTGTTATGACTATTGGAAATAAAGATAAAAGAGAAAATGCCTTAAGAACCCTACATTAGCAATCATCTCTAATCCATTTTAACATCTATGAATCTCCTTCAAATGTATTCTTAATTATTTGAAAAGAGGATATAAGTACAAGGAGAATCATGCTATAACAAGTCATCTTCATTTATGTTTTTATGATAAATTTTGTTATGATTTATAATTTTATTGTATTAACACTTGGAGGACTTATCTAAAGGGCACTATATCAACATCATTATTAATCCCAAAGGTTTAAACTTACCAATTTAATATTTGATTTTAGATTTAGCCTCTACTCTACTAGGGGTAGGCTCTTTTCTAATAAATCATTTCTATAGCAGAGGTTAATTCCTACTCGTGGTTTGAATTAGGAAAACCCCATACAACAAAAAAAAATTTCTCTCTTCTCTTTCTAAATGTTATATATTGGACAACCAAAAATTATGTTATTGTGCACAAGAGACTAATACAAGTGATTCTAGATTTTGAACATGTTAAAAATCATAGGCTATGTCAATGAGCACATATGTCTAATATTTTTTGGTTGAATTTTGGAGTTAATGGTCTATAAAACATATTAATATAGAATCTAAAATTTTGGCTAATGGAAGCATCTCTGGGACTAGGGCACCTAGGACATTTGTCTGATATTTTTATTGTCATATTTTAGTGACATGTTCAATTTACTATCTTATTTCTGGATCTATAGTTATGTGTTACCTTTTAGATATTTTTCAATCTATTTATTCTAAATATTGTCAATTTTGCATCATTTTAACCTTGTTCTTACATACTCACATTAAATCATATCAAATCTGAAAAATATAATAATTATAAAGAACATCTAGCTCTAATTTTAAACTGAAATTGGATCTTGTTGGCTATTTCTTCTAATAAAATGATAATGATTTGGGATCTAAGTTTATGTCTCTAGGTTAGGATCTCATTTCCCATTATGTCATTTTGAACTTGACATATCTTAGACTTATATATTTTCTAATTTTCATTTTTAGGTCTAAATTGTATGGATTTAATGGCTACATATTTTTAATCATTTATGTAATATATCACTTATGCACTTAAATCACATCTCAAAAAAATTTCAACCATGACTTCTTTTCCTATTTTTCATGTTGACTTTGCTAACAACTTTGAAATATGTCTTCATTTTCACAAACAAATTCTTAACTCTTTTAAAAGGATTTTATATTTCATATTTAATTTCTTAAGGGCCTTGATTAATATCTTATTTTTTCATCTATGTTCTTAAAATATTTGGTAAAAAATTTTAAATTTTGTTATTTGGCCTAGAAAGTACTTTGCAAATTATGACATATGCTTCATCTTGTATCATTGAGGTTAATGATAGTCCCTATCACAATTTTATTCTAACTAATGATGATATTTTGGTACAAGAAGAGATTATGAACACTTTTTTCCAAAATATATTCCTCTTAGGGATGAAGCTTAAGGAATGATGTTGATCCTTCTCCTAAAATGTATCTCCCCATGAGGTTAATTTGGTGCAATAGGAAAATATCATTTCTACTTTTACTAGCGATGTCTTACCTTCTATTCACTTCAATGATGTACCTTTTAGAGATTAAACACTGATAAATTATGCGTTTCCCCCTTCCAAAATTTTTACTACTTATGAGGATTATTTTGTCTAAGAGTATTGTATTATTAGTAATGTTTCAAATGCATTCTCTCCTAGTGATAAACCTTTAGTGAATGAAGAGCCTATTCCAAGTCAATTAAATAAAATTCATGTTTCTAGTCATACAAATGATCATGTGAAGCCAAAACTTATTGTTCATATTAGTCAAGATGCCTTCAACCTCAAATTACATATAATTATGTTGCTAAGAATCCAACCAAACCTGCTAACTACATCTTAAACTTCATAAAATAACTCATTCAAAAAGATAATCAAAAAATTTCACAACCTAGCTATCATTCAGTGGCTTACACATTTAACCATAAAAAAATAAGTTCTTCTGACTTATTCACTCTTTTTTCCTCCATCTCATCATCTTCCACAACATGTTGGTAGAGAGAATGATCTTATTGAGTATCTTCATGCTACTTTAGCTAAGATCTTCCTTTGGAATTACATCAACTTCACATACTTACCATGGGTTGATCCAAGAATTATTACAAAAGCTATTTTCCTATCCATTTTCTAGACCAAATAATGTAGCAACCATATTTAATTTTATGTATGGAACAAAGATAGATATTATATTCTCACAAGATAGATTGCATTCTTTAGAAGTTGAAAATTAACATGATCATACCTTGTATTAGTGAACATAGGATAAAGTGTCCTTAATTTTAAATGGATCTTGTATTAATATTTTTAGCATGAACATGTTAAATAATATCAATATGGATACCTCTCACATTCAACTTGATTCTCTCTACTCGTGGCTTTCATAATGTTAGTAGGCAATCATTACCTATATTCACATTATTTTTTATGGAAGGACCTATGACTTTTCCCATGCCTATCCATGCCATGCCCAATAATCTTACATACAATTTTTTTCTAGGTAGGCCATTTATTTTTGATAGGTAAGAATCTTCTTCTACCATTAACTACATAATAAAATTCATACATGTCAATGAACTTTACACAATTAAGGTTGATCCTAATCCTTACAATGGTGGTCATGAAGAAGCATGATCTATATATTTCTTTAACACTATGATTTATTCTATAACGTATTTTGCATTGATACGAAAAAATTGGTGTCCATTATACTTAAAACCCTCTATTAAAGGAGAATACAATGTTCCCCAATTCAAATGTGAAGCCTCAAAGGAGCCTTGTGTTTCATTTATCTACACTTCTAAAACTATACCAATTTCTTCTTCTAACACATGTATTGATGATGATTGGCCCTCTTTGGAAATCAACCAAGTTGAAAATAAGAGTGAACCCTCTCATACTAACATTTCAATGCGCACTAGTAATCCTACACTTGATTGTAAACATGGATATAATGCACATGGTATAAGATGCACGGAAAAAAGTATTGAGGCTCATTAGAAATTTGTATTACCAATTTCTATAGAAGTTTTAGGTTTCCAATGTCTTCCTTTGTCAACTCCCCTTCCCATTTGTCTTATACATCAATCTTCTTCTTCTAGAGTGATCGCACAATAATGCGTTACACTTTTTGGGCAAAATTGACATTGAAACCAACATTTTGTACCAGATTTTCACTTTCTAACAATTATAGTAGCTAAACCTTTAATAATTTGAAAATGAAGCATACTACTGATTTGTGATATTTTCCATGTAGATTCCAAAAATATTTATAAAAGGAAAAAATAGTAATAAACTTTGCATATCCTTACATAAATTTTAATAACTTATTTTTTATAGTGATCAACATTTTATATAAGTGACATTTATTATGCCATGCATATAATCTTTTGTACAAAGAATAAAATTATAATTTTTAAAATATAAATTTGTCACACTAATATCTAGTGTATGGATATTTCTTTATAGTTTTTTAAGTTAGAGTAATTATAATTTGGATAGAGATATATTACATCATGCATAAATTTTTTGAAGGCATTTGAATTAATTTCTTCCTATTGTGTTGAAATGACGATATCAATATGTAGTGAAAAAATAATTTTTACAATCTTTTTTTTTATATTTTCCTAGTTTTAGATCATGTGTGGAACAAATACCTTATGTTTGATGAAAAACCCACATTCATAAAAAATAAAAAATAAATATATTAGTGCAACTAAATATAATTAAAATTATTCTTTTTGTAAATAATATAATGAGGAATACATACTAACAAAACAAAACTTATTGAACCTGGAGGTGGATTCGGATAAGGTTAAGGAGAAGTTGGGAGTTATTATTGCACTGAGCAGAACAACTATAAATAATAGTACATAGGGTCTCTCGAGATTGAAGAAAAATTCCCAATCTCCCAATGTTTCCTCATCAGCCACTCATGCTTCCTCCTCGATTTCAATTTGCAGCAAGAGAAAGGTGAAGGATTCCATCCCAAAAGGTGAGACCCCAACCAATCAAGGACCTTTAGCATGCACTTATAACATTGATAAAGACAAGTAGATCAAAGCTAGTGATATGGAGGAGCTTGTTGATATCAATAGGATTTTTATTGTAAAAAATATAAAGACTCTTCACATGTTGAATGAAATTGTATAATCTCTAGGTTGTTAGACCTTGTTTTCTATTATTTTTGTTGCTATTGGCCTAGTGTGGTGTGGCATTTGGTTTGTCTGTTATGACTGTTTCTTTTTGTATGGGTTTTAGGTCCCTATAAAAATTGTTTTACTCTAATTAAAGACAAAACAAAACTTATAAATAAATTCAATTTACCCCCCAAAGTTTAAGGTAAAAGTGGTTTTTTGTAAAAATTTTGGTAGGTGCAAAGGAGACTCTAATTAAATTATGATTTAAGACTAGAGAGGTTCTATCTAAGGGTGTTTGATCTAGGAGGCTTTGATCTAACCCTTTTTTAATTAATTCCTTCGAATGGGACCTCTCAAGGATCTAATTATTATATTTTTGTAAGATATGTCATTTTACTAAAAAATAGGATGTACCAAAGTAATCTAAACAAAATAATTTAAACAAGAGAATTTTTTTTTACCTTCTTCAAGAGAACTTTATTAATCTCCTTGAAAAAATTGAAGAAAAAATCATAAACAAAATAATTAAAATTCTTTAGTTTGTGTCAATCATCAAATTTATACCCATTTTACAAATGAATATAAATTTATGGAGTCTAAAATTTAATAAATAATCAATTCTAGCTTCATTCAAATGACAAGTGACAATAATTGTAAGGGTATGTGCACAAAGATGGTGGTCAGAAAAGTGGACACCGCCCAAAAAAAACTTGGAAAAATAAGCAGCACGTACGGAGTTTTAAAATTTCAAATTCCTACGTACGTGCTTAGGTTTGTTCTTCCTGAGCCTAGAAAAGGTAGCACGTACACGTTGTGCTTAGGAAACTGAGCACGTACGTGCTATGCCTAGGAAAATTAGCATGTACACGTTGCTTTTAGGAAAATGAGTGCGTACGCACTAATAATCCTAGTAAAACCGCGTATGCAATGCCTGATAAAAAAAGTTTTTAAAAAATATTGGGTCCTCATTTACCCAAAAAGTGCATTTTTTACTTTGTTTTTTTCTCATTTTCTAACCTAAACCATGAACGAGGTACTAAATTTGTCCTCCAGGCTATGGATCAAGGTTAGTTTTTGTTTACTTTTGTCTTTTTTTCTGGTTTATGCAATTTGTTTTACATTTTGAATTTAATTTCATTAATTTTGATTAGGTTTTTTCATTTTTTGTTTCAAAAACAAGATTATTCTAATCCAGAACAAGAACAACCAAATAAACCTCCTAAAAACCCACAAGAACAAGCAAATGCACCTCTTGAAAACACAGAAGAACAACCCCCAACTCCTCCTTTTGACCACACAGCCGAAACATAGGAAGAAGTAATTAATCAGTTAGGGAAAAATACATCCAAAATTAATAGAGTGATTGTAAAATTGAAAACTTCTGAACTTGACCATCATCAATCCCTCTCCACTAGCCTAGAAACATTAGCGAGTGGTACCATAGTTGTTTCCATAGAAATTACCAAATGGGGAAGCTTTAGGGATAGGTGTCATCAATTCTATGCCAATGGGCTTTCATACGATGGAGTTAAAAACAAAAATATTTCTAAAAAACAAATATGTGCCCTTTTTGTTGACCCCAAAACTAGTCAGTCATTACCTCCTAATGCAAAGAGGTTTCCCATACATTGGTGTACCAATGTGCAGATGAAGAATCTTTTTTGGCAAAGGTGGTGGATGGTCTTTGATGGTCCACCTTGTAATAATTATGAGGTGCCATTATATTTTTTGAGAAAAATATATTGTGAGTTTGTGCTCAATGTGTGCCCAAATTATTTTGACATGAGAGAGTTTCATGGTAGAGGTGGTGGCTCTGCCCAACATAGACTTGGAGCCTATAGGCGATTAGCCACGGAGAGTCGCTGCCCCCTAGCACCCAAACCCAAGGTGCATCAGGCTATCCCATTAGAGCTGAAAGAGTCGATGGAGCTACAGATTCTTCAAGCGGCCACAACATTGACTGGTGCCATCATCTAGCATGGGACATCATTAGCACAACCTATTGTATTGGATGATGAGCCTTTAGAGGGCGACAGAGATCCCATCGAGCATATGTGTGTCAGTTGCTCAGGGATATCCTCGAGGATAGATGATGCAGCCAGTGCAGATGGATACTCATATCATCTATGCACGATTTGCGGTTGTAGATGTCAGGCTCACACGGTTGAGCATGTCATGCTGATAGATGAGTTGATGGACATGTTGTTTGCCCATGAGCCATAGACATAGGTGTGTTGATTTGAATTCATAGCATTTTATTTATCAGTCACTTTAATTTTGTAATTACATAAATTAATTTGTATTTATACATCGATTTAAATTGAGACAAATAATATGCATTTCAGGATGCAGCAACGGTATCCCATACACCTCCCCCAGCTACCACAGCTACAACTTTGACGCGTGAGGCATAAATTTTGTAACATGTTAAAATAGAATAGTACAATTTGAATTCAAAAAAATATAAGATATACTAACTATCTTTAATGCTTGGTCCAATTTCTGGTTTGTAGGTGTTGACAGGGGATGAAATGTCCCAAATTGATGACATCACACTGTCGGTGATCGATTTTGGCCTACAAGGCTATATGGTATGATATTTTGTACAAATCTTTTTATTTATTGTTTTGATGGAATATGCAAGTCATTTCATTTTAGATTTTTAAAATTATGTTTAATTTATTATCTGTACTAATATCTCATGTTAATTTTGTGTTTTTAGGGTACCCCCTCTGCATCTAGGGCTCGTCCTAAGAAAAAGAATTCCTCGAAGATGCTAAAATGTGTGAAGTTAATTTAACACATTTTTAGTTGTACAATTGTTTGAAAATGTTGAAATCAAGTATTAGTTGGGGTTTGTAGATTGATTAGTGTTTTTTGTCTATTTTACATGTACAACAGTCATTGAGCTTTGTGGACATGTTGAATGCACCTGATTCACCCATGGATCAAGAGAGGGTGGAGGTATGTTTCTCTACTTTATTTTCTTGATTTCATGATTATATGCACGCGTACATGTGAACTTGTGATATATTATAATCTTATAATTTTTTCATATAGGAAATATCCATACCTATTTCATCAATGGTGAACCCTCCTCCTTGCACTAGAGAAGCATCTCAGGATCCGATACACATTTGTTTGATATGTAAAATTAATTGTTTTCAAACTTCAATACTTATCATTATATTAATTGTATTTAATCTTTGTACATTCTTTGTATAGGTAATAGCGTCAGTTTCTACATCGATGATGAGCCATCTTCAGTCCATTGGAGAAGCATCTCAGGCACAGGTACGTCATTGTTCTCTATATTATAGCTTTTAAGTGTTTTTGATATATTTATGTTAGTACATTGTATTAATTGTACATTTAATCTACAATAGACTCCTTTGCGGTACGGCCATAATGTGGATCAATTCAAGTATGTCTTCAAGAAAACTCCTAAGAGTGACAAGAAGAGGAGAGCGAAGACATTAGCTCCTGGATCAGCCGATAAGGTAATCTACATTTCAATTACAAAGGAATTAAAGTTAAATGCATAGTTATGATGTTAATTGTGAACTATTTTCTACAAAAGAATTCTAACTTGGCTTTTGAATTGTGGTTTTGCAGCCATCTACAGAGCCATGTACTGCGCCAAAGAGGCTTGATTTTGATGATCCACCAAAATTTTAAGATCATATAGTGTTAGTTTTGGTCATATAATGACCAATACATGTAGATATATTCTACATTTTTATTCTATATCGATTTGGACATTACATATGCCACATTTTTGTAATACTTGTACTGACTTGGCAGACATGCCTTTTCTTATATATATAAATATCAATATTCGATCTAATAAATGTGTAATGAGTTCATTATTTTGTATTCATTGTATTTTGTGGTTGTCTTTTTATAAATTTAAATGAATATTTGCATATGTAATCAACAATATGAATATAAACAACAAAAATATATGATATAAAGCATTGCAATCGTGGAATATGATTTGATAAAATTTCTAAAATGTTGAATTAACCCTACAAAACTCCTTGTATTCAGTTCATCATTGTGTATTCATTGTATTTGGTGGCTGCCCTTTTATAAATTTAAATAAATATTTGCATATGTAATTAACAATATGAATATAAACAACAAAAATCGATAATATGAATTTAAACAACAATGTGTTTGGTGCGAGAGCACCCTCACACTCGCAATGGTCAAATTTTGTTCCTCGTCTGTACAAACCAATGTGGCTAGCCTATCTGGGTGGGCAGGTTTATGCTAGGCATGCCCCTATCATGCATCCCAAAGCACCAGAATGTCAAGAGTCATACCCTACCGGTGGGATCTCTCAAGTGCCCTGAGTCCAAAAAATTGTCAAAATTTGATGGACTATTTCTTCCAATCCACGACACATATAGTCAATTTGTTTGATCCCATAGGGTCACGTGAGGCTCCTCTATAATGGCCTATCTTAGTTTTTGATGACTCAGAGCCATTTTCAATTAGTAGCATTTTTTCGCTTGGTCAAAAAACCGTCAGTTGCTTGCGAGGAAAAGTTGCAAGATTGGCTAGAATTGATTATGTTACTCATGTGCACAAACTGATGTCATGAGCACATTTGGGCGGGGAGCTTTACGCTAGGCATGCCCCTGTCATGCATCCCAAAGCACCAGAATGTCAAGAGTCATACCCTGCTGGTGCGATCTCTCAAGTGCCCTGAGTCCAAAACATAGATTCAATTTGACAGACTGTTTCTTCCAATCCATGACACATAGGCCAGTCTATTTGATCATGTGGGGCCATGTGAGGCTCCTCTATAATGGCCTATCTCAATTTTTGATGACTTGGAGCCATTTTCAATTAGTAGCATTTTTTCGCTTGCTCAAAAAACTGTCAGTTGCTTGCAAGAAAAAGTTACAAGATTGGCTAGAATTGATTCTATTCCTCATGTGCACAAAATTACATTGCGAGTTCATCCAGGTGGGCATGTTTACACTAGGCATGCACTTGTCATGCATCTCGAACATCAAGAGTCATACCCTACCAGTGCGATCTCTCAATTGCCCTGAGTCCAAAAAATTGTCAAAATTTGATAGACTATTTCTTCCAATCCACGACATATACAGTCGATCTATTTGAGAGAGAGGGAGAGGAGAGGGGAGAGGGAGAGAGGGAGAGAACATGGTAGGAAAGGAGAGGTAGAGGGAGAGAGAGAGGGAGAGAAGAGGGGGGAGGGAGAGAAGAGGGGGGAGGGAAGGTAGAGACAAAGAGAGAGAGAGAGAAAGAGAGAGAGAGAGAGAGAGAGAGAGAAGAGGGGGGATGGGAGAAGGGAGAGGTAGAGGGAGAGAAGAGGGGGGAGGGAAGGTAGAGAGAGGGAGAGAGGGAAGGAGAGGGGAGGGGAGAGAGAGAGAGATAGAGAGACAGAGAGAGACAGAGAGAGAGACAGAGAGAGACAGAGAGGCAGAGAGAGAGAGACAGAGAGAGGAGAGGGGAGAGGAGAGGGGAGAGGGAAGGAGAGAGAGAGAGAGAGAGAGAGAGAGAGAGAGAGGGAGAGGGAGAGGGAGAGAGAGAGATAGAGGAGAGGGGGGAGAGAGAGAGAGAGGAGAGGGGAGAGGGAGAGAGAGGGAGAGGAGAGGGGAGAGGGGAGAGAGAGAGAGAGAGAGAGAGGGGGGGGAGGGAGAGGGAGAGAGAGAGAGGGAGAGAACATGGAGGGAGAGAGGGAGAGAGAGAGAGAGAGAGAGAGAGAGAGAGAGAGAGAGGGAGAGGGAGAGAGAGAGGGAGGGAGAGAACATAGGGGGAGAGAGAGAGAGAGAGAGAGAGAGAGAGAGAGGAGAGAGAGAGAGGAGAGAGAGAAGAGGGGGTGGAAGAGGGAGAGAGGAGAGGAGAGGGGAGAGGGAGGGGAGAGGGAGAGAGAAGAGAGAGAGAGAGAGAGGGAGAGGAGAGAGAGAGAGAGAGAGAGAGAACATGGGGGAAGGGTGAGAGAGAGAGAGAGGGGAGGGAGAGGGAGAGGGGAGAGGGAGAGAACATGGGGGGCGAGAGAGGAGAGAGAGAGAGAGAGGGAGAGATGAGAGGAGAGAGAGAGAGAGAGAGAGAGAGAGAGAGAGAGAGAGAGAGAGGGGGGTGGGAGAGGGAGAGAGGAGAGGAGAGGGGAGATAGAGGGAGAAGGAGGGAGAGAGAGAGAGAGAGAGAGAGAGAGAGAGAGAGAGAGAGAGATGAGAGAGAGGAGGAGAGAGAGAGGAGAGAGAGAGGGAGAGAGAGGGAGAGGAGAGTGGAGAGGGAGAGAGTGAGAGAGGGAGAGAACATGGGGGGAAGGGAGAGGTAGAGAGAGGGAGAGAATACATGATAAAAATCAAAGAGGAAGATGCAGATAAGAAATAAATTCACTTACTTCTATAGAAGTGCAGACACAGTTGCAGTGGGGTATGGAGGGAGAGAAGAAGGTAAAGAGGGATGGGGTTTGGAGGAAGGGAGAAAGGGGATGAGAGAGAGAGAGAGAGAGAGAGAGAGAGAGAGAGAGAGAGAGAGAGAGAGACAATACACTTACATGTGTATATATATGTTTAATATATTATATGTATATAAACATATTATATATACAATGTCATATTATACACATATTATATATTACATATACTATATGAATATACACATATTATACATAGAATATCATATTATACAATAGCATGTACGCATTGTTTAAAGGGAAACAAGTGCGTACATGCTGCTTACACTATAAATACCCCGTACGCACTTTTTAAACCATAAATACCCCGTATGCGCTTTTGACTTTTTAGTCATGGAAATAGGCCTGGATGACAAAGCTACAGATTGGAATTTTGATTTCCCTCCATTTCTCTCATTTTTGATGTGTTTTATTTTATCAACTTGGTTTATCAACTTTGTCATCATCAGGTTTACACTTCATAAAGTGGGTATTTCTAAAATTGCCACCATATTTTCACCCATCTTCTGAGCTTTCTAACCATATAATTTTTTTTCAATTGGAACAACATTAACATATTATTATTGAATTTCTTGTACTAGTGTCTCCATAGTTCTCACAGACATAGGTGCACCATTTTTTGAATAACTTTTAATACACGTATCCAAATTTAAAAAAAAATTATATATTATTGTAGTGCACTTGATTGTTTACAATTTTTTTTTTTTAAATTGTATTTTCGATTTGTTTACTGCAACTTATGCTTTGCGCACAAACAGGTACCAAATTTACAAGATGTGCTCGATTGGAAAAATCATAAAAAAATAAATACTTAACAACAAATTACAAAAAAATACACATCTTATTGTGTCCTAAGGGGTCATATTGTGCCCTTCGACCCCTTAGGACACTATATGACCCCTAACAATATGATTTGTTGTCATAAGGGGTCCTATGGTGTCATTAGGGGTCATATGAACCCTCCTCTCTCTCTCTCTCTCTCTACTTCTCTCCCTCCTCTCTCCCTCTCTCTCTCTCTCTCTCTCTCTGCTTCTCTCCCTCCTCTCTCTCTCTCTCTCTCTCTCTCTAAAATATGACTAATAAAATCTGATATCCGATTTAATCGAATATCAGATTTCTACCATGCAGCAGTTTACTAAATAAATGGTGGCAACGGGAAAATTTTGGGGGCAAAAAATTTTGGTAATAAAATCAAATATTCGGTTTTATCGGATATCCAATTTTATTACAAAAAACCAAGAAAAAAAGGGTTTGTGGGCCATTTTGTAGATTCCAATGGCCCACAGTATGCATAGTCGATTTTATTTCGAGGATCATGGGTTTTTAGATAGCTAGAGAAAAATTTGTGCTTTTGGGAGATTCTTAAAGTGAAAACTTATATTGTCAATCACGAAGGAGCATATGTGTGGAGGGAAATGGGGAGTAGTAGTCATCGGAAGTTTAAACACAAAAGAATACTTTCAAATGACCAAATTGAAGTGTATAGAGAAGGAGATAGAGAATGTCATAGGAGGAGAAGACAAGGTATGTTAAATATTGCTAATGTTACTTCAACTGAAGAGGAAATTGAATTTGAAAATGTGCCACAAGTTATTGAAAATTAAAATGTAGATTTTGAAAGTGAAAATATTGAAAATTTTGAAAATGTTGAAAGTGATAATGAAAATGCTAAACATGTGGAAAATTTTGACATAGGAGGTGAAAATGTGGAAAGCTTTAACATTGAAGGTGGAATTTCTCAGCCAATTGAACCATATGTAACACCTAATTACTTTAGAAATGAAGACCCTCTCATGGATAAAAGACAAATTCCAAATCCAAAACCTTCAAGAACTCCAAAATGGTTATTTGAAATCGATGAGAACATTATTGTGAATCTTGAAGGCAAGAGGTCAACAAGAACTATTCGGCTGTGGGCTACACAACTTTTCAACCAAAATTTTAGCAATAAGACATTGACCGAGAAATGTCAAGTCTTTGTTCAATTTCTAAAGATGATAAAGATGAGACCATTGCTAAACAAATTGAATATTCGTATGAACAAGAAGATGGAGAGAAATTCTATTATTGCAAAAAATCTATTTGACACTCTCAATTCTATTGGAAACAGTACCAAAGAAAGAGATAAGAGAGTTGCTCGAAGAGTGATTACAACCTCCTTAGTAAGCCATCAATTGAGGAAGGCTCATCAAATGAGACAAACTTGTGTTGATTTTAACATAAACCATAAAACTTTGGATAGAGCATTTGCATGAAGACAAAGACTTGATGATCCACTTCAACAAGATACATGGGCATTTGGTGGGAGGCTTCCACGTGTTGATAGAAAGTTGACTGACAATGTGAAGGAAGAGATTCAACAATTTTGGAGCTCTAATTCTAGAGTGTCACCCAATGTAAAGGACATTTTGAAATTAAGAATCAGCAACCGAGACCGCACACAGCATCCCAAACATTTCTTGGAATCAATCCAAACAATGTTGTACAAATATTTTTTTGAATTACATCCAACTTTGCAAATATCACAAAGGGCCTTTGAATCTTTGAAACCATTTTATTGTGTTCCTCTTAAGATTCGCAATACCTATTGTTGGAAGTACCATGTGGAGTTTTCAATGTACCATGAACTTTTATGTCATATTCATTCTATGATGCATACTAATGAGATGTTGCAGGACTGTGGTGCAATGCTATTTCTGAGATCATCAAGAGACTTGCAAGATCTATTTTTATGCCCTAGAGATGATGGCTACTATTTCTATAGAAATGATTATTTGAATGAGAAGTGGTCAGAATGCGATGGGTTGTCAAAGTTTGTTTCATGTTTTCATGAGGGCAGTGAACATGAGTTTGGAAATAATTATGTTGAGAAAAAAAGATACAAGATGGTGAAATATACTTTGAAGAGTGGAGGTGAAGGTTCTAGATGCGAATTAGTCTCAAGAGAAGTGAGTATTGCTGATTTTATTTTGGATTTTAAGGAAAATCTTTTCTACAAGTATGCAAGGCACACCCATAGGTCTCAGTGGTTGGATCAATAGTTCAGGATGTGTAAGAACTCTTTCTTGATTGGCACTATTGTATCGGTGGTTGATTTTGCAGAGAACTATACATTGCAACCACAAAATGAGATACAATCTCAGTACTACAATTTAGTCCAGATTGCTATTTTTGTTCACATTACATATAGACATGCTCCTGATAGTATAGAAGAGGACAGGAAGTTAATCAGGGAGTATCATTTTTATATGAGTGATGATAGATCACACTCCTCCGAGTATGTGCAACATTATTTCAAGAATTTTTTTGAGTTCTTGCATGAGAAAGATATTGCAATTGACCGACATATAATTTGGTTAGATAACTGTACCGGTCAATTCAAGAATGCTTGTATGTTTTATTGGTTGAGTAGAATGCATGTGGAGAGGAGTATACCTCATATTTAGTGTTTTTTTGAGGTAGGGCAAGGGAAGGGAGAGCATGATGTAGCAGGTGCATGTTTGAAGAGAGCTCTAGTTAAGGAGCAATTGAGGATTTTAGGTGCAAATTTCTCTGAGGCACATTCTATTGTTGATTGGTGTATTTCAGCATTATCACATGGAGGTACTCTTGATTCTGTAGTGAGCAGATTCCTTTGGTTGGTTGAGGAGGGAACAATGGGAGATAGATTGGATTGTCAAACAATTAAAGATTCTTCAAAGATGCATTCATTTCTCAGCTCAGATGCAAGTACATGGACCATTTGGACACGAGCGTTGGCTTTTTTTCGTTAGAGTTGTGTTTGGTGTGGTTGGGATTAGTGCGAGTCAAGTGAGTGGGTAGATACATGGGTTCTCCACTATCTAACTCCTTTATCTCAAACAATATCCTTGTTAAACAATGACATGGAAAGTTCACTTGAGTATGATCGTCTATCAGATCTTGTATAGCTAGAACATGTTTTTGCAGTTGTTGCACCGTAAGGGAATGAAGAGAGATCAGAATATTGGTTGGCATGATGTGTAGGGAAAACAAAAGCTAACACAACCAGTGACAGATGATGATGGGTTCACATATCCTATAGGTTCAGTTGTTGTTGTGGGAACATGGTTGCGAACATACATGATTAGAAAGAATGGCATACATGCATTTGAAGACTATGAAAGACACAAAACCATTATAATGTATTTACACCTTATTATAGCTACAAATGTCAAGTTGTTGAAGCATCAAGAAAAACCGAAGACCAAAGAGCTATGGACAATGACTACTGTTGATCATGAAGCAATATTGGATACTCTTAAACAAAGAGATGATCCTTCACGCACACTTGAGTAGTAGGTCTTTAATGGTGCCTTATTTTTTTTATCATGCATTTCATTTCGAACAATGATCATTAAACCTTAATGATCAAGTTTGTTATGTGTATATTAAGGATGTCTTGAAAATGCAGGTCTATTGATGAACATTTTTTTTGGCAACATGGTTTTTGCATGCACATAGTGGGTACACGATATAATCGGAAGGGACGTATTTTTGCAACCCGACTTATTATCATGCATTTGATGAGATTTACAATTTTTGATGATATAATTATCGCAAAACCTTTATGCTCATCCAAGTATTTATTGATGATATACAATAGTACATCACATTATGATTTTTGATGATATACAGGTTCATGCTAGATAATAATTTGTATTAAGTGTTATAATTTGCTTCTTGTAGCATATTCATTCCACATAAAAAGGTTACTTATTTTGGTCTTCATTTATATGCAGGCATTGGTGTACCTAAGCTTTTCTCTTAGGACATGAGGATGTCTGATGCAGTTGAAATGGGATGTTGTATTTGTATATGGATGTCAATTGATGTAACATTGTTATGATGATATACAATGTCCATGAGAAAATTGATTTAGTTATATTGATGATAATGTCCATGTATCTGTACATGAGTACATTGGTGTAGTTGTATTGATAATGAAATAAAAAATCATGTTTGCATATCCCTTCATGGATGTCACATGCAAGTGTAATGGTAATTATGTGTATACAATACATGGAAATATTCATGATCATTATGTGTCTACAATGTAATACTTGCTTATATATAATTTTGCACTCAAGGGACAACGCTAGTAGGGTATGACCTTGAGTGTTGAATCGAGTGGGGGTGAAAATAGGAGCATATGTAGGGTAATAATGCCTAACTGGACATGTCAGAGTAGACATTTCATTATTGCGATGAGAAAAATGAGAAATTGGCCACGTGACAACATTGTATTGAGTGAGACTGATGATTTTTTTGCCAACCAAAAAACTGATGCGCTAATAAAACCATAGGGCAACTTGAAAAAACAAGATAGGCTTTTGTAGGTACCCCTCTTGTGGCCCCGTAGGTTCAAACAGATTGTTCACAGGTGCCATGGATTCCAAGTTAGGGCCCGTCAAAGTTCGACAATTTTGAGCACTTAGGGCACTCAAGGGATGATGTTGGTAGGGTATGACCTCGAGCGTCAAATCAAGTGGGGGGGAAAAATAAGAGCATGAGTATGGTAATAATGCCTAACTAGACATGTCAGAGCTGACGGTTTGTCATTACGATGAACAGAATGAGAAATCGGCCACGCGACAACATTGGATTGAGTGAGACTGACGATTTTTTCGCCAATCAAAAAATTGTTGCCGTAATAAAACCATAGGGCAACTTGAAAAATCAAGATAGGATTTTTTAGGGACCCCTCTCATGGCCCTATAGGTTCAAATTGATCATTCCCAGGTGTGACAAATTCCAAGTTAGGGCCCATCAAAGTTTGACAATTTTGAGCACTTAGGGTGCCCAAGGGATGATGCCAGTAGGGTATGACCCCGAGCGTCAGATCGAGTGGGGGGGGGGAAATAGGAGAATGCGTATGGTAATAATTCCTAACTAGACATGTCGGAGCTGATGGTTCATCATCGCGACGAGAAGAACAAGAAATCGGCCATGCAACAACATTGGACTGAGTGAGACTAACGATTCTTTTGCCAACCGAAAAATTGTTGTCCTAATAAAACCATAGGGAAACTTGCAAAACCAAGATAGGCTTTGTAGGGACCCCTCTCATGGCCCCGTAGGTTCAAATGGATCATTTGTAGGTGCCATGGATTCCGAGTTAGGGCCCGTCAAAGTTTGACAATTTTGAGCACTTAGGGCACTCAAGGGATGACGCCGGTAGGGTATGACCCCAAGTGTCGGATCAAGTGGGGGGGAAAAATAGGAGAATGCTTAGGGTAATAATGCCTAACTAGACATGTTAGAGCCAACGGTTCATCATCGCAATGGGAAGAACGAGAAATCGGCCACGCGACAACATTGGATTGAGTGAGACTGATGATTTTTTTGCCAAAAAAAAAATTGGCTACCCTAATAAAACCATAGAGAAACGTGAAAAACCGAGATAGGCTTTTGTAGGGACCCCTCTCATGGCCACGTAGGTTCAAATGGATCATTTGCAAGTGCCATAGATTTCGAGTTAGGGCTCATCAAAGTTTGACAATTTTGAGCACTTAAGGCGCTCAAGGGACGAAATTAGTAGGGTATGACCTCGAGCATTGGATTGAGTGGGGGGGAAAAATAGGAGCATGTGTGGGGTAATAATGCCTAATTGGACATGTCAGAGCCAATGGTTCATCATTGCGACGATCAGAATGAGAAATTGACCACGCGACAACATTCCATTGAGTGAGTGATGATTTTTTCACCAACATAAAAATTGCTGCCCTAATAAAACCGTAGGGCAACATGAAAAAATGAGATAGGATTTTGTAGGGACCCCTCTCATGAGCGTTTGACCTAGATATCTTTTGGCAATTTTTTGCCAAAACACTGGATATTGGGTGCACCAGATATCGGATTTTGATGAAATCGTGCGGCCCGTGAGTTAAAAATGACTCACAGGCTGTCACTGTCGAAATATAAAAGTCTCAGAAAATCAAATATCCAATATTTATAATTAAATTATTTTTAAATAACATATATAATATAACAATATATTATATAATATAATAATATATTATATAATATAATAATATATTATATAATATAACAATATATTATATAATATAATAATATATTATATAATATAATAATATATTATATAATATAATAATATATTATATAATATAATCTTATATTATATAATATGTATTGTATTATATTATATATATTATAATAGATAATATTATATTATATTATATTATATTATATTATATAATATTATATTATATTATATTATATATAATATAATATAATATTATATTTTATATAATATAATATAATATTGTATTATATAATACCTATTATATAATATAATATAATAATATATTATATAATACGTATTATATAATATATTATTATATTATATAATATGTATTGTATTATATTATATATATTATAATATATAATATAATATAATATTATATTATATTATATCATATATAATATAATATTATATTATATATAACATATAATATATTTTTTAAATTAAAATTACAAATAACAATTGGATATCTAATTTGCATAGGTAATTACCAGGCCAAGGTGTACTAACCCATCGCCACTTTTTGGCCCCCCTTGATCCTCCACTAACCCAAGTTCTTTTCATTTTTGGTCAAGCACCCCCCTTCAAACAAATATTCTTACAACAAGGGGTTCGTTTTAAGCCACGGTCAACCAATTTTTAATTATTTTATTGGGGTTTGAATGAACACCCCTTCAGTCAAAGGAGTCAAGGAGGGTTTGAGTGAATGAGGGTTAGTTAGATAACTCCCTTATTTTGAACTTATCCCCCTCCATATATAATTTTTTGCATATTTTTTTCTTTCAAGGCTCAAGTTGAGGATCAAAATAGAATTAGCCTGTCAAACTTAGTTTCAAGATCATAGTTCCCAAAACAAGGTTTCCTACAAGTATATTTCTAATATATTTTGGTTTTATTAGACATTTATTTTTTAGTTTAATTAAACATAGGTTTTTTGCCAAATATCACACTTTGTTCCATAAATGTGGGAAAATAGTAGATTGCCAAAAGAAATTCTAAAAACTATCTATCCAATTGGTATTGATGTTCTTGAGCCAACCAAAAAACTTAAAAATAAAATACAAAAGAACTTATGTTCATTACACTACACCTATGCCTAAATTGTAATTGGTTTGACTTCAAAACTTAATTTAAATAAATTATTCACTAAAATATTATGAAAGAAAACACATGCCCTAGTTATTATATTTACAAATCTAAACTTAAAACAAATACAATATTACCCTTCATACAAAAAAAAGCTATGTGCTTTATAGTACACCTCACTCTTTAAAAATTGTGTTTACATTTAAAAATTACTTATGAAAGGAGATGAAAATGAAATGCAATTTTATCCTAATATTTTTAAACATATATATATTTAAAATCTAAAGACAAAATGTCACAAATCATTAATTCACATTATCTTCAAATTCCTCATAGTTTAGCAGCTATACGTATCCAAAAGTAAATGTTTAGTTCAAATTGCTCATTTGAATGTCAAATTTGGACAAAAGATGTAACCCACTATTGTGAGATCATCCCATTCATAAAATCTTCTTCTTGGTAGACCATGAATTTGTTGGTATTATGGTTGACTTCGTCATGTGTTGCATTGGTTTTGTCATTGATGTCAACACTTATCCTTCTGGAGGTCTACATTGTTCATTTGGCACTCTGCTTATATTGGTTTGTTGTTGAACTGGCACATTGTGTTCACCAGAATGGTTAGCGACTTATGCACAGTCATCGATATATGCTTCACTGACAGGTTATATTGTTCAATGGTAGTGATGATAACTTGTTGTCATGTGGAGATAATTTGGTTATGTCGAAGACATGGATTGGATGTTTGGATTTGGTGTTTTTCTTATTGGTCTAATTAGGTTGACATGTTTTCCTTTACCGACAGATAGGTCTAGGTTACAGACTAGTACAAGATATCTATTCCAAATCAACATGGCACATTATGGAGATGGTTTATTAATTGGATAATGTATTGAGTCGACATATTGTATCGCATCAAGACTTATTTTGTAATTGATTTAGCTGTAATATCTTTAGTGAGCCGACCTTAACATTTGGTCTTAGGTTTTGTATAAATAAATGTAAGATCTCATTTGTGAGATATGGAATGGATATGGTATGAGTGTGTGTGAATATTGAAGAGCGAAAATAAGAAGATCCTTGTGGAAATCACGCAAACATTATGAAGGTGTTTGCACTTATGTTCAGAGCTTGAACCAGTACTGAATCCAACATTGCAGATGCTATCTTGGGCAGTACATTGTTATTGGATTTAACCATCCAACTGTAGTCAGTGTGACTCTTATTTTGTGATTGAGCAGTGAGCTCTAAGCAGTTGGTCTTTCTACATGTGCAAACCTGATTTGTATACACTTACTATGTGCAGTATTATCATTCGATTGTGGGTAAGGTTTCACACCGTAGTTTTTCCCTTACCGGGTTTCCACATCAAAATATTTGTGTCATGTGTTGTGGATGTTGTTTCTCTTTTTGTTTCATGCATTAAGTTATACCGATACTACTATAACTGTTAATATATTTTACCGGCATTTAAGTTTGGTTCAGCGGCACTAATTTTAAGTTGGAATAATTTTAGTTTGAATTATAATTTATATACAACTGGTTAGCAACTGATTCACTCCCGCCCCTCTCAGTTGTCCTTTTGGTTCCTACCAATCGGTATCAGAGCTAATTCCTCTTTTTGCAGAGGCCTAACAACTTGACGAGATCCTATGGAAGTAATTATTTTTAGGAAGGATAGTCCAAAACTTGATGGAACTAACTATGGTATATGGAAGATCAGAATGGAGACACGTCTGAATTGCATTGGAAGAGATATATGGGATGTTACAAAGAATGGCTATGTTGGTCCTACTTCAAATCAACCTCATCCACTGAAATTGGCTAAGGAGTTGGAAAATGATTGTAAAGCAAAAGAAGCACTTCTGAGCGCATTGTTAGATCAGAAAATTATGGGATTGTCAGACTGATCTATTGATAAAGCTATTTGGGATAAACTGGAAACATTGAATGAGGGAGATACCACTATAAAAATTGCAAAACTGGAATCTTATTGGGTCAGGTATGAAAATTTAAAAATGGAAGAAAATGAAAGAATTTATGCATTTATGGAAAGAGAATGAAACTGTTTTAGTAATACAATAGGATCTATAAGTGAAGATGAAATTGTTTCTAAAGTTTTAAGATCTTTTCCACTATCTTACAAAATGAAAGTGAGTGCTATTAATGAGTTGAGAACAATGCCTAATACATCAATATCTAGAGATAACTTGGTTGGAAAACTTTCAGTATTTGAGCTTGAGCAATTTGGTCCTATTGCTACCATCAAGACTGAGTTAGCTTTCAAAGCATCATCATCATCATCTGACAAAACTGATTGGAAATCACTTTATGCAAAAGAACTTGAAGATATGAGGAGAGAAAATGAAGAACTTGAAGCGCTATTTGCAAGGAAGATGCCTAAAGGTCTAGTAGGAAGTAAGTATGAAGGTAAAGCACCTTTCAAATGTTTTAATTGTAATGAAATTGGTCATATAGCATCTAGATGTCCTGATAGACATGCAAGATTGAGAGAGGAAGCAAAGAGAACATATAAGCCTAACCCTGAATATCAGAGATACAAATTTAACAAAAACTAAGATAAGTCATGTTACTATGCAGATGAAGATGTTACAGATGATTCAAATGAAGATCTAGCAAATAGTGGATGGGCATCATATGACTGGTTATAAAATAAAATTCTTGTCATTTCGGGAATGTAATGGAGGTCTAGTAAGATTTGGAGATGATATAGCTTGTTCAATCAAAGGAAGAGGCACTATATCTTTGGATGGTAAGAAAAATACTAACAATGTTTATTATGTGGAAGGTTTAAAGCATAATCTTTTTAGTGTTGGTCAGTTGGTTGAGAAAGGATTTCAATTGCAATTCAAGAATGGAAAATGCAAAATCATAAATAGAACTGGATTGGAGATTGCAACCGGTAATCAAACTAAAGGTAATATCTTTCATTTGAATACTAGTGATAAGACATGTTTGATTGCACACATTGATGAAAGTGGGTTATGGCATAAGAGACTCTGCCATGTGAATTTTGATTGCACTATAGAGATCAGTTCAACTAAGGAAATAAGGGATTTACCTAAGATTGTGAAACTTCATAATCCGGTATGTAAGGAATGTCAAATGGGAAAGCAAGTTAGAACAACATTTAAGAGCATTACTAAAAATTCCAATAATATTCTTGATTTAATTCATATTGATTTATGTGGTTCAGCAAGAATAAGAAGTCTATAGGGTGATAGATACTTTATGCTAATAATTGATGATTATTCTAGAATGTGTTGGGTTACTTTTCTTAGGGAGAAATCAGAAGCTTTTGAAAGATTCAAGATATACAAGGCAATGGTAGAGAATGAAACTGGAAATAAAATTAAATGTTTGAGATCAGATTAAGTTACATCTAGGGAATTTAATGCATCCTATGAAGTGAATGGCATCAAAAGATAACTATCAGCACCCTGGACACCCCTGCAAAATGGAGTTGTGGAAAGGAAGAAAAAAACTATTCTAGATGCAACAAGAACCATGCTTATGGAAGCAAATCTACCTCATGTGTACTAAACATAAGCAGTGAATATAGTGGTTTGTACTTTCAATAGAGTTCACATCAAAGGTGAAACCGGAAAGACCCCTTATGAATTATGGTTTGGTCATACTCCTACTCTTAAATACTTTAGAATATTTGGAAGAAAATGTTATATTAGGAGAGATGAGTCTACTGGCAAATTTGATCCTAGAAGTGATGAAGGAATATTTGTTGGTTATTCATCTAGAAGCAAGGCATATAGATGTTTTATTAAAAGATTGTAGAAAATCACTGAAAGTACTAATGTGAAGATAGATGAACATTTTAGAGGAGATTCAAGGTCTGTAGATTCTGAACCGACAACTGAAATTATTATAAATCAACTAGAAAAGATTGCACCAGTACAGAATGTAGATCCAGTCAGACCGACATCATCAGAGAACTCATCTGCTACTAAAGAACAACAACATGTGAATGTAAATCAGAATAAACCCCTGTATGTAAGATTGAATCATTTAGAGAATCAAATAATTGCAAACAAAAATCAAGGTGTTATGACTAGAGGAAGATTGGCAAATGAAGAGGTATGTTTAATTTCTCAAGTTGAACCAACATGTGTTATTGAAGCATGTAAAGATGAATATTAGATAAAAGCAATGGAAGATGAATTTGAACAAATTGAAAAGAATAATACTTGGACATTGGTTCCCTGACCTAAAGACAAAAATGTAATTGGAACTAAATAGGTATTTAGGAATAAACTTAATGAAGATGGTGAGGTAATCAAGAACAAAGCAAGAATAGTTTGTAAAGGTTATTCTCAGAAAAACCTTTATTGATTATAATGAAACCTTGGCACTTGTAGCCATAATTGAGGCAATTAAACCATTTCTTGCATTTGCAGCTCATATGAACTATAAAGTTTATCAGATGGATGTAAAATGTGCACTTTTGAATGCAGATCTCGAAGAGGAAGTTTACATTGAACAACCTGGTGGATTTTCATTGACGGATGATAAGGATATGGTTTGTAGGTTAAGGAAAGCTTTATATGGATTAAAGCAAGCTCCCAAAGCTTGGTACATGCTAGATTGGATAAATATATTTTAAAGCTTGGTTAGACAAAAGGTAATGCTGACAACAACTTGTATTACAAAATCACTAATGATGAGATTTTGGTTATTGATTTTTTTGTGGATGATATCATTTTTGGAGGTGAAGATGGATTATGTAAAGATTTTGCTAAAAAGATGCAAGAAGAATTTGAAATGTCTATGATTAGAGAGATAAAAAAATTTATAGGTTTGTAGATTTCACAAACATATAAGGGTGTATTCATATGTCAAACAAAATACATGAAGGAACTTTTGAAGAAATTTGGTATGGAAAACTCTAAACCAGTAAGTACTCCTATGACTACAACTGATAAATTGATATTGAAGGATGATTCAGCTCCTATTATTTCAACAAGGTACAAATCTATGATTGGAGGTTTAGTGTATTTGACACAAACAAGACCTGATATAATGAATGCAGTATGTATTATTTCAAGATCTCAAAGAAATCCTAAAGAAAATCATGAATCAACAGTAAAAAAGATTTTTTGGTACCTACAAGGCACAAAAAATCTTAGTTTATGGTATCCTACAAGAAGCAAACCTGTACATCATTATCTACAATAGAAGAAGAATATGTTGCAGAAGCTACTAATTGTACTCAAGTATTATGGATTAAGAAAATGTTGAAGGATATAAAGGTAAAATGTAAAGAACTGGTAATTATTTATTGTGATAATTCAGCAGCAATTGATATATCAAAGAATCTAGTATTTCACTTTAAGACAAAGCATGTTTCTATTAAGTATAATTTTCTGAAAGAGAATGCTGAAGAAAATGAAGTAAGATTGGTATATGTAAAGACTAAAGAGAAAATTGCAGATATCTTTACAAAGCCTTTGCCTAAGGAAACATTTGAATATCTCAGAGAGCAGCTTGGGGTAATTTCCCTACCGATAGAGACTTAGATGTTGTAGATTGGCATCAAACCGACAAGAACTAACAGAAAAATATTTTTCCGGCTTTGATGGTGGAGAGCTACTTCTCAGGGGGAGAAGTTAACTGTATGTTATGTTTTGATTCTTAACTGCTTCGGCATTTGATGTCAAAGGGGGAGAGATATCTATGGACAAACTTTGTAATTTGGGAGATATGTATCTTGGTTTTGGTTTCTTTTCTTGATACAAAACTTTGTATTGATCTATCTTTGGGAGATTGTTGGTTTATTAGTTTTTGGCATTCTATTTTTGGCACTTAGATGTTTTTCCATCTAGTGTTGCCATCAATGCAAAAGAGGGAGATTGTTGGTATTATGGATGCCTTCATCATGTGTTGCATTGGGTTTGTCATTGATGTCAACACTTATCCTTCTGGAGGTCTACATTGTTGATTTGACACTCTGGTTATATTGGTTTGTTGTTGATCCGACACATTGTGTTCACCAACATGGTTAGTGGCACAGTCACCAGTATATGATGCATCGACAGGTTATATTGTTCACCGGTAGTGATGATAACTTGTTATCATTTGGAGATCATTTGGTTATGTCAAAGACATGGATTGGATGTTTGGATTTGGTGTTTTTCTTATTGGTCTAATCGGGTTGACATGTTTGCCTTTACCAGAAGATAGGTCTAGGTTATGGACAAGTACAAGATATCTATTCTAGATCAGCATGATACATTATGGAGATGGTTTATTGATTGGATAATATATTGAGCTGACATATTGTATCACATCAAGACTTATTTTGTAATTGATTTAATTGTAATATCTTTAGTGAGCTGACCTTAACATTTCATCTTAGGTTTTGTATAAGTAAATGTAAGATATCATTTGTGAGATATGGTATGGATATCTATGAGTGTGTGAAAATATTGAAGAGCAAAAATAAGCAGATCCTTGTGTGAATCACGTAGACATTATTTGAAGGTTGAAGGAAGGTTATGAAGATGTTTGGCACTCATGTTCAGAGCTTAAACTAGTACTGAATCCAGTATTGCAGAAGCTATTTTGAGCAGTACATTTTTATTGGATTTGACAATCCAACAATAGTCAGTGTGACTCCTATTTTGTGATTGAGCAGTGAGCTCGAGGTGGTTGGCCTTTTTGCATGTGCAGACCCCATTTGTATACACTTACTATCTATAGTAGTATCATCTGATTGTGGCTAAGGTTTCCCACTGTGGGTTTTTTCCTTACCAGGTTTCCATATTAAAATCTTTGTGTCATGTGTTGTGGATGTTGTTTCTCTTTCTGTTTCATGCATTAAGTTATACTAATACTGCTATAACTGTTAATCTATTTTACCAGCATTTAATTTTGGTTTACCGACAATAAGTTTAAGTTGGAATAATTTGCATTTGAGTTATAATTTATATACAGCTGGTTAACAACTGATTCACCCCCCCCCCCCCTCCACTCAGTTATCCTTGTGGTTCCTAATAGAATCATCCATTCTATGGGGACAATTCCATCTACTCTTCACGAAAAGATAATGTTCATATACAATAATAAACTACAAATAATTGAAGTTGATAAAATATACCAACTCACATATAAGAAGAAGATGTATATTGACCTCTTGTAACTTGTTTACTTATTTAGCAAAATATGATCCACTATTCTCGTTTGATAATAACACTCATTATTTGAATAGGGCTCTTTGGTGATGATTAGGGTTCATTATATTTTACACCCTCCTTTGGACATAACAAAGTCTCACAATCTACACCCAAGGCCTTGAAGGAGTATTTTTAATCATTTGTGCAAGCTTCTTCTCAATTTATTTCATCATCTTCTTCTTCTCACACATGCATTGATGATGATTGAGACTCTTTCGGTTTCACCTCACATGGATTAATTGAATCTAAGATTGACCTTTCTCATCTTGACATCTCGACACTAAAAAGGGATGTGCATTTGTGCAAAAGAATTGACCCTCCTCTCATGTCAATTGTGCTACTATTTATACATGTGATTTAGAGACACATAATGGGCTTGATTTAGGGTGCATTTAATAAGGAGTTAAGGCTCTTGTGAAACCCACACTACATTCTTTTGAAGAGGGTTTAGGTTTCTAGTCTTTTCCTTTTTCTTCATCCCCTCCTCCATTGGTTAATTCCTCTAGGTTTTCCTATTAAGAGCAATCAAACCTTTCTCCTCAAGAGGAAGGATTGCTACTCCTCATCTTCTATGTAATCTCCCCATCTTCAATCTAAACAAGAATATGTTTTGTTGAGGGTTCTCAAAGCCCACTTTTTTGTTGACCCCAAAACTGGTCAGTCATTACCTCCTAATGCAAAGAGGTTTCCCATACATTCGTGTACCAATTTACAGATGAAGAATCTTTTTTGGTAGAGGTGGTGGATGGTCTTTGACGATCCACCTTGTAATAATTATGAGGTACCATTATATTTTTTGAGAAAAATATATTGTGAGTTTGTGCTCAATGTGCGCCCAAATTATTTTGACATGAGAGAGTTTCATGGTAGAGGTGGTGGCTCTACCCAACATAGACGTGGACCCCATAGGTGATTAGCCACGGAGAGTCACTGCCCCCTAGCACCCAAACCCAAGGTGCATCAGGCTATCCCATTATAGATGAAAGAGTTGATGGAGCTACAGACTCTTCAAGCGGCCACAGCATTGACTGGTGCCATCATCCAGCATGGGACATCATTAGCACACCCTATTGTATTGGATGATGAGTCGTTAGAGGGCGACAGAGAGCCCATCGAGCATATATGTGTCAGTTGCACGGGGATATGCTCAGGGATAGATGATGCAGTTGGTGCAGATGGATACTCATATCATCTATGCATGATTTGTGATTGTAGATGTCAGGCTCACAGGGTTGAGAATGTCGCGCTGACAGATGAGTTGATGGACATGGTGTTTGCCCATGAGCCACAGACACAGGTGTGTTGATTTGAATTCATAACATTTAATTTATCAGTCACTTTAATTTTATAATTACATAAATGAATTTTCATTTGTACATCAATTTAAATTGAGACAAATAATATGCATTTTAGGATGCAACAGCGGTATCCCATACAACTCCCCCAGTTACCACAGCTGCAACTT